>NC_065536.1:13113973-13713973 GCF_932294415.1 Quercus robur | reverse complement strand
TGCCAACACTGTCAGCCTGGAAGATGCTTTAGGGATTGCACAGCACCATGATGCCATCACTGGCAATGCTAAACAACATACAACCAATGACTACGCAAGACAGATGGCTTTTGGAGCCTCTGAGGCAGTCAGCTAATCTTCATTTGAATTTGACATTCTGAGTCTTGTTTTATATTCTTTGCACCATTGTTATTGTATGATACAACTCTGTAAGCTATCCTTTAAAATGCAACAAATTTTCATAGGCAGAAGCTGTTGTAAATGCTGCCTTGTCATGCTTCACTAATAAGAAATCAAGAGATCAATATGGTTCTATGAACCTATTATTTTCATGTGTAAACTATCCTTGTAAGCTATCCTTGCAAAGTTATGCTGTAAGAGATCAATACATCTCTGTAAGCTATCCTTGCAAAGTTAGCTTCATATGGTTCTATGAACCTATATGGTCTTGCGTAAACAATAAAGAAAGTAAATGAGCTTATCTTCTTTTCTGTTATTTTTTGTTCTTGCTATTCTTCATTGCTTAGTACCAAAAACAAAATTAAAAAAAATTTGAGAGATAGATAAAAATAATAATTAGGTGGTAAGTAGGCATCCCAACTTCTCACTTTTTGTGCAATACAGCCAATCAAATCATTTGCATGATTTTTTGTATTGTACAACTGAGCATTTGAAAGCCTCCAAATTGCGCATACAAATAGAACAACTTCAGTTTGGGTTTCTTTTTTTCTTTTTTTTTTTTTCTTTTTTTTTCGTGATTCTTAAACACCCTAAGATATTATCACTCAAATCATGCAGAATTAATCCGACGAAGAATTTAATGCAAGTTACACCATGTTAAAGCTCTTGCTGAAATGATGATTTCTGATTTCAGGGTTATTAAAAAACATAAATCACTAGCAAATTTCAGAACATGGACACTTTTCCTTAAATGAAAAACAATTTGATCACTAAAATGAAGTTCCACTAGCTGACCAGCCTTGTTGCAAATTTTGTAGACTAAGATGAATGTTCTCCAGCATAATGAATCCAAAAACTCACATAAAGAAATAAGGCTAAAAACAACCAAGCAATCAATCTAGCATTTATATCAAGTGAGAAAGCATGGTGGTTGCTTTAAGAATAAAACCAAGAAAAACATGGCGGCAGTTAGAAACACTACAACTTCATGCCATTATCTTCGCAGACTTAACATAGAGGCTATCCACAACCTTGCTGATATTTGTAATGGTTTCCAGTCAGTGGCGGAGCCAAGATTTCAGTTTAGAGGGGGCAAGATTGAAATAAAAAAACTAAAAACAAAAGTAATCTAAAAATATTAATAGATAATAAAAACAAAATAAATAGAGAATTGTAACTACAAGTATATATTTCATATTATTAAAACAAAGAAACAAAAATGATCAATCATAGTTACTAACAATCAAAGTGAGAAATTAATTTAAATACATAAAATTTAGACATAATTTGATTGCTTAAAATAAATTAAAAAAATAAATCAATCTACAAAAGTTAACTATGGAACCTATTAATTGAATTGTCATACAAAAATAACTTTTTCATAATAAATTTTACGATTGTTAAAATAGTGGACTGTGACTTGTGAAGGAAATAAAGTAGTGGGTTTATTAATATAAGTTGTTCACCCTTTACAGTTAACTATTTTCATAATTGTGAAATTTATTGTGAAAAATGTTATGTGTATAGCATTATAATTATAATAAGAAAAGAAAAGAAAAATTAGAATAGGAAAGAAAAGTATTGTAAATAGTAGAATGGATGGGACAACATCAAGACTACTTGAAATAAATACTACTTAAGAATAGTAAAATAGGTGAAAGTGTGATGGCAGGAGAGAATTGAGGAGCTTTTTTTTCTTTTCTTTCTTTCAGGTGTCAGGACTGTTTCATAATGGTAGGACTGCTTTTTCCATTTTTTTTCACTGACAAAGAGCAAACTACTTAAATACACTTCGTATAGCAGGTACCAAGGCATTTTTTAGAGGAGTCAGGGGGGGCAGTTGCCCCCTCTCGCCCCCCCTTGGCTCCGCCCCTGTTTCCAGTGTTGCCGAGAGAAAGAGTGTGAAGCTTGGTTGAGAGAAAGAGTGTGAAGCTGCTCTATAAAACCTTAAGAGGGGAGATTGCTGATATCTCTCAAGAAGCTGCTGAGATTAGAGAAACATTTTGACTTCAGATGTCAATGAGAAATCTCTTTGTTTCCATTTTAAGTAGCAAAATTTAAACACAGTCTTGAATTTTTCCCAACATTTTTTATTAGAAACAAATATTGACATGGTTTTTGAATAATTTTACAATAGTACACAGAAACCCTTCAACAGCTTTCTGGAGCTAGTATTCTCGACTTATTCCAATGGATTTACGCTCATTCTCTCATTGTAAGCTTTCTATGCTAATCCTTATAGCATGTTTCATTTGAGCGACTTATTTGATCTTTTGTGGCTAACATGAAGGTGGGTTAGGTAGGAGTTGGCCCGATGGTACTACAACAAGTTGGTGGGGTCAATAGCATTGCATTTTATGCAACTATATTCATATTAGCTGGTAGAAAAATACTTTTTCTTTCCTTTTTTGTTCCTTTATAATTCAACCTACAATTGACAAGGAATTTGGAAGTTAAAAAGAGGAATACTTTGTCTATGACAGGGTTTTCGAGTAGTGTTGAGACCGTGGCAATGGTTGCGGTTCAGGTTCTTGACTCTTTTCATGAAATTCCAACCTTTGGTTCTGCTTAATGCTTTTTAAGTAATTTCGATGATTTTGTACAGATTCCAATGATAGCATTAGGGGGAACTTTTATGGATATATCTGGACAACAACTACTTCTATTGGTAAGAAGGTTGAAAAATCTGTACTGTGTAATGGAGTTGAATAAAAATAATTTTGAATCCCATTCACAGGTTTCTGCAGCAGGAACATGCTTAATTAGGCTGCTTTCTTGTGGGATTGTCATTGTTCTTGCTGGTTTTTTCTAGAGAAAATCTATTTCTCTTGAATTGTATCTCCATTGTTTCAGTTGAATATTTCTTGAAAGGATGAAGCTTCAATTATGCAGGATCTTCAAACATGGACCAAGATCACTCCGATTTTAGCGCTTGTTGGTGTACTGGAATTTCAATCATCCCAAGGACAGTTTTTTCTTCTTTATACTATATACCAAAGGAAAAACAGAAAGTGGAAAAAAAGATTCTTTTTGCTTTTATCTCCTATTTTCATATTTTTGTTCATGGTCTTCCTATTACAACGAGTGTGGAAGTCCTATGAAGTTTAATGCTCATTAAATCGAAGCCCGTTTACTACCATTACCTGTGGTTGTATTCAACCCGTCAGAAGCAATTCATAAATATTGAGATTTTGTCAAGTTTTCAATTTGGAAAGATTTGGTGATTTGGTCAAGTTTTCAAAAAAATAAATAAATAAATAACACCGACCCCAAACCCGGAAACCCGACCCGAAAATTTCAGCTACCTTTCGGGCAGGTCAAAAATCCATTTGAGCGGGTGTGTTTTATTGGGTCGGGTTGCGGGTGACTCCAAACCCGACCCGACCCGTATTTTGCTCACACCTAACTACTACCTTGATGCTGAACCAAAAGGGTTAAGTTTTTCAATATTGTCGACTAGTATTATTTTACAAAGAACAATGTTAACTCTGGACTTTCTCTTATTAAGAGGGTATACTCGAAGCTTAAATAAAGGAATAGAAATGGTGATAAACTTTAAAAGAAGAAGAAGAAGTTCATGGTCCTTGTATTGCACGGATTTAGTTTTGAATTTATAGAATATATAATTTTATTGGGAAGAATGAATTAGTTGAATATCAACGATACAAGTGGTAATTAGGTATGGTATCCAGTTAGCACAATTTTCATGTGCTTTAAAGCTATTTCGGGTTTAGAGATGAATTTGGGAAAATTAGAATTGGTATCAGTTGGACTGGAGTCGAACATAGAGGCTTTGTCGTTTATATTTATTGGGGGTGTAAACCATTTGGTTTATCAATGAATTAGATTGATTGAATATAAGTGGTACATGTGTGGTACTCAGGTAACAAGATATATAACTTGCTTTCTTTTATATTATTTTCTTTTTGAATGTTAGTTGCATGGTTTCATACAAATTATTCTCTCTATCAAGTTGTGGCATGGGATAATCTCTACACTTTGGTTTGTACCATAAATGAAATAGTTGTATTTTTTTAACTTTTCTGTAGTTGCCATGGGCTAATACCTTGTGTGAGTTGTCCCTATCAAAGCACGAGTTGTTAGTTTCCACTTATTAAAATGCCACATTTTGTTCGACTAGACGTAGATATAAATCTGTGAGTTGAAAAAATTTAGGATAGCGTGTAAATCATGCAAAGGCGCAATGAAATCTTTTTCTTGCTTGAGAATTATATTTCCTTACTTGTTTGTAAACTTGTAAAATAAATTATTTCTTAGTTTCTTTTTTATAGGAAAAGATGAAACTCTACTTCTTTATGGTTAACTAGTAAGTTGTTCGTACGTTACACGGATAATTTTGTGATATTTTATATATGACAGTTTTAGATAATGTTTTACATATATTATAAAGAAAAAGTAAACTAAATTAGAGTGAAGAAACATATATATTTTGAGATATTAAAAATTAGTTTAGTAGTTTCACTGCATATTTGTAGCCTTCTCAAAGAAAGATTATTATTATTTTTTAAATTATAAAACAAAAGATAAATGCAAAAGAGTAACAGGATTATAAAAATAAACTAATTTGTGTTGTATTCCATATTTCATACCATAAAATGAAAATATGCACAACTTTCTCACCATCTCTCTATTTCTCTACAGAGCCTTATGTGCTTAGTTATTACTATTAGTCCTTAATTATTATTATTTAAAAAAAAAAAAACTAAAACAGTAGGTATGCTAAAAGACATGAAGAATAAAGAAATGTGTAGTGTAAACTTAGACCATTAATAAGATATTAATGAGATAATAGTAAAAAAAGTTAAAGTAAACTTTTGCGTAATAGTATGTTTGTGTTAGCATGCAATGTATACATGCAATAACATATTGGTTTCTTTCATTTGATATGGTGGCAGTATGTTGGCCATCAAATTTCTCAATTGAACCCTTTTATATATATATATATATATATATTCGATAGTTGAGATGGTGGATTTGAATTCTGGATATCTCTATTAAAAATACCAAGAAGTATCAACCAATTAAGTTACAATTCGTGTTAGCTTTTGTGCTTTAAGACATAGGGGCTTTGTTGGAAGTAAATATTTGAGAAGACACGGTGAGTACTTATGCTAGTTTTTCCCTTCATTTTTTTTTTCTCTTTTTTTTGTGTCCCTTATCCATTTTCCTTCTTTTTGGAAAACTTAAATGTTAGATTGGGTTAGAGGAAAATAAAAAAATGAAATGGGATTACCTTCATTATAACGATGCTCTTTCATAAAATTATAAGACCACGATTATTTATGTATTTAGAAACACTAAAAAAGAAAAGAAAGGCAAAAGGAAAAAAGAAAAAAGAATTTATAGTCTATAAAAAAATCTTACAATATCTTCATATTCTTTTCTAAAATCCAAGTATATAAGAAACAATATCAAGACAAAGATATTTTGAAGAAAAGCTCCTCTCTTTCTTTTCTTTTTTTTTTTTTTTTTTTTTTTTTAGTAAATAGGTAGAATCTACCGAATCAAATTTAGAAAATTCAGTGTATATTGTTTTTTTAAATAAGTATTGTAAGGACTGAAATTGGATTGGACCCAATATAGGATTGAGTTTTAGCCCAAGAAGCCCAAACAATAAATTTATAGAGCATGGATGAAAGAACTAAATCTACTCCATAAGAAAAACGATAAAATTTGCTAATTTAAGGCTACTAAACACAAATAATATAAGAAAGTCTGTTCTTGGAGTAGCCTGAGGAGCTTATATTATATTATCTTGTTTATCAACAAAATTTTACAAAAGTTCACAGTCTTCTCGTAAAAGTTTCTGATTTATTTCCGATCCCCTCTTTTTTAGTACATCTTTCCATGTTATATACTACAATCTTGGTATCATCCCTACCACACACGTATAGGTTAGATTCGGGGAATTTCTTCCTGTCCCATCCAACACCTCCCAGAACCATCAACTAGTAGTTGTAAGGCTGCTTGACCACTACTCAGGCATCACCTCGACATTAATGCGGCCAGAGAGTTGGTTGGGAGACATTTAATGCGGAGGTAGCAGCATTTTAAATATATTTGTTGCCCTTCTCCTTTCTGACCCCTTGTCCAACGTCCAACTCTTAGTTGTGATGTAATTTCGAAGAAAGTCCATGATGATATGGCACTCTTATTGACCTCGGACCCTTGTTGCCGAGATGGCTTTTCTCCTCGGACATTCGTTGGACTTATCTCATATTATTTCTACTCTTCTCTTTATTCCGTTCTCCTTATAATCTTATCTAGACATCTTCGGATGGTCTAATGTCCTCGGATTGGACTATAGGCCCAGTTAACAACCTTAACAATACCTCCTGATTAACTGGCCCCCACAAGTATATTGCAAAATAATAATAAAAAGTATATTGTTTTTTCTTTTGTAAGTGGGTTTTCATAATTCTAATGCCAAGCAAAGTAAAAAGATTTTCAATGTCCTTTTTGTTAAAAAACAAAAAAACAAAAACAAAACAAAACAAAAAAACAAAAACAAAACAAAACAAAAAAAACAAAAAACAAAACAAAAAAAACAAAACAAAAACAAAAGTTGTTGTACTTATTAGGGAAAACAATATGTTATAACAGACTGGTTCCCATCATACATCCGTTGAAACTAGAAACACAAAAGAATCAGTTTAATTGCTTGATGATAACGATGGGTCTCAAAACGCGGTCGTTTTATGTCATTTTATCACCTAATTGGAATCAAAACGACACAGTTTTGCAGGTCTTCCATTCTAATTTCTAATTGTACGTACAACGTGCAGAGAGAGATGTACATTCACACGTATTGATCGGCTTCGAGTACCGAAATTAAAGAAACCATTGTTCATTGCAGATTAGATCAGATTAGCTTCCATGTTCTTAACTTGATTTTGGATTTTGTATATTGTAATTTTAAAACTTTTGCTCTCTCTTCTCTTTGTAGCATGTTTCATTTGTGCGACTTGATTTTAAAAAATCTATTTCTCTTGAATTCTATCTTCATTGTTTCAGTTGAATATTTCTTGAAAGGATGAAGCTTCAATTATGCAGGATCTTCAATACGGCATTTTTATATTAACAATAAATATAATTTCACTTCACTAACTCTCATGTAGCGATTAGTCAAAATAGAGATGTGAGTCATGTTTGTTATGGACATGAAGCGTTAGGTGTGGAAACTTCAGAAAATCTGTCAATTCAAATCAAGTGCAGAGATCTAAGATTATCCATGTACCACTACTTGTAATAGAAAATGTCAAAATGAAGATAAAAGAGAGAATATTGTACTTTCTAATTTCCCACTTTTTATTGTAACCCAACTCACTGTGCCAAATTTGGAATCGAACCTGTGGGTGGGGAAAGCCAAGTTGGACCATTAGTAAAGCCCATGGTACTTATGAGTTATGACCGTAAAGTTACAAACAATAAACAGGTTAAGCGCGGCCGAAGAATCGTGTTAAGGCCCATTTGGGTTTTCCAAAGGGAGAAGCCCAAAAACTCAATTAAGGACTCCAGACTTCGTAACAATGCCACGGTCTCCTTAATGGCGTATGACTAATGACATAGGCAATATGGTCAAGGGATCGGTCACCATCCAATGAGATTTGTCCGATGAAGTAGATGAGATAGTGCCTGGTGTTGGCAAAGGTTACCTTCACATTAAATGAATGTTCCCTATCTAACAAAACTGTATTTATTACTGAATGATCAGCCTAAATAGTGCTACTCACCTAGCGACTCGCTTACCTTTACCAATTAAGTGTGTGAATTTTGGATTCTAGAATTTGATTATTAACTCTAAAATATTAATAGCTTGATTTTTGAAGGGAATAAATAAATAAATAAATAAACCCTAAACATGATTTAAAGTTAGAATTTTATAAAAATAACTGCATTTAGATTCTCGAAAATCCAAGTGTTAACTTGATTTGGTTAGTAAAATGATGTAGAAAAAAAATATTAGAAATTAAGGGTCTTTAAAAAGCCTATTAGCAGGCCACATAATTAGGTCTGTTAAATGCCCACTATCACCTACTTATTCTGCAAAGATTAGTGGACCTCACATTGGGTCAAAAGCAAATTACTCAATTAGAGTGGAATTTGTGTAGTATCAACCTAAGCGTTTTTAATACTTGGAGTGAGTGAGGCTAGGTGTTTATATAGGTATCTTTCATGTACACTCCTTCCATAATTTCTTTGAGGAAGAGGCAAAACAAAATCTCTTTTGTCATTAGGTCATCAACTTTCTTGACCTTTTGGTTAGAACTTGACCCAATTTTATGTGCCATCCATTGTGGCTTAGGTAGTCATGACTACTTTACAAGGTCAATCTCCATCTGACCGAGAAAACGTTTGCACATCCAACCCCTAATCACAACTTCCCAATTGCTAGTCTTGTAATCAATTAGATTATGCCTTTCCATACAAGGTTGCTGTCCTTATATCCATATCTACTTCTCAGTTGGATGGTAGTACCTTATCCAACGTGCCTGGTCCGCAGAGCCTCATCCAACAGATGAGGAATATTGGAAAAGTGGTGCCATCACTATTATTTCAATCAACTTCTTATTGTAATAAATTGTAAAAGAAGTGGTAAGAAAATAGTATCCCAACTTTGCTCAAATCCATTCCTCTTTCTCTTGCAAGAAAAATTTACGTGCACATGCAGCTCCATATGTCACATGCTAAAAATAAAATAAAAAATTCAAATTCTGATCCCACGTGGGTGATGGGTGTACGTTAAAATAATAACAATAACCCCACTATTATCCATCAACTCCAAAAAAAAAAAAAAACCCACTATTTAATTATTGTCATTAATTTTAAGATTAAGAAGATTGACCCTTGACCATAGTTACTCACTAGTGGATCAAATCACGCTTAGAAAATATGGTACACAACTACAAATACAACAACCATGATATTGTTAGATATAATCATAATGTTCCTCCTTCTCCTTCTCAGTCACTACGTTACTTGCCTAATAGAAAGTCTCTACGTTCATTGGCCGTTTTCTTGGTCCTTTTCCTTAACCTCTGTTTGTTTTCCAAGAAAAAAAAAAGAAAAAAAAGATATGAAGAGAAAAAACAGAGAAGATGAGCACATTGCAAGTTCATTGCTTGTTAGAGAAGACCATAACAATAATAATCCTAGTGGCTGCAGGTACACCACGGCAAATAGTGGCAGTGCTGCCACAGCTGCGGTGGTTTTTGCCGCCTCGACTGCTGTTTGTGTATCCTTTGTTTTTGGAGCTGCTGTGAGTATTATCATTATTTTTGATAATTTGATACTTAGGAAAGTTTAAACTATGAATGTCTGTATTGAAACATACAGTATGTGCTGGTGCTTGGTTATTATTGGTGCTAATTATGTTATTATTTGTGACTTTCAATCATTTGGGCCTGATTATGGGCTCGTGGTAGATCAATCCAGGCCCATATGATGAAATACCAGTAATGACACAAACATATAGCGACATGGGCTGGGGGTAGCATCAATCCGCGTTTTTTTTTTTTTTTTTTTTTTGCTGAATCAATCCGCGTTATTTGTGACTATTACGATTAGTAATGACACACAAACATAGCTACATGACATCAATTTAAATGTATGAAATACCAGTCATGAGCTAATAATATAGTTTTTTTTTTTTTTTTTTTTTAAGGATAATCTAATTAATATAGGTTTTTTTGGTATATGGTAAAACTTCTATTCCTTTTAAATGATAGACATTATATTTCTTGTCAAACCCCCCTCGTCTTCCTGGGGCGGTTTCTCAAAAAATATATATATATATATATATATATATTTCTTGTCAAAAAATATATATTTGAATTGGGTTCAGGGAAGTTTATGAGTCAAGTGAAAATGAAAAAGAAAATCCTAAATAAAAGTGGGCAAAATTGAACTTAACTGAACCTACACATAATTTAGCAAAATTCAGTTAACTTATTTGGATTGAATTCTACATAGAAATTCTATTTTTCAAATTTTAAAATAATTTACATTCTTTTACAAGCAACATGGCATAACGACATTTTAGAACACATATAGAGAACCAAATGTACCTTAAGTTCATCAGGCCTGTAAAATCACTGGTATGGGTATATTTAACTGTATTAACTGCAAGAGATATTATTACATTTTTTGTAGATAGGATATTCGTCACCTACTGAGTCTGCAATTATGGAAGACTTGGGACTCTCTTTGGCAGAGGTAGGTATTGGACACTGAATATTAGCAGACTTATTGCAAGAAAAAAAACCTAATGATGATTTTACTTTTGTAACATCTTTGTGCTTTCTTTCTAAAAAAAAAGAAAAGAAAAAACTTGAGGGGTGTTTTCTTATTGCAAGTACAAGACCTATTAGTAACTATACCCATTGGACTCTTTGTACAACACTGTTTGACAGTTTGAATTGTATAACACTGCTTAACGTTCATATAGTTGTGCTTGTTGTGTAAACAATATCCATGTAATATCATTCATTAATTTATTTTTATTTTTTTGGATTTCAAAAGTCGAGTTTCCTTTGGATTCATATTTGGGGGATGACATTTATTGTGACATTCAAGTATGTTGAAGGTCTTTTAATTTTCTAGCAAACTCGAGGCTTGACATGTAATGAAGGCTTTAATTTATAGGTTGTTGAAGATGATGTCTTCCCCTGTCCATGTTTATAATACTCCAATATGAATAGATACTCTAAAGTCTAAAGCATACAATTTTGTTTCATAATGTTATGAATAAAATTAATTGAGGTAGTGTTATTTGAAAGAAATGCCATTGCTGACTCCTTAAATTTTAAGATGCACTTTTTAGTGCTTTACGGCAATAAATAGCTTTGATTTATCACGTTGAAGTCAAAAGCTGTATGGTCTAATTCGAACGAAAGGAGATTCTTGTGAACGAATATTAAAATTTTCATAAAAAATTTCTTGCTTTAAATTCAAATATTCTTTTGTATGACCAGATTTGCAGTACTCAGTATTTGGGTCAATTATGACAATTGGGGCAATGTTAGGTACAGTATTGAGTGGAAGAATATTAGATATCCTTGGTCGCAGAGGGGTAAGTTTTGCTAATTCCCTTTACGTGTCTCTAGGTCTATGTAAAGATTTTAGGTGCATTATGTTCTTCAACTCATCTGTTCTTCTTCTTCTTTTTAATTTTTTTTTCTTATTACTCTTTCATTTTTTAGCTAAAGATAGCTCTTCTATTAAAAAAAATAGATACCTGTATATATAGCAGAAAGAACCCCCAAAAAATCTCTGAGGATTTGCTACTGTGCATCAGGTATGGCAAGACCACTAAGAAATTGTACAAGTGAGTATGTTTATGATTCATGTGCATATTTACTGATTATTGTGCAGTTCATGATTTCTTTTGGGTCAGCAGTTACTTATTTTGTTGGAGCTGTTGTCAGCTGGCGCACATTGGCTCTGATAGCAGGTATCTTCAGTTCACTTTTCCTTTTGTATAAAATTGAATATAATTGCTCTATCAACTGGATTTTAATTTATTTCATTTGCAGGAACTATTCCATATCTTGCACAACTTATAGGTTTATTCTTTATTCCTGAATCTCCAAGATGGTTGGTTAGTCAATTGGTTTAGAACTTATTGTTTACGCTGTAATTGAATGTAAATTATAATGACAAAAGATAAAAGGGTTTATCCAGCAACATTTTTTTCTGTTACTCTTGCAACACTCAGATTGTGAGATGGTGGTCATGCGTAATTTGTTAATAATAAAAAAATGCCATGTTATTGTTTTGTTAGACACATAGGTAAGAAAATTAACGGAAGGATCAACAGACAACAATACTCGTTTTTTAAACTTAAGAGACCAATGGCATTCACTTGAAACTTAAGCGACTAATTACTAAACTTCAGGGACCAACATGTAATTTTGCCAAAATAATATTATTTATTTGTTATTAATAATTAAAAATAGCTTTGTGATAAAAATACCCTCTTTAAAATTTCAAATTTTGCACATACACATTTCAATTACAATACATTTTGCACTAAATTCGTGTTTTCAAAACACGATTTCAATGTAAATACATTTACACTGAAAAGGGGGTGGGGGGGATGTTAGTATGAAGCCTAGACATTTATATATAAAAAGAAAAAGAAAAAAGAGAAAGATAGGTATATAAATCTAAGCAAGTAAGTATAAATTCCTTATCTACTTGCTTGTTCTCATGTTCTTTCTTTGATTCACTTTCTTTTGTGTTGGAGAAGGTTTTTATGTTTTGGCACAACAACATAATAATCCTATATATTGTAGGTGTGTTTGAAACCAAAATTGAATTCTTATTGTTGTAACTATTGATGGTTGCTTTTGCAAATCTATTTAAATGTATGTATGTTTTTCTTTTGCCTTTTGTAAATAGTGGGTTGATTTGGACATGTTTAGGAAAAGAAAGGGACAAAGAAGGTTGTGGGGGGGGGGGGGGGGGTGGGGAAGGGGGAGAGGAATGTTAGTATGTAATCTAGATACAAATAATAATAAAAGATAAAAGAAAAGAGAAAGATAGGTATATAAATCTAAGCAAGCAAGCATAAATGCTTGCCTATGCTTGTTTCTCATGCTCTTTGTTTGTTTCACTTTCTTTTGTGTTGGGGAAGATTTTTCTTTTTTGGCATAAGAACATAATAATTATACATATAGTAGAAGTTATAGATGAGTTCTACATAAACTTGGCTTTAATAAAACTAAAACTAAGGCTAACTTGGAAACCTCCCTAGGTATGTTTTCAAGCCAAAATTAGATTATTCTTGCTGAAAGTATTGATAATATATTTTTGTGAAATATATTATTACTAAATGAGTTTAGTTTTTTGTGCATTTAATGTATCTTTGATAAAAATTACATCACTATACCCGTTATTTTTATAAATCATTATTTTTTATTTTTTATTTTTTGAAAGTGGAATGAATCTCATTAAGCATTAACCAAGTCCAAATACAGAGCATCTAGAGCAGGGGGAGGGGACTCCTCCAACCATACAGTCTCATCATCCAAGCCTTTAGCAAACTTAGCCAAACAATGAGCCACATCATTGGCTGTCCAGTTTACCCACCCAACAGACACAACACGTAGGCCTGAGCATAAACAGTGAATATCCCCATACAAATTTTCCAGGTATGAACCATTCGGCTATCAATTGGAAATGTTCCTCATGACCGACGTGTTATCACCCTCAACAAGAAGCTCGGCGAAGCCCGCATTGATGGCAAACTCCAAGGCTTTACGGCAAGCCAACACCTCAACCTCCTCAGGATCCGACACAGGTGGACCCATCACTACCAAGGCAGACAACACTTCACCCTTCTCATTGTGAATAACAGCTTCGAATCCTGTCACATTTAAATCCTCAAAAATAGCTATGTCAAAATTTAGCTTAACTCCATTCTCCGGCGGTGGCCTCCACTGGGCATCTCTAGCAATGGAATTTTGGACCGCCAGGTGTTGTTGGGCCTCCCTAAACTCCTCCAGAAGTTCTGCTGCTCTCATATTCAGCCGAGTCGGATCTTGCATGCTTCCACCATGGATGATAGTGTTTTGTTGGCTCCAAATCAACCAGGCTTGGACAAAAAATAGCTTGAGCTCCTTGGTGGTTAGTTTCTTCCATAGCTCCTCCACTAGTTGTAGCACATCAAGCTGACCTCCCACCGATTTTTGCAACCGTCTCACACAACCCACCCACACATCCTAAGCCACACTACACTCCCAAACGGCATGAATAGCAGTTTCTGCCGCTCGTTTGCATAAAGGGCATGTGTCATCTTCCGTAATACGTCGTCGAGTTAGCTTCACTTGAGTGGGCAGAATGTCGTGGCAAGCACGCCGTGCAAAAATGCGGACCTTGTTTGGGATATGAAGCTTCCATAACTTGCCCCACATCATACATCTTCCCAACGGCAAAGAGCCCTCACCCATAACATCCATCTCTTTCTTTAATTCTCTGGCCAAGTGGTACCCTGTTTTAACTGAATATACTCCCTTTGTAGAATGCAACCAAAACAGAGCATCATTTGTATGCTGGCGACTGAGTGGAATCCGAGAGATTGCCTCCGCATCGTCACAGTGGAACTTCAATTCAAGTAATTGCCTATCCCAAAGCTTGGTAGACCAATCAATTAGCTTCGACACCCTCCATTCCCACTCTTCCTCCACCGGTGGGTGTAGCACCTTATTAGTAGGATAGTTCGGGATCCATTTGTCTTTAAGTACCAGGATTTCAAACCCATCACCAACCCTCCAGCAGCAACCTTTCTTTAGAATTGGTTGAGCTGCCATAATACTTTTCCACACATAGGACTCGTTGGGTGCATCCTCTACCTCCAAGAAATTGTACCAAGGAAAGTACTTCGCTTTGAAACATTTATAAAGCAACGTGTCCTTTTGTAGCAACCTCCAACCTTGTTTGGCCAGCATTGCGAGATTGAAATAGCGGATATCCCTAAAGCCTATACCACCCTCTTTCTTCAGTTTAGATAGTGAATCCCAACTCTTCCAATGTATTTTCCTCTCATTTCCCACCTGTCCCTACTAGAATCTTGCGCACATGGCATTGAGCTCATCACACAGCTTTGCAGGGAGTTGAAACACCCCCATAGTGTACGTTGGTAGAGATTGAGCAATGGCCTTTATCAACACCTCTTTCCCGGCTTTAGATAACATTATCCCCTTCCACCCTTGTAGCTTCTTCCACACTTTATCCTTAAGGAAAGCGAAAGCTTGATATTTTGAGCATCCAACCAAAGTTGGCAAGCCCAGGTAGGATTCGAAGCGGTCCACCTCCTTAACATTCAACTTGGTTTTTATCCAATCTCGTTGCCTATCATCTGTGTTACTACTAAAGTATATAGAGGATTTCTCAAAATTGATTAACTGCCCAAACGCCTTGGCATAGAGCGGCAATATATCCACTATTTCTTACACCTCATCTTAAGTGGCTCGGCAAAAGAGAAGTGAATCATCGGCAAAAAGTAAGTGGGATATACTTGGAGCCCTCCTACAAATAGACACTCCATGCAACCTGTTTTTCGCCTCAGCTCTAGCTAAAAGTGATGAGAAACCCTCTACACATAAAAGAAATAGATAAGGAGATAATAGGTCTCCTTGACGGAGCCCCCTAGACGGAATAATGTGACCATAGGATTTTCCATTGATCCGGATAGAAAACGAGGTAGTAGTTACACAACACATAACCCGCTCTATCCACACCTTTGGAAAGCCTAGTTTAGTCATGATACCTTTTAGGAAGGTCCACTCAACCCGGTCATATGTTTTAATAACATCTAGTTTCAAATATAGGGAACCTCTTCTACCTTTTTTGCGACAGTGCATGGCATGTAAGGCCTCATATGCAACAAGAAAATTATCAATGATAAGCCAGCCAGGAACAAAAGTACTTTGGGGAGGATTTGTTTCAATCTGTTTGCTAAGACCTTTGAAATAATTTTGTAAATAATGTTGCAGAGGCTAATAGGTCTATAATCAGTAATTTTTTTCCAATGATTTTATTTTAGGAATAAGAACAATCTGCGTATAATTAACATCAAGTTCCATAATTCCATTATTCAAAAAATCCAGCACTGCATTAATTACATCATCTCCAACAATATGCCAAAATTTTTGGTAAAAGAGAGCGTTCATACCGCCAAGTCTAGGAGCCTTTGTTGGTCCCATTTGGAACAACGCCGCTTTAATTTCCTCCAGGCTGTATTCACTAGACAACATATCTCGCATATCAGGAGACACCTTAGGATGAACTGCAGCTAGGCACTCCTCCAACCTATCACATTCACCGGCCTTGAAAATATCTTCAAAATACCTAGTAGCCACACTTGTTATCTCTTCCACTTCCTCCACCCATTCATCCTCATGATTCTTTATCCCTTGAATAAAATTCATTCGTCTTCGTTGTGAGGCCTTGGCATGAAAGAATTTTGTATTCTTATCTCCATGTTTAAGCCAAGAGGTTCGAGACCATTGCGCCCAAAAAATCTCCTGTTTAAGCAAGAGATCATCCAACTCCTTACTGACCAAAAGAAACTTAGCTTTATTTTCTTCAGTGCACTCACCCATATTCAACACCTCTATCCTCCTTTGAAGTGCCTTTACTCTTTCAGTGTCAGGATGTGTTTTTAATGCACCCCAAGCATGCAACTCCCTACCACACCCTTCAATCCTTTCTTTCACGTTGGTCATAGCTGAACCCGTACCTCTCATGTTATTCCAACCTTCTTGAACCACCGCTTTGCAATCTTCCCATAGTAAACAAGCTTCTTCAAACTTAAACCCCATGTTGCTTCTTGAAAGGCGATACTTGGATGTCTTGGTTTGGAGGATAATTAGCAAATGGTCTGATGCGTGAGAAGACAAGTGTGTGACCGCGCTCTTTGGAAACTTAGTTCTCCATTCCAAAGTTACAACGGCTCGGTCAAGGTGCTCTTTAGTGTTGGTGGATCCGGGTCAGATAAGGCGCATTGTTCCAGCACCTCTCTGAACTCATCCATATGCTTGTATGAAGGCGGCCAATGACTAAGCTTCTCAGCGGAATGCAATATCGCATTGAAGTCTCCAATGCACAACCAAGGACCATCCACAAAAGAAGACAAGAGTGATAACAGAGCCCATGACTTAGCTTTCTAGCTAGCTTATGGCCAACCATAAAAGCATGTGAGATACCAAACAAAACCATCCTCCTCAACCACCTTAGCTAAAATGTGATTCTTAGTAAAGTTAATAACATCCAATGACACATCCATCTTCCACAGCAGAGCTAACCCACCCCTTGAATCATGCTTCTTAACTATCAACTTATTAGGAAACTTAATCTCCCTGCAATGCTTATCAAAACCTTTTTTATTAAGTCTTGTCTCCATTAAAAAACAAACTGTGGGCGCTTGATCCTTCAAAAGCTTTTGAAGGCTCCAAACTGTCCAAAAGTTTCCAAACCCTTGGCAGTTCCAACACAAGAGCCTCATTGTGACTGGCAAGGGTGTTCCGACACCCCTAACTCTACAAAAACTTCTAAATCATTTTGTGTTTTTCCACGCTTGGAACCATGCATCCCTATATTATCTGCATTTCCTCTTCCATAATGGCCGAAACACTTCTTTTCCCCAGAGACGTGACTAAATCTCCTCTTGTTTCCTCAACAGGCCCATAATCCATGCGGAATAGCCTATTCCACTTGGGCCATGGCTTACTAGGCCCATTTTGTGACTTGCCAATCCTGTGTTCCCCATTTGATTCCAATACCTCACTTACTTCAGCTCCACCTGGCCCCACCGAGTTACTTTCCATTCATGTTGAAGCCATTAACTCCGTAACAATTACGTCCCCCTTAATCATGCATGCATTAACTCCCTGAGAATCCGAAACAGTTACTGAAATTTTGCCATCCTCATTATTACTCAAATCATTGCCATTTTTATCTGCTGAAACCGCACCCTCCGCCGCCACCTTGGTTTGCTGTTTCCTATCCTAGTAAGGCCCCTCCTCCACCACTTCAGCCCTATGTGTGGCTCGGCCATGTCCACTTTTAGGTGGAGACCATGAACGTGCCCCTATAGACTTCAGCCACTCACCGTGTTGACAGTCCACTTCACCTCCATTCTTCGACACCGCAAAGAAGCCAGCGCAATGATGAACATCGTGTCCCAGCAAGCCGCAATAATGGCAGAGAATCGAAAGCCTCTTGTACCTATAGGTAGGGGTGGCAAATGGGCGGGTTGGGTCATAAATGGGTTGGGTCATAAATGGGTTGGGTGTGTAATTATCCATTTATCCATTTATGACCCGTTTATATATAAATTAATTATCCATTACCCGTCCAACCCATTTAATTAGTAACCCGCCCATTTAACCCAATATGACCCAAATACCTCCAAAACTAGTTGAATACCCTATTGACTTCCAAAATTACCAAAATACCCTTAAATACCCAAAATGACCCAAATACCCCCCTACACTTTCAAAATTACCAATATACCCTTGGACATCCAAAATTACCAAAATACCCCTAGAATGATAAATATACAAGTTTTCTCATTTGTCAAATTAGTTAGCCAAAAAAAATATATCAAAAATTAAACTAGATTCCTGAATATAAGCTATATTTCCATAAGGTCCAACATTATCCTTTTTTTTTTTTAACATAATCCCACAAAAAACGTAAAGATCCAAAATTTTAGGTGTGGCTGAATCTTTTAAACAAATATAAGCAACTTCTATTTTATGTAATTTAGAAACACATGTATGTCTCATAATTTCAATCTTACTCATTAAAACATGATTAGAGATTGGAACCTAAAGAAATTACTAAGTAGCTCATAATTCAACACCAATATCAAAACAGTAAAATTTATAACCTTAATTAACATTGCCCAAAAACTTAATTATGTTCCAGCAATCATAGAGAAAAATAAAACCACAAACACAGTAATGAGCTATATTTTAGATTAAATTTTTAATGAATCTTTATCAAGATGGAGGTGATAATAGTCGGCAACGACGAGGGGCTAAAGCCATCAGATCACATGGGCCAAGCCACTGCAGCTGGTCATGGTGGTGCAAATTCCACTGTCACTGGAAAGTCCAAAGATTCTCACACAGCTACTCATCAAGATGCCTCTGTCTCTACTCATTGCCTAGCCACCCCAAAGAAGCTACCAGCTGTGAAACCTGCCTCTGCTTGCAAAGCTGAAGATCAACGTTGAACCCATGAGATCAGGGATTGAATCGGGAAGCTTCAACGGCCACTGAGCACAGCAAATGCCAAAATCCACTCAATAAGGTCAGTTACCGATGAATGATTCAACGGCCACCACAGTATTGTGTTCCGATTGCGAATCGAAGATCAGGGATTGAATCGGGAAGCTTCAGAGAAAGAAATAGCTGTACACGCAACGCAACGCAAGAGAGATAGAGAAAGAGAGAGAGAGATACGGAATATAATTTTTTTTTTTGTTTGGTTACTGAGAAAATTTGAGGGAAAGTGTTTAGGAGAGTGAGAGTGAGAGGACTGAATGTTTTGGCTTAGAAAATCTAAGGGAAAGGGAAAGTGTTTAACGTTATATTGTTTAGTGGGTAATATGTGGGTTTATTTAATTTTAAAATTTAAATGGGTTTAGTGGGTATAGTGGATTTATCCATTTAGACCCATTTAATTAAATAACCAAATGAGTCCTTATCCATTTAACCTAAATATTTAAATGGGTTGGGTTAAGACTTACCCAAATAAGGTGGGTAATGGGCGGGGTAATGGTTATGGATAATTTTTGCCACCCCTACCTATAGGTAACCCACATACGGCCACCCTCCTAACTTGCTATAAATCCACCTCTCTGGATCGGTTTCAATATCAGTAACTCGACCTTAACCCTCATAAAGTGGTTCTGCATTTCCTGTTTTTGCTTCCTCTTGACTTCCTCGACAACCCCAAGCCTCCTTCCCACCTCTGCCACCACCTTGGGAGATACCATGTTGAATGGAGCCCCCCAAATTTGGACCCATAAAGAAACCATCTCAAATTTCACATTTTTGGCCGTCATGCCTTTTTGCCACCCACATAACATTAGTGCTTGGTTATCAAAAGACCATGGACCCCCTTTGAGCACCCTCTCCAAATCAAACTTCGTGTGAAATTTGAATTGGAAAAGGTTTGGACCAACTTCAATAATCTGAACACCATCGTGTAAGCCCCACGCCTTCTTAATCATATTATAAGCCGCCCTCTTGTTGAATGATTTGCATGTAAGGAATTTTCCAATTAAACTCTGTTTGCAACTTTCGATTTCATCTTTTCTTTCTTCATCGGAAACCACTATAACTTCTTCCTCCTCCGTTGTAAGTTTCATATTCTCCAATCTATCAATCACCTCATCCGCCATCGTGCCCAACAAAAGAAAAGACAGATCCTTGGTGCAGCCAAGGGAGGGAGTAAACTCGTTTAGAGACGAGAGAGAGAGCTCTTACCTAGAGGAGAGAATCCTCAGTTGGCATAAATCATTATTTTCTTGAATTGATGTTGTTATTAAATCCATGTTATAGGTTAATCATAAGCAAATATTTCACAACAATTAATTGCTAGTTATTGTTATATTTATAAGTTATTTATTTAGTATATTTAAGAACACAAAAATGAAAAAACGGTTGAACATGGGAATGAAGGGAGGTGGGGCATCCTCTTTTTTAAGGTTCATGAGGTGGGCCTGATTCTTCTTAAGCCCAGTAGAGAAAAGGAGACACTGTTTTAAATCTGAGTTGTAAAACAAAAATAGGTCAAGGCACAAAGTCCATGCTGCTTGGAAGCCCAAGGTTATAACTCAAGTTGGGCCCAAAAAACTTGTGCTTAATAAGCCTTGTACGCAACATTTCGCTCTAGTTAAAAGCAATGCAACTCTCCCCAAATTGATGTTAAGTGATATCTATTGGTTTGAGCCAAATTCTTAGTAAGGATATTTAGGGTAAAAGTTTTGAGAGATGGACTTTCTCAAGTCTAATGAAAAAAATTAGGAGCCCTCTAATTCAAGAGAGAGAAAGATAGTTAGAACTTTTCACTTGTATCTATCACTTAGAAGCCCTCTTTGTACCACGGGAACTTCATTTCTTCAAATATAAATGCATGATCCAGCTATTTTTTGTCTTTGATTAACTTCTTAGTCTTTCCATTGTGGATTCTTCTCTCCCATTTTATAGAAATTAGTTGTGTTGATCAAGAATTTTTGTTTAGGACTTCTATCAAGTGTTTTTGACTCCCACAATTATAATTAATATATTTATAGATTTTATTGTAATTAGTCTTCTCTCAAATATATATATATATATATATATATACATATATATATATAGTTTAACTCATCTAATATGTTTGAAATTTTTTTAAATTTTAGCAAATACTTTTTTAATCAAGGTTATTAAATTTTAGGCTAAAATGCAAAACACACTCTCTAAGTTTCTCCATAATTCATGGCCGAAACTTAAGATTTGAGAGGGAGAGAGAGAGGTTAGAAAGAGTGAGATTGAATTTTGTTGAATGAAAATTGAAAAAAAAAAAAAAAAGACAAAGAGGAAGAAATCCAGTATAAATATTATGAACAGACTAAAACAACCCCATTTTAAGGGAAGTTAACGAATAAGTTTAACGGAAGAATAACAAAGGCCTTAATTGAACACTTTTGAAACTTAGAAGACTGAATTGAACAAAAGTAAAATTAGAGGACTGAAATGAATTTAGTGAAATTTAGAGAATGGGTTTTGTATTCCATCCCAATTCAAAAGCCTTCCATCCCAATTCAAAAACATACCCATGTCTTTTCTATCACCAAAATACACTCTCTCTCTTCTAAACCACTTATTTATAATATTGCACCCAACAACTTAACAAAAGATGCAACTTGTAGAGTGAGTGATTATCTAAATTTGATAAAGATATGTTTTCTCTTTGAAAAGTGAGCTACAATGAGGATATGTATCATTGCATAATATAAAAGACTAAGAATTGATAGCTACTCTTGAGCTAGAAAATGTAAGAGTAGATAACTAAAAATTGTAGTATGTATAACGTCATGGTTTTCAAACCAAAACCATTTAAAGAATCAGAAAAGAGAGAAGTTTAAGGTTTTTATGGTCAGATAAAGGTCAAACCATAATGATGTCATAATTAATTTTGTAATTAATAAAAATAAAAATAAAGGTATATTAAATTTATAAATATTAGCAAAATTGACTAAAAATATCTTTAAAAATTAAAATAGAATTTCAAATGAAATTTCATGATATTATAAGGTAAGTAGAAAATAGTACAACATAAATAAGCATGAAAAAAAAAATTGTATAACATTCCTTCCATAGTTTTAAAAACCGGACTGGACTAACTAGTTGATTCAATTCAACTAGGAACTAGACCGAAAATACAGAGAAAATTGTCAGTTCAACCGGAAAAAACTAAAATCAGACCCATTTTTGGTTCTTTAACCATTCTGGTTTTTGAAACCATGGATTCTTCAAGTAGAAATCATTTTAATTAAATAAAAATTCATTTTGAAATATTTAAAAAAATTTCATTGCAAAGGCATTATTCTTAAATCACAAGTAAATTTATCAAAGAAATCTAACTTAATAATATTTAATAAATTGAGAGAGAGAGGTAATAGAATAAATTGAAAAATTATAAATCACAGAAATCTAAAATAAATATAATAATACTTCATTGTTGTTCCAAGGAACCTAAGTGGTGCATTGGTTATAATACAAGCCTTGGTTCTTTAATAAGACGTGAGGCCTCAAGTTTCAGGTTCTAAAATAAATATAACTCTTTGACCTAGTTGAAATGGCTCACAATTCAGATGGTTATTTGAGTCAAACCCTGGTTTAAGAGGTTCTCTCAAATTATTTGAATGCCTAGTTCTCACATGTAAAAAATCAATTCCATGACTGGTTCATGGTTAACCCAATGAGACCGGCTGGTGCAGTCTAGGTTTGACAACTATTTTTTTTTTTTTTTTTTTTTTGGAGAAAATATCAATTCTGCTTATATAAAGAAAATGCAAAATTAGAAATAAGGGAATTTAAAACACCTAGAGGGACAAACTCTATCCAAACTAAGAAAGGAAAATAAAGTCTAGCTATCTTTGTTAAGGCATGAGTAACTATGTTGCCCTACCTCCTAGTATGAGAGAAGGAATAGTTCACAAGTGAACCAACAATAGAGTGGGTAATACCAACATTCAGAGTAAGAGCCTTGTAAACAATCTTAGAGTCTCCTTCAAATATAGAGTGGGTAATACCAACTTCTATCATAACTTGTATTTGTACAACATCACTCTAATTCAGTTGTAATCCAAATTAAACAACTATACTTTTATATTGGAACAAAAAATTGATTTCATGTAAAAAATTATGCCTGGTTCTAACATGTAAAAGATTGATTTCACAACGGTTAACCTAGTTAGATTGGTCGAATTGGATCAAACAATTATATAATTTTGTCTCATGGTTTATATTAATTGCTAAGATTGTTAATTCATTCTAAGTAAAGTTTCAAGTCACCAAAATAACTATAGTTTCCATGATACTAGTAAAATAATTTCTTAATTTACATTAATTAATATGTATATTTTTAATAATTTACATTAATTAAAATATTCTATTTTAGTATTTTTTTGGATATAAGATAAAAATTCCACTCTAACCTAATCTATGCATATATGTAAGATGTAAGATAGGTCTGTAAGATAGGTCCTTGATAGTTGGATTAGCTTTGCATTTCAAAAGATAGTTCAAAGGCTTCATTTGATTTTCACATGTAACTACGCTTTAATCAACAAGCCATACACTCTTACACCTCCAATGCTTCGTAATTACAGACTTGATTCGTTAACTGAACTTCATCTCTGCTCTATTAAGGTCACTGGAGAAGCTCTCGAATACATTTTATCTGCTTGCCCACTTCTTGAATCCTTATATGTATCTATGTCACATGTGATGAATTTCAAAATTTCTGGCCCATCACTCAAGCTAAAGCACTTAGAGAGATATTCTCTTGCGTCTTGGAAAATCTTGTGTCATTTTAATAAATTAATACATGGGAGCAATGCAAAGCATTTCATTTAACTCCGCTCCCCAGCTCGTTAAGGCATCTTTTACTAGGCCCTCATGCCTGCTATTTTATCAAGAGTCTTTTCTAGCCTCCAAGCTATATCTTTCATCTATAGACACTTGTATTGGACATAGGTATTGAGGCAAGTATGTAAATCCAATTTTTTGCTCCACCACCCCTTCTCTTTATATTTTGAAAGAAAGGCAGTAGAAACAAAAGAAGAAAGCTTACCAATTTTTTGTTGGGATTTAACACGTTTTCACAAATTTTGCAAGTTAAGGAATCTCAAGAAATAGGAATTGGTACTGAATTACCGTGTGTTCTGCCTCCTCATTTGCACATCCCTACTATGCGCGGCTCCTTCATTAAATAAATTTACAATTAAGGCGAATATTCTTACTTCAAAGCTATAGTTGTGGATTATAGGATGTTGTTTCTTTTTGAGTGAATTTTATTTTACCACCCACCCTAAAGTATTACTGATTTTGCAATGTTACCCTAAAATATTGATGTGTGCAATTCACATCCCTTTTAAGAAATTGTAGTAATGTACCCTTAAATATGAAAATTGCATAAATTACCCTTAACACAAATAATGAGATGGCAGTTTAGTACACTTGGCATGGCAACTAAAAATAAGAAATTTTTTATTTTCTTAGTTTTCTAATTAAATCTATTGCATTTTTTTTTTCTTATTTTTTAACATAAATGTTTGATAGGCATATGGCATATGTACTAAACTGCCATGTCACCAGATGTATCACGCATAGATTTTGTATATTTTTTTTCCCTAATTTATGGGGTACTTTATACAATTCTTTGAAACTGCGTGTTAATTGAAAAAATTGATTGCAAAAGGGGTGTTAGTTTTGGAAGGTAAAGTGTATGTTTCCTTCATTAGTCATTACTATGCATTTTGCATTTTTTTTTTTTTTTTTTTATGCTTACTATAAAGCTTTCCTTTCCCACCAATTTTTTACAGGTTGGTAGTTGTCAAGTGTACTATTCTTTTTCATAGTCTGAAATTTTTTGTTAAAAAAAAAAAAAATTCTAATATCTTCATTTACATTGTGAATGTCACGAGATAACACAGCTACATCTTATTTTAACTTCTAACTTTATGTTTTGTTTTTATGGACTTGATGACCTCATATTAAACATAGCATGGATTGATTAGCTTTATTTATCATGACGTTTGTGTTACTCATTAATGTTTTTTATCTTTGTTATAGTTCACTGTTTTTTTTTTTTTTTTTTTTCCCTTATCTTATTATTGGATGAACTAAAAGAAAACTTCTTTTGCTTAGTAATGAGTTAATTACAGAAGCAAACAAGTACACTGTGAGGCTACATCATTGGGTTACAATCTAAACTTGAGAAGAGTGATAAAAATAAAAAGTAACGAGCATTGGGTACTGTTTAGTACAGTCATCTAATCATACAAGGATCGTAAAATCAAATATTTGATACCGTTCAAGGTGTGCTTAACATTATTGAATGTCATGTTCCAATCTTGGAGGGCCACTAACTTCCTCTTTTAGCTAGAAGCAACTAAATACAGTAATAATGGTTTAACAAAACTGCAGCGTTTCTTCTCAGCTGCTTGTCACGTGATACACTTAAGGGTCTTTTACAGATCGACGCCGTTGCACTAGTTTGCTTTCTTTCATTAAGCAAAACGACTTCGTAGGAACTCTTTCTTTCTTCTGCTGAACTCCATGTCCTTTACTTTTTCTCTTTAACCCTTTAATCCTTTTTCTTTTTCATCTGTTTTCTTATCATTTAGTTCTTTTTTTTTTCCCCCCCTTCATTTTCATATATTTTTATGTTTTCCTCCTATTTTCTTAATCATGACCGAATCTCTCTTCCATCTTTTACTTTTCTTTATCATTTTTCCTTTTTCTTTATGACAGCCATATGTTTGTATTAATTTTATTTTGAGTCGCAATTCCAAATTATTTAATTCATAGATATCTCCAAGTTTTTTTTTTTTTTTTTGAGAAGATAGATATCTCCAAGTCTTAAACCTAAATTAAATTTTTATATCCTTTATCTTATAAATTGTAAGAAAGTTGCTAAAATTTTGTAATTGAGTGACATAAAAATTTTCATTTCAAATTAAAAAAGAAAAAAAAATGGGAATAAGTTTGAGTCTCTTATTGTCTTTTTTTTTAATTATTAAATTATCAAAAAACATGGTATGATTGTTGATTTTGTCTAGAGAAATGCTACATCCGCTATTTTCACATCACTTTCACGACAAGTCTTAAATGACAGGTTATTATTGATAGGTCTAGATGGACAAAAAAGTAATTTAAGTTGTGTATTCAAATTAAAACCAACAACTTACTATCTATGATTTGTTATAAAAGTATTATAAAAATATTGTGGTAAGTAGATATATTACCTTAGCTTTGCCCTACATGTAAAATGTTTTTTATGCTTGTTGAAAGGATGCTTGGTGGCTTCACCTTGGGAGACTGTTGGTGGGTCGTGGGATGGGACTCCTTTCTTATCTTGGTGGATACATTTGTTGAATCAATTCATGGAATTCAATCATGAGAGAATATGACAAGTCAATCCATACGTGTACAGAACTTTTACAATTACATGTACAAATTAATATAATTATTATCACTCACCATAGGCGCTAACCATAACAATAATGCTAAAAACAAGTATATGGTAAAATCATGTGTCCAAAAATCAAGCAATTAAAATAATTAGCGCAATGAATTTACCAACTTATAGTTCACTGGTATGAAAATCCTAATATATGGCCACCTTGAGTGCATTGGTCTGCTCACGTCTGCCATTGGTTTGCAATCCGTTTTTACCATTTCCACCCTGCTCTTACACTTCGTAATTCACTTTCTTTCACATTTCAATTAAAAAAATGTTTTAAAAAATGAGTGGTATTGGTCCCTCTATTAGCCTTCTTCACTAACTCACGATCCCCAAACAACCCAAATCCCTTTAAGCAGAAGCTCCATACCAACCTCCATGGCAATTCCAAATATCAAGCCACATCTGCGGAAGACTTCATCGCAAAATCCAAATCCCTTTGCTAAACGCCACAATTCCTGACAAAAGCTACATCAACCCCGTGATGATACTTTACTAGCAACATAAAATATCCATATATATAAAAGAATGGATCGACAAGCCCTGATATTACATAAAAGATCCAAAACTATACGAACGAAATCATTTTTTCCAATTTCAAATTTTGATTTTGAACTTGGTTGTCATCATTGCAATGGAGGTTGACATTGAGGTTTTGGTGAAAGGGATTTGGGTTATTTGGGTATTGGGATAAGTCTAATTTGTTAAAAAAATTTTGACAACTGCAGAAGACTTCATCGCAAAATCCAAATCCCATTGCTAAACACCACAACTCCTGACAAAAGCTACATCAACCCCGTGATGATACTTTACTAGCAACATAAAATATCCATATCTATATAAAAGAATGGATCGACTTCAAAAAGCCCTGATATTACATAAAAGATCCAAAACTATATGAATGAAATCATTTTTTCCAATTTCAAATTTTGATTTTGAACTTGGTTGTCGTTATTGCAATGGAGGTTGACATTGAGGTTTTGGTGAAAGGGATTTGGGTTATTTGGGTATTGGGATAAGTCTAATCTGTTAAATTTTTTTTGACAACTCAGATTGTGAGATGGTGGTCATGTTTAATTTTTTAATAATAAAAAATATGTCACATTATTGTTTTGTTAGACACGTAGGCAAGAAAACTAACAAAAGGACCAACAACAGTCATTTTTTTAAACTAAAGAGACTAATAGCATTTTCTTGAAACTTGAGGGACTAATTATCCTCATATAGTAAACTTTAGAGATTAACAATATAATTTTGCCAAAATAATGTTATTCATTTGTTATTAATAATTAAAAATAGCTTTGTGATAAAATTATTTGAAAGAATAACCTCTTTAAAAGTTCAAATTTTGCACACACACTATTTCAATTATAATACATTTTGCATTGAAATCATGTTTCAAAAATACAATTTTGTGCGAAATTTAAAATTTTAATACTTAAAATCAGGTTTTCAAAATACAATTTTCAAAAAGAAATTAAATTATTCTTAGGAATAGTTTCTTCCCAATGTTATTTTTAATAATCATACATAATGAGATTATTTTTCTAAGAAACCCCCCACTTTCAAGTCATATATCATTGATTGCCATATATCAATGATATATTAATGATATCATTGATTGCCTATGAAACAATTGTTTGCCATATATCATTGTTTGCCATATATCATTGATTGCCTATGAAACAATTGTGGCTGAAAGTGATATATTACAATAATTGCAATATATCATTGATTGCCAAGCTAGTCTTATCTCTAAATATTGTTGTTATATTGAATGCAAATTGCAATATGATCACTTTAGCTTTTAATTTATGTTTACCTTTTGTCAGGAACATTCTTCACATTCTCAAGCATATGTGGCTTAACTGTTTTGTTCGTAGCAAAGTTGGTACCAGAGACCAAGGGGCGAACACTTGAAGAAATTCAAGCATCATTGAATCCATTTTCAGCAAAAAAAAATGAATTTTGCATGCCTATACGACAGCACCAATCCGTGTTTGAATAAGCAAAATAATTTCTAAAACATCAACTCCATAAAATTGTGGCACTAAGTGCTAGACTAATTGGTGACTGGTTATCACAATAAGCAAGGTTTTTTCCAAAAGTCAAGATATCTTTACAGCTTATATCATCCAAGAACTATTTTCTAAAACAGTTGTGGTATTGATAACCATAGCTTGAAACTCTACATTGCAGTTGGAGATAAACTACCTATTCACCACCTAATTTAGGGAGTGTGAAAGGTAAATCTTGAATTTTTAAACATGAGACCATTTGGCTTGTGGAATCTTTCATTCCCGAAATCATATCCATGGAAATATAAAATTATCAAGTTTGGTTTGTTAGATTCATCCCAATCAAATTTCTGAGAATATAACATTTATGTTTCTAATTAAATCATAATTTTGTGTAAAGAATGTTATAGTTTAATTGACACTAGCTAGTGTTTCTAACACTAGGTATTTTCAAAATTTTAATTTTATTAAGTGATATAACATTGCTTAGAGTTACAATAAATATTGATAAACTAGAATATAGTGGACTAACTAATATTTTATGCTTATTAGAGGTACTAGATATTAATTGCAACGTTTGACATGATTAAGTCACACTAAAAATAACATTCAAGTTGAATCATCAATACGTTTGACATGATTAAGTCACACCGAGTGAGCGTTTGGATCCGGATTATTTTGCATCTACGTTTTGCGTTTTCATCTTTTTTATTTTTTTGCTATTGCACACATTTCAGAGGAAAAAGTTACTATTCATGCACCATTCACGGGACCCACCATCACTTTATTTCGAAAAAAAATTAAAAATGAGTTCCACGGCACTATTCATCTATTTAAAAATTATTTTACTACAGTGTTTTCAGTTTTCAGCAAAATAAGTTGTATCCAAACGGAACCTAAGTATTTGTTTGGATCCGCGTCCACGTCTACTGTATTAGTGTTTTCAGTTTCTTTTTTTCTTTTTTCTTTTTTTTTTAAGCCGTAAAGTTTGACTTTTCCACCCATACACTATTCACGCGTTTCAGAATTTTTTCAATAGAGTGCACTGTTCACGCACTGTTCATGGGACTCACAAGCACTTTATTTAGAAAAAAAATATTAAAAATGGGTCCCAAATACTATTCACACATTTAAAAATTATTTTGCTATAGTGTTTTCAGTTTTCAGTTTTCAACAAAATAAGTTGTATCCAAACGAACCCTAAATATAACATTCAAGTTTGGAATCATCAATTTTTTAAATGATTGAGTAGAATTTTATATTTTAAAATGATTGAGTAGAATTAGTGCAAAGATAAAGAAGTGAAAGTTACACAAGATATAGCATTCAAGTTTGGAATAATCAATTTTTTAAAATGATTGAGTAGAATCAAAGTAAAGATAAAGAAGTTCATTTCTTTATAGTATTTTTGTCTTTATTCTTTTTTCTTTTTTCAATCTTCTTTCATTTTCTCTTTTACGTTAGTCTAATGTTTGTGTTTTTCTTTTTTTGACCTCAATTTTTATGTTTTTCAAAAATAAAGAAAATGGAAAGAGGAAACACACAAAAAGGAAAACAATATGTTACACTTTTGAAGCAAAAGCGTTAAATGTACTAGAACCCAAGTTATATATTTATTACAGTTACTAATCTACTTATCTAAAAGAAATCAATTATACATTAATTAATATAAAAGATAAACAAAATAAATTCAATTAGTTAAGTCATATGAATAAAGCTAGGGACACAATATATTCACAACAGGTGGTAAACTAATAATAGTTGGTGAATAAATGATGTCTTTGAGGGTCCAGATTAGAACCACTAACAAATTGTCATCTATATTTTAATATGGTTACAAATATAATTAATAAAATATAATACAATATATGATGCTTCTTTTGGGTGTTGAATATATGACATAATTAGGATTGATCTATCATCATCAAATTGCTATCTTATTGGTATGCATCTCAACTGGTACATCTTGGTGTTTTCAAAGAATATATCTAAGGAATGAAAAGATAGAGTTTCATGCATGCGTGTATAACCTAGATAGAGATGCATAAAGAAATATAATAATAAATGAGAAATAAATTGATTGTATGGACATGTTTACAAAAAAAATAAAGAGGAAATGTTAGTATGAAATCTAGATATGATTAAGAAAAGATGATGATAATAATAATAATAATAATAATAATTGTGGGGGTAAGAGCCCAAAATCATGTATTGGGCTTTGGGCTTCACTCGGGACAATTGACAAGTTCGAGAAGAGGAAAAAGGTTGTTAAAGGGACTCCTAATTAAGGTCTCATAAATAGGGAACCCGAGAAGGATGATTCGAGGAGGAACACCTCCTCGGATGCGATGGGTGTAGCTCAAATGCATAACTCTGGCAATTAGAGGGCCCCTCCGAAAGGCCCTAGTGACAGGAATGTGCCACATAAACGTACGGGGAAAAAGGAAATGCAAAATATCTAAAGAAAAGCTACTACCACCGTATTAAATGTGTTGCAGTTACTTTTCTGGCTACATTTATGTGGAAAGGACCTCTGAACAGTATTGCCTTGGCTACCATAACTCACAGAAGGCTGAAAGGAGATGTCTGATGGGACGAGCACTCAAGTGGGAGCTCAGATGATCAACAAGTGTAGGATTAAGATGGCCAAAGGAGGGCTATATAATGGGAGAGATCCCCAGGAGAAAAGGGGGCACAAAAGAAGAAGGGAGGAGTCTAAACCATCTTAGAGTTCAACGATGATGAACATACAACAACAGTGGTCTCCTCAGACCTAAAACTTATTTGTATTTGATTGTCTTTTAATCCTATACTTATCGTTACTCAACTCATTAGAACCTAGTTCTTTGACCCATTCTCTATAAATTCATTGTATTGGGCTCATAGGACTAAGAATCCATACATTTTGGGTTTGGGCCTCAAATTGGACCCTACAATAATAATAATAAAAGGATAAGAGAAAATGAGAAAGATAAGTATAAACATCTAAACAAGTAAGCATCAAATTCCTTGCCCAATTTCTTCTCATGTTCTTTCTTTTGTATTGGAGAATGTTTTTATGTGACAAAGACATAATAAGCCTATATATAGAAGAAGTCATGGATGACCTCCACATGAACATATATTTGACAAAATTGATATTGAGACTAACTTGGAAGCTTTCCTAGGTGTGTTTTGAAGTTAATATTGGATTATTCTTATAGTAAGTAATGATGGTTGTTTTTGTAAATTTATTTATATGCATGTGTGTTTTTCTATTACATTTCATAAATAATATGTTGACTTGATTGCTTAAATGTTGTTGTATAGATGTTAAATAAAGTAAAATTTTTGGCTTTGTTTAGTACTTGAATTAATATTTTATTTTTGTGAGATACATATTATTGCTAAATGGGTTTGGTTTAGGCTACATTTGACTTTACTTTCATAAAAATTACATCAATTAGTTTTTTTTTTTTTAATTACTATTTTTCTTGAATTCACATTCTTCTTAATATATCTATTATAGGTTAATCACAAGCAAGAATTCACAACAATCAATTGCAATCTATTGTTAAATCTATATGGTTATTTGTTAATATATTTAATAATTCAAAAAACTATAAGATCTCTTTAAGAATTAATGAGTTTCTAATGCCTAATTGCTTCGATATTTAGAAAGAATGATAGATCATAATAATATTTGGTAAACCTCATAATTTGGAAAGAAATTTATTCCAATTGTGAGTTAAGCATAAATTTTTTTTTATGTTCCAAAATTAACAATCCTTTTGTAATGTAAAGAATAACTTATACACAGTGCATATTAAATATTCATTTTATCTTTTATTAATAATCTTATTTGAAAATTTTTTTCATAATTTTTTTAATACTCATTTTAAAAAACTTTTATTTATCTCAATATTTAAAATTTTCAACATTATCTTCCACACTTTACATTCGTTCAGAACTTTTAGATGGCCCACCCACATTCTTAGGCCCAAATTCACCCTAATAAACGAGTTGTAAACTTTATCCTCACAAGCTGACAATCCCTGCTTCAACTTTTACTCAAGTGATTCTTCAACAACTTTATTCACAACTCACAAGACCCAAATCAAACACTACATGTGCGTGAGTGCCGATTTCACTCACGCCTACAAAACTCCAGCCAATTCCAAGCCCAAACACTTCAGCTCCGAATGTCTCCTATCTTTCTTAAAATCCCAGAATCCCCACACCTCTAATCTCACAAGCTGACATTAAAAATTGGATTTCCAAATCAAATTTGAGCAAGCCCAGCCAGCGAGAGCATTAGCGTCTAAGCTTAGTGGAGAAGTGCGAGATTGTCTATTTGGTATTGGTCTTTACTCTTTATACAAAACTTTACTAATTGTTCCATGTGACTTGATGATAATTAGTCAGAAAACAAATGCTACCAGACTTCAATCAAGCATCTCATGTGCATCTCTCTGTTTCTCAGTTTGTTTTGCACTGTCATTATTTTCTAACCAAATTTGATGTTGTCCAGACGATGGAGCTTCAACATTGGCGGCATTGGCAGCATCCGTTGGTCTTTAATGAAGATGAGAGAAGTGGAGATCTTTGTTGGGGGTGCTGTGAACCAGTATTTGGTCCTAGCTATAGTTGTATAGAAAGCGATTGCGATGATTACTACTATCATCATAAATCATGTGCTGAACTACCCCTTGGGTTGCACCATCCCTCACACCCAAATCATCCTCTTATTCTCTTCGACATAAAAACATATCGGGACAACCATGAAGAATTTGACAAATTCAGCAAATGTGATGTCTGCGGAGAAAAGAGTCTTGAATACACTTATTGTTGTTACCGTTGCAACTTCAACATTCACATCAACTGTTCTTCTTTATCTCTCACCATCCAAACTGAAGTCCATGACCACCAATTGACCCGCAGCATTTGGAGGCTGTTGAATTTCACTTGCGACTTCTGTGGCAAAGAAGGCAATCTGCCCTATTTTTGTTTCCAATGCGATTTCACTATACATTCACGTTATGCTGCTTGCCCACGCAGACTGAAAGTTTTCCGTCACAACCACCCTCTCCACCTCACCCCTTCTCTTGAAGTCCATCAATCCGACTCTCCAATTTGTCTACTCTGTGTTCGAAAAGTGGATACACTCTGCCTTTACTATTGCTCAAGATGTGATTTTGCTGCCCACCTCTATTGTGCTATGCTCTACGGAAACAGGGAGTTCATAAATTTGCAGGAACTTAAAGAGGAGCAGTCCACCGAGTCAAAAACTGAAGATCCAGAGCTCCATCAATCCTTTGACTCAAGAATTTGCAAAGTCAAAAAAACCACTGTGGAGGAGGACGGAACTGAAATAGCCACAGAAATCAAACACTTCAGTCATGCACATGATTTGAAGCTTACTGATGGGATTCCGAATAACACAAAATGCAACGGGTGTGTACAATCCATTCTCTCTCCATTTTATAGTTGTACCCCGTGTAGCTTCTTTCTTCATAAATCTTGTTCTAAATTACCCAAAATAAAACGACACCCACTTGATCAACACCCTCTCACCCTCAGTTATGAGCAAGCTTCTTTTTATTGTGTTGGCTGTGAACAGACATGGAATGGCTTAAAATACAGCTGTCAGATATGCAACTTTGATTACCATGTTCAATGTATTTTATTATCAGACACCCTTACTCATCCCTGTCATGAGCATCATCTTTACCTCTCCAAGACAAACCATAGACAGAAGTGTAGTAGTTGTAATTCTGAAAGTTATTTTGTATTCTGTTGTTCCACTTGTGAATTTGTTCTGGACTTTAAATGTGCTACACTACCACAAACCACATGGTACAACCAACATGAACATCCCTTCACTCTCTGTTATACTCCTGAAGATGACTCCGGTAAATATTATTGTGATATTTGTGAAGAAGAACGAGATCCCAAGCAATGGTTCTACTACTGTACAGAGTGCAGCTTTCCTGCTCATTGCAACTGTATTCCTGGGGACTTAGAAATTTGCAAAGTCATAAAAACTTCTGTGGGAGAAGATGGAACTAAAACAGTCACAAAAATCAAACACTTCAGCCACCGACATAATTTGAAGCTTACTAATGAGATTCCAAAAAACAAAAAATGCAACGGGTGTGTACAATCCATTCTCTCTCCATTTTACAGTTGTACCCAGTGTAGCTTCTTTCTTCATAAATCTTGTTCTGAATTACCCAAAATAAAACGACACCCACTTGATCAACACCCTCTCACCCTCAGTTATCCGCAAGCTTCTTTTTACTGTGTTGGTTGTGAACAGACATGCAATGGCTTAAAATACAGCTGTCAGAAATGCAACTTTGATTACCATGTTCAATGTATTTTATTATCAGACACCCTTACTCATGCCTGTCATGAGCATCATCTTTACCTCTCCAAGACAAACCATAGACAAAAGTGTAGTAGTTGTAATTCTGAAAGTTATTTTGTATTCCATTGTTCTACTTGTGAATTTGTTCTGGACTTTAAATGTGCTACACTACCACAAACCACATGGTACAACCAACATGAACATCCCTTCACTCTCTGTTATACTCTTGAAGATGACTCCGGTGAATATTACTGTGATATTTGTGAAGAAGAACGAGATCCCAAGCAATGGTTCTACTACTGTGCAGAGTGTAGCTTTCCTGCTCATCATGACTGTATTCTTGGGAAAACCCCAAATGTCAAGAAACAAATATAATAGCCACCTGTTGGTAGGTGCTACACATTAATTTGACTTTCACCCACACACAATTACTTTCATTGAAGAAATAAAGACCACAAGCTATGTCAAAAGTGATCTATCAATGTGCCAAATGTAATTTCAACATTCACAATAATTGTTGATAGAAAGACCAATGTTGTTTTAATTTTTATTAGTATATTTTTCATTTGGGTTGTGCCTTTAATTCTTTATTGTTGAATCTATTGTGTTATTATGGTTGTCTATTGGTGTAGTTTTGAGAAACTTTTCTTTTTAGATGAAGCTTATTGGCTGTTTTTTGGTTTATTGGGGGTTGGATATCTCCTATAAGGTGACTATGTTACCTTTGGATCTTATTATTGTTATTATTTTTTGCCCAAAATGATATTGTTTCCTCTAGTTTCTTGTTGGAGTATGAGAGACAGTAGATGCATATTGATAACAACAAAAAATTCTTGAAACTCCAAGCAAACAACCATAAGAACAGAAAATTCCTATCACAACCAAAGCATACAACCAAACGAGACAAGTAATTGTCTATGGGTGCTTGAAACATTTTTTAGTGAATAGTATCGGTGTGATAATTCTTTGAGAGATATGTTATATGGTCTAGAATTGTTTGGTTGAAAATGGGTGGCACATAAGAATAAAGCTTATGAGTTTATGCAGCTTATTCATGACATTTCTGCATTTGAGAGAAAAAGAGGAATCACAAGAACAAGTGTAAGGGTGTCTTGGTAACGAAAATGGACCGATGCACTGGGTGAACTTCTGAAGGAATGTTTAGAGATTAGAGGTGAACATGGTTGGGCTTACTAGTTAGGAATTTTATGTTTAATTGGTGGCAAAAGAACACAAAGAGTGTTAACTAAGTTTGGCCTAGAAGAACAAAATATAGAAATGAAATAAAGAGGATTTTTTATATATAGCTAAGGTTTTGTCTTTCAAAACGCTAAGCATTTTCCATTTCTTAGATCTCATAAGTGGATATCAGCTTCTAGACAGGTTTCCATTTCTAATTTACTTGAGATGCTTGATCTTTGTAATTATCATTAATAGTTGTGTACATGGGTTGCACACCCCTACTTTTTAATGAATTATTTACTAATTATTTTATATAAACAAAGGATTTGAAAAGAAAAATTACATGTCCACAGACATTCACTTTTTTTTTTTTTTTGCTTTTAAGATTCTGTTTTCATTCTATTTTAACCTATCCATAAGGTCTCCTGCCAGTTGAGTGGAACATATCAAATCAAAATAAATCTGTTTATAAGGTACTTGATCTTTTCACTATCACAAGGATAGTATTCCAGCATGTGGAAATAAGGTTATATGAGAATGGGAAGTGATGACGATTGTGACAACGCTAGAGCTAATAATGTTAACAATGAAGTCAAGAAAATCTTGTGGAAAGTTAAAACTTTTGCAAAGTTTCACTTTTACCTGGAAAATACTGCATGATGCTATAACAGTTAAGGCGTTCTTATTAGATAGAAAGCTTAGCTGTGATGCTGCTTGTAACCTTTGTTACAGAGAAACTGAAATAATGGTCCACCTATTTGTGTTCTACACCTTTTCTAGAGCTATCTGGTTTGGGTCAGATTAATCCATAATGACAACAGAGTTTCAATGTAATTCACTAAAATGGGTGCTTTAAAAATGGCTCATCCGACAGATTTGATATAGAAACCTTTAACTTTGTTTCCCAAACTCTACTTACCACTCTCTAGCCATATGGCATCACAAAAATCAAGTGCTAATGCCTATAATGTTCTCCTAATTTCTAAGGCTTTGGTTTGCATGTATCAACAAGCTTATGCAGAGAATCACAGGAACAAGTTAACAGAATAAACTCAGACTTCATAACAAAAGGTAGGCCCATCAAGGATTGACAAATTATTTTAATCCTAGATGGAATTTGGAAGAGAGATACCAAATGGACAGGCACACTTTTGTTGCAAAGTCTAAAGAAGGAAGAAGGCTCTTTGTTAGATGTTTTAACATCACATGCTTCAACAGGAAGGTGGCCAGATCTAATACTGCATGAAAGGCAAATTTTCAAAACTCAAATATAGCACTAGATTTACAAAAAATGACTTTTGATATCAGGTCCATTACTAGATGATTTGGTTAATGGCTCTCATAAAAGATTGAGGGTTTAAGTTGGGAATTAAGTTTCTATAATTTCTCCACTTATTTATACCACTCCCTTCTCTACTAGCATATTTGAGGTTAAAGTGTTCTTAGAATCTGTGTTCAAACCATGCTGCATCTCATGTTCTATAAACTTATTTGTGAGTTGGGTATATTTAATTATTACAACATTTAGCTTGGTACTTCAAAAGATATTATGATTTCCTATCCTGATCCCTGTAGATTGTGTCTTTTGACTTCTAAATTAATTTTGATTAGTTTTACTCTCTATTTGATACTTTTAGTTAGCCACACTATAATGTACTTGTTTAGAGGTATTCACTTCTTCTTTTGCTTCTTTGGTTCAATTCTTTCTGTTAAATTGTTATCTATCATTTCTTAGTATGTAATTTAATTAATTTCAAAATGGGAATGGAGCTTTCAAACATTCTTGTTTTTCTACCTTTCTCTTTATTAGTTGTTCAATATGTTTCACATAGTTTAGTAATGCATTTATGAGTGTATTTAATTTTCTCAAGAAGATCAAGTTAATGCCTTGCATTCTACACCATCTATCTGTACTATGGCAAAATATGCAGCAAATGAATCATGGCCACTGAAAACTGATGATTATTTCCCATAAGTATTACTGTTTTTCCTTCTACCTTTAGTTGACTAAGCAAAATTTAATGAAATTTACTGCCATTAATAAGCCTGTCCAATGCTTGCTAGAAGTTATGCAGACAAAGAAAATGCTTATTGGACTGGCTTTTTCACTAGTTGCCCAGCCTTGAAGCGATATGTCCGAATCCTGAGTGGATATTATTTGGTATGATATCAGTGTCACTCTGGTTTGATGCTTATGTTGAATCAGAATAGTTAGGGAATAACTCTTTCCTCCATTCCTCTACACTTGATTTGCTGGATTCAAACGACCTAACATCTCATGCTACCATCCTGGAATATCCTGGTCATAAATTCTTGGTGTTTGGTCACAAAGACGTGTTCCATGCAGAGAAGATGATGTTTCTTGATCATCAATAGGTGGAGTTTTCTCATCATTTATTTGGGTTATAAACATAAATGAAGCAAATTTCCTTCTGTTAAAAATATGCAGCATGACAACTTGAATATTTGGCTGGAAAGTGATCCGATGGTCCCAACTCTGTCAGCCTGGAAGATGCTTTAGGGATTGCACAGCACCACGATGCCATCACTGGTAATGCTAAACAACATACAAGCAATGGCTACACAAAACGTGTGGCTTTTGGAGCCTCTGAGGTGAGCAGCTAATCTTCATTTGAATTTGACCTTCTGAGTCATGTTTTATTGTCTTTGCACCATTGTTATTGTATAATACATCTTTGTAAGCTATCCTTTAAAAGGCAACAAATTTTCATAGGCAGAAGCTGTTGTAAATGCTGCCCTGTCATGCTTCTCTAATAAGAAATGAAGAGATCAATATACACAGCCTGCAAGTTATATTTTTGGTATTTTTGAAAGCCCAAGATCTAAATTTTGAAAAGCAAGATGGAAGACACGTATGGAAAGGAAGATCAATACCTCCTTGGTAGGTCTCTCTAGTAATAGAAGAACTATTCTTTTGTGTTAGGACAGTTCCATGAACCATGCTAACACAAACAATGGCCCTTGCAAAGTTAGCTTCATATGGTTCTATGAACCTATTATGGTCTTGAGGAAACAATGGGGCAAGTAAATGAACTAATCTTCTTTTCTGTATTTTTTGTTCTTGCTATTCTTCATTGCTTAGTACCAAAAACAAAAGGAAAAAAAAAGCTGAGAAATAGATAAAAATAATAATTAGATGGGAATTAAGCATCCCAAATTCTCACTTGTTGTCCAATACAGACAATCAAATCATTTGCATGATTTTTTCTATTGTACAATTAAGTCAACGTTTGAAAGCCTCCAAATTGCGCATACAAATAGAACAACTACATTTTTTTTTTTTTTTTTTTTTTTTTTTTTTTCAATGATTATTAAATACCCTAAGATATTATCACTCAAAATCATGCAGAATTAAGCTGAAGAAGAATTTAATGCAAGTTACTTCATTTGTCTGATTAGTGAACGTGAGATTGAATCACACATAAATACTATTCAGAAAAAGAAAAAAAGAAAAAAAAGAATCACACATAAATACTAGCTCCAAGTTGGTATGCATTAAAAAATATTGTTAATGGAGCCTCCAACAATGTCCTCTTTCTAGCAGAAGCCTCTAGCAAGTATTTAAGAAGATGCTAGGCTTTCTTAACTGCTCATAAATTTAGAAGCTTACTTTTATCATGCAAACCTTTCATCAAGCCAAATGCTTTTATGGGAGTGCTGGGTTGATTGCATGATTTTGGATATGGGTTTTTGGTCTATTATGTTATCGTGATCTTTGGCTGTAGACAGTGTCGGAATGTACCATTTCTTTTAAAGACTATAAGTCTTGGAGATAAAATGTCTTATTTTCTTTTCTTAGTGATTCAATAATTTGAATTTCTAACGTATCAATTTGTCAAGGCAAAAATGCATGAACAAGTTCACATGGTCCATAATAAAAGATAAGTAGTATTTAGGAATTGAGCAAAGTTGAATTTTGATTCTATTAAGCACACCAACTTGCACACGTGTTGGTACACATAGGTGAAAAACAACTAAAATCTTGTGTCGTGTCTTCAACACAAGATTTTAGCTGATTTTCTTATGTGTGTACGGACGTGTGTGTATGTTGGTGTGTGCAATATATTTATTTTACTGGCTTTTAAATCATACTACTAAAACTCTCTTTCTCTCTCTCAGAGAGACCACTCCAAATAGATAGTTTTGTTCCCAACTTCCATGTCATCAAAATACAAAAAATCATCAAACCGGGATCATATCATACAACTAAGACCACACAAATGCTTCAATATTCTACCTCATTCCACATATTGATGCACATTCAAATTCAAAATCATTGATAGAAATTTTCCCTTTCAAACAGTCTGAGCCATAAGCTCTGATGCGTCTCACTCGGAGAATTATGCATACAACATTAAAGATGACAAGACTTGTGTTACCCCGAGAAGTTCAGATGCATCTCTGCCTTCCACATGGCCTCAAATACATCAATCTAATTAACAAAGCGAGTTAAAAGTTCCTTCATTGGAAAACCATCATGGCCAATCTTTTAATAATTCCTAGACAATGTCCTTGATTTTTATTTGTCTGCAAAATTAACTCTATTCCTTGTAATTTCAGTTAGCAAGAAAAGTGGAGCCTTTAAGTTTAGTGAATCAGTTTGAATTCAAGAAAGTTGTAGAATAAAGTTCTGCAGCATCAGAAGCATATTGCTATCAAGATTCTATAAAAGTCATGTTTCCATTAAAGATTAATGATGGTGATGCTTCTCTTTCCCGGTTTGGATTTTCAATTGAGTAGGGCATACACCAAAAATAAACTAGCTTATTTATTAACAACAGCAACAACAACACAAAAATCTTAGCCTATCTACTCAATGCTATCTTTTAGTTACAAACTTCAATAATCATCTATTTAAACATGCTATCATATCCATTAGTTTAAAAGAAATACTAGTCTCAAATACTTTTAATGTTCCAGATTCTCTTTATTATTCCCAATTAATCAGCAATCAAATAAACCATAGAAGAAAGCCTAATTTCAAATGCTTTACTATAGAACTAGTGTTTGGCCAATTTCATGAAGTCGGATTGATATCACTAACAGAGGCCATCAATTTTCATAAATCATATAATTTTGTATTAGGATGTCTAGAAGAAATAAATTTTAACTGTTTATGCTTTTGGCAATTAATCCAAAATCCAAATGGAGATATCCATAAAAGTTTCGTTGCGTGATAAATGTTTAGTTGTCAAATGACTGTAAACTGGGTGTGGACTTGTGATCCCTTGGCAATGGAGATAAATTATCTAAGCTATGAGCTTAAGAATCTTATCACTAACCAAGTATAGTGAGCTAAGCATAATCCATGATAAAATATTGCACACATTAGATTGCTGCCATTGTGCAAGAAACCTGGCTTACCTTGATGGAAAAGGGTTCATAGTTGTCTGCAGTTCTTCCAATGTTTGCCCCATTGTCTCTGGTACTAGCTTTGATAAAAATAGAACAGTCAATCCTGATATATTTGAAAATTTCACATTAGGCAATAAAGTAGACTAAAAAATTTGCACTGGACAATGGAGAGAGGAAGAGGCATCACCTGCTGACCTCCATTCCTTTAAGAACTTATAAACATATAACACAGTACAAAAACTAAACCAGTTTACCAAAGACATAAGGTTTCCAGCTGAACCCTTCATGTTTATTGGAAATATCTGGAATAGCAAACTACAATTGAATTAGAAGCCATGCTTTAGTGGACTAATTTTTGAAGTTCTCATTGAAGTATCCAGAGTTCATGTTGTATATAAAGGTATATACTATCTTTCATATTCATTTTTGTAACTACCTCCTTTTACCATTTTTCATAAAAATTCACAAAATTCTCTCAATAATACTACTAGAAGAATTCCAAGCTTAGTTTTATCTAGGAACAAATTTATAATAACCCATAGTATCTTTTGTATGGAGGCAAATAATGTTTAAGAATAGCAGAGTGATTGTGCTTTTAAGCCTTTTGTTATCTATCTATTTATTGTTATTCCTTCATTGTAACCATATACTTTTCCAACAGTTCTTGCACGATAACTGACCTCTGACATTATGAGCCTTATTTTTCCTGCAAGGCCTAGTCCAATTGAGAAAAACAGCACAACTGCACAAGATACTACATTTATTGTCAAATGCCATGAAACAGCTCCCTTTTGTCTAACCGTAAACAATTTCAATCCTGGATGCTTGAAATATCCCCTTTTCTGAACATTAATAATGTTTTAAGTAAACAAGCTCTAGGCTTGATTCGGCCAGCAAACTTCCTCAACTTTTAATTTCAGAAGAGGAATTTTTTTTTTTTTTTTTTTTTTGGGTCCACTACAAGAGAAAGTGTGTACGTAGTCCATGATATGTCTATTAGTATTGTGTAATGAGCCTCTAATAAAATAACAGAATGACTTATCATGCAGAATATGTTAATGTGGGAATTGTGAGTATTTACAAAAAAAAAAGAAAAAAGGGTTGTGGAATTTATTTATGACAGTATAGGAAAACTGTGGGTGCTAATTGATTTTACTGTCACTTGCTTTATGAAATGATGTGGTTATCTTGTAGTGGTAAGTAAGTGGTACCAAATATAGAAACCAAAGCATGTCCCCACAGTAAAATTACGATACCAGTATATACCTACAAGTACAACCACCATAACAGAAGTGAACTCCTTCCACCATTGAAGGTCCTGATCACAACAAGCTTTACATCTCAGGAAATGACACATAAGGTAAAAGTAGCAAACAGTATCCAAAAGAGAAGAGCATGGAGGTTGAACATATTCTAGAAGGAAGCTGCAATAAGAATGACAACCCTGTGATGAAGCAACCCAAGCATGTCCCCAATAAACTTGTAAGTGTTAGCATTAGATAAAAGTCAGCCTCAACAAAACACATAAAAAGGTGTCTCCCCAATTGTAACATTAAAAGAGGTTGGTCACTGGGATCTGCATTGAAGATATACATTGTATCAGAATCTCATCAAGTTAAAAATTGTACTTTTTTTTTCATATTATCTATAGAAATCATATTAGGAAAAGAAAACGTAGATAAAATTTCATATCACTGGTTTATTGCAGGTTTTTCAGTTAAGGTTGGGAGTATAGTAATGGCTGTTGTCCAGGTCCTTGACTTACAAATTACAATTTGAAAAATCTACCCTTTTGGGAGCTGTTGATTGCTGAAGGGGTTCTGTATAATCCTGAAAGAAAAGAAGGCCAATCATTTGAAAGCTGTACCAACAAAAGTATCAATTGGAAATTTGTGACTTTCTAATTAAAACCATTTCAAAAGTTACTCTAAATCTCAGTTGCTTCCTGAAAAACTAAGGCCAAGGTGCTGTTAGACTGTAGAGCAGCTTCACACTTTTACTCTTGACCAATCTTTGCCTGTAGCTCATCGGCTTAGGTGAGCTGTGGTCCTACTGTTTTGAGTGCGAACTTGGGCTTATAGAAGTGTGATTCGTATTGGTGGGTCTTAAGCAACTGATGGGCTTAGTGGATTGGGCTGTGTAAGGTTGGGCTTGGGATGAAAATTAGGCCTAAATTCAAATAGAGCAGATTGGGCTTCCTAAATGGGTCGGGTTGACCTAACTTATACGGTTTTTTTTTTTTTTTTTGAGAATGGCGTGTATGGAAATTTGGTGGCTTTGGTTTGGGGAGATGGGTATTTGGGTATAGGTGTATGTTTGTGATTATGTCTTCATGTGTTTGTGAACTGTGTCTGTGTGTATACAAATCATGCAAAAGGATATGTTGATGAAAATGTACAGCATCCTACATGAAACTGACACTAACAGCCATATAAGAAAGAAATGAGAAGAGGATAGATATATATATTTCCCTTTTTCTTGTCATTTGTATCTCTTGCTCTGCTTCTTTTCTTTTCCTGTGTTGTTTGTTTGACATTTTGAGCTCAGGCTGAAAGTAGACATGAAGCTCTAAATTAGGAAGTAAATAAGAAAAAGAGAACCAAAACAATAAAGAGAAGAAAGCTTATTGGGGTTTTTGAGTGTTCTCTGCTTCTGAATGTTCTGTTTCCTCTCCCTCTGTTCTGTTTCTTTAGTGTCAATGATTTCTCCTTTCTTTGTCTCATTTGATGCTGATGTTGTTGTTGTTGTTGATGAGGGTTAAGGTATATAAAAAGGTGGGATTTTTCTGTGTCTTCGGGTTTGTAAAAGAAAGGAAGGAGCTTTTTTGTGTTTTCTGTTTTGGCTTCTATTTTCTGTAGTTGTGGAGGGGCTGTGATATGGCGGTTTTTCTTGTGAGACTTTTTTAGTAGGAAAGGAAGAAGCTTTTTTGGGTTTTTTTTTTTTTTTTTTGTGCGTTATGGCAGTTCCAGAAACAATGCTAACAGAAACAGAAGCCCTTGCAAAGCTAGCTTCATATGGTTCTATGAACATATTTTGGTCTTGTGTAAACAATGGGGGCAAATATAAGAACTTTTTTATTATTCCTGAAACATCATTAGCCTAATTCACCATTATTTTTTATAACAACATATAGTTGAGGCTAAACACAGCACGTGGATCTTCTTCAACAGCATTGAAAGCTTCAACAGCTGTTTTGCGGTTCTTTTCTTCAGCATATGCAAATCTATGGCACCCTGTTGAATAATCTTTGCCTTGGGGATGGAGTTGAAAAAGGGCCTCAATTGCGTCAAAAGGTTTCGGAAATCCTCTGCCTGATTCTCTTTGTCTAAGAAAATATTAGAGATTTGTGATCACCGGTTACTTTATCTTCACAAGAAGATGATGGTGTTTTCAAATATGCGACCAGCAGTGGTCGCGGTTCTCTCCCCCATGTCCTTCACTTTTCTCTTTACCCTTAGTATTTCATATAATTTTGTTTTCCTCCTATTTTCTTAATCATGACATGACCAAACTCTCTTCCATTTTTTTTTTTTTTTTTTCCGATTTTTCCTTTTTCTTTATGATAACCATCCCAGTGATATATGCATTAATTTCATTTGAGTTGCAATTCCAAATTGTTTAATATATGCATATCTCCAAGTCTTAAACCTAAATTAACCTTTACATTCATCTATACTACTATTTAAGGGGCTGTACCTATTTGGATCGGATTTTTTTTTTTGTTCCAAAATACCCCTACACCCTATGTTTAAGTAGGGACAAAACTTGGTAAAAATACTTCTTTAACTTCCACGTAAAACACTATCTACAAAATAGGAACACACTCCCAGTACACTCACGTTGGTTTTCAAACTCAAATTGCTTCTTCTTTAGTTTTCCAATTCTCTCAATTATGTGTTATTCTTCTTTTCACCATTATCATTATTGTTAAGAAACTCCTCTCACTCACCTCTTTGATTCAGATTTCACTACAAACAACAACAACAACAGTAGATAGATTTGAGGTAAGCTCCTTCTGACTTCAATTTCTCTCTTTATTTGGCCATGTTTTGCTTATTGTTTTCCTTAATCTCATCTCATGAGGGATCTTTTTTTTTTTTTTTTTTTATCTCATCTCACGAGGGATCTAAATAGTAGTGCTGTACATTTGTGTTTTTCCTCTTGAGAAGAACACACATATATAAACGAATTGGGCCATGTTTTGCTTATTGTTTTTCTTAATCTCATCTCACGAGGGATCTAAATAGTAGTGTTGTACGTTTGTGTTTTTCCTCTTGAGAAGAACACACATATATAAATGAACAATTAGAGGCGACCTAATAGTTGATTTTACAATTTTTTTTTTTTCCTTTTTTTGTCTTTAGTCTTATATCTTTTCTTTTTGTAGTCTTTTACTTTTTTGAGGGATTTCTTTCTTTAGTTTTTTTTTTTTTTTTGATGGAAATGTTATGTGAATGTTTTGTGGAGCACTTCTTCACTTCTTCATATATTCTTAACTTTAATTTTGTTAACTTAAAGTACATAAAGTGAGTGGACGTGTGATGAATTGATGATAAATTAATTGCTGATTTTAGCACAGTTTTTCTCCGGAAAGGTTATGAAATCTTAAAGAATTACAAATGGAAGGCCAGAATCATTCAAGGAGGACTATATAAGGGAAAAGACCCACCATGAAAAGGGGATCAAAAAAATCAAAAGGAAAACATTATAACAACCAAGAACCAAACCTGTAATCGTACTTGTGAGGAATACATAAGAACTGACCATCAAGGACATGTGCCAAGGACGTCTTTTCTAAACTTAATCTAATCCTTTGTTTTTACCTTTGTGAATTAAGCCTATTATATTTGTGGTCCAACTCATTTTGACCCAGTTTTTCCAACCCACTCTCTACAAATTCATTATTTTGGGCTTTTTGGGCTTTAGTCCATTCATCTTGGGCTGTCTCCCAAGTTGGGTCCTCACACATATTTAGTGCAATAATTATTTAGCACAATATTTAGTGGAAGCATGTGCTATGTTAAAATTTTGTAGTCAAATTTGTTATATAAAAGTTTTGCAAAAAAATATTGCACCCTTATTTTTGAGTTGCAATAGTTTGACACTAAAAATATTTTAGCCATACTATAATGTTTTTTTTTTTTTAAATAATAGCTGAATTGGTTGAAATTTCCCTCCCCTAACTATTGAAGAATATTTATTTATTTATTTATTTTTGTATTAAAAAGTCTTCATGTTATTAATTGGTTGAAAATCTATAAAACGTGGTTTTTATTTTTTCCTCGTTTCTTTAAATATATAAGTATAAAATCATGGAAAAAATAACTTCTAAGTAATATCTAAATAATTAATAGGCAAAATTTTAGGAATAAAAATACTTAGAACGTTTTAAAAAAAAATTTAAATGTAAAAAAGTGTTGGCATATTATTAAAATACCTAAAACATCGGGTTTTTTTTTTTTTTTTTTGCTTGAAGTTGTAAAAAAAAAAAAAAAAAAAAAAAAGGAAACCAACGTTGAAGGACTCACCACCCTCAAAAAATAAATAAATAAATAAAAAACATTGATGCAAATTTATTAACTAAGAACACGTAACACTTGATGCAAATTCAAAAGGTATGGTTTGTTTGGAGACTTTTTGTCTTTTGGTAAGTTATTTTGGATCAGATTAAATTTTACCAATTTTTAAAATTTTAAATTAAGTAACATTTTAAACTATCAAATATAAGATATATTTAAGGGTGTAAGTTTTTACCCCTAAAATATAATAGACTATAAAACGTGGTTTTTATTTTTTTTCCTCTTTTCTTTAAATATATAAGTATAAAATCATTGAAAAAATTACTTCTAAGTAATATCTAAATAATAGGCAAAATTTTAGGAATAAAAATACTTAAAACATTTTTTTTTAATTCAAATGTAAAATAGTGCTGGCATATTATTAAAATACCTAAGACATCGGGATTTTTTTTTTTTTTTTTGGCTTGAAGTTGTAAAAAAAAAAAAGGAAACCAACGTTGAAGGACTCACCACCCTCAAAAAAAAAATAATAAATAAAAAATAAAAATGTTGATGCAAATTTATTAACTAAGAACACATAACACTTGATGCAAATTCAAAAGGCATGGTTTGTTTGGAGTCTTTTTGTCTTTTGGTAAGTTAGTTTGGATCAGATTATTACCAATTTTTAAAATTTTAAAATTTAAAATGAAGTAACATTTTAAACTATCAAATATAAGATATATTTAAGGGTGTAAGTTTTTACCACTAAAAGTTAGTCTATTATTTATTTAGAAGCAACATTCAGCACAATTTTAAAATTTTATCTTTAAAGATAGATAAGTTCTCCAGTATCATTCTTGCTTTAGTATCTAAATAATAGGCAAAATTTTAGCAATAAAAATACTTAAAACAATTTTTTTTTTTTTTAAAATTAAATGTAAAACAGTGCTGGCATATTATTAAAATACCTAAAACATAGGGATTTTTTTTTTCCCTTAAAGTTGCAAAAAAATAGGAAACCAACATTAAAGGACTCACCACCCTCTAAAGCTAGAACCAAAAAAAAAAAAAAAAAAAAAAAAAGGTCAATATATATCATTCCCATTCTTTAAAAAAAAAAGTCATTAATTAGAGAAAATACTTAAACACCCATCAAACTGACCAAATAAAAGAAAAGAAAAAAAAAAGAAAGATAAGATAATGATATGGAAAGGATAATGATAAGAAAGTGTAGTCCTTTTAAAATGTAAATCATGATAAAATAATAAGTTTTTGTTGGAGATAAGACAACCCTTTTTTAAAAAAATTAAGCAATAATTATCCTAGCATTTGAGATTGAGAACCTCATATGATTTTATTCCTGAAACAAAAGCTCAAAACTATCAACAAAAACTCAAGCTTTCACAGTTGTCACGCCCAAAATCAGATTTGCAAACCATAACAATTAAAGCTAAGGTGAAAAATGCTAGCTTTAGAGTTAAAAACGAACCAAAACTATCAAAAAAAAAAACTCAAGCTTTCACAGCTGTCGCCCAAAATCAGACTTGCAAACCATAACAATTTAAGGTAAGGTGAAAAATGCTAGCTTTAGAGTTAAAAATGAACCTGTTTCGATGTGGCCCTGATGGAAATAGAAGACACGTTTGTTTTGAGCTTTAATAAAAAAAAATACGGTAGCATTATCGTGATGTTTCTTCCCTCTGCACCAAACATATATATGACGATCACTATGAAGGTTAGGTTATGCATCAACAATTTGGCAGCCAAACTCAAACAACAACAAAAAGGAGGAAAACAGAAGTGCACAAAACTAAGTCAGAAATGCATAATAAGGGAAATAAAATATATAAAAAACCACTGACACAACACAATCGCAAGAATTAAAGTCTCAATTAATTTGGCAACATAGAAACCCATGGTTGAAAGCCTTATGAACACACAACCTACAATTTTCCAACTTTAAATTGCAGCCCCTCCTAAACCAAAAGGCCTGTAAAACAATAGATCAGAAAATATCCAGTAAGTTTCGGAATAACAATAAGCAAACCATGGCCAAATAGAGATGAGAGAGAGAGAGCAAGGGCTGAAATTTGATCTAAGAAAGAGGTTACCTCAAATCTATCTGCTGTTGTTGTTGTTTGTAGTGAAATCTGAAGCAAAGAGGTGGGTGAAAGGAGTTTGAAAACACTGAATTGAGAGAATTAGAGAACTGAATAAGAAGCAATTTGAGTTTGAAAACCAACGTGAGTGTACTAGGAGTGTGTTCCTATTTTATAGATACTGTTTTATGTGGAAGTTAAAGAAGCATTTTTACCAAGTTTTGCCCCTACTTAAACAGTTAAACATAGGCTGTAGGGGTATTTTGGAACAAAAAAAAAATCCGGTCCAAACAGGGGCAGCCGCTTAAATTGTAGTATAGATAGATAATGAAGTAATATTTTAAACTATCAAATATAAGATATATTTAAGGGTGTAGGTTTTTAACCCTAAAAGTTAGTCTATTATTTAGAAGCAATTTTCACCACAATTTTAAAATTTTAGTTTTAAAGATAAGTTCTCCAGTTTCATTCTTGCTTTAGCAAATTTGCGTATATAACAATTGCTTACAAAATCATCAAATGTGCAATGAAAGGCACAAAAAAGGACAATATTAAATTTTAAAACGTAGGATATTTACAAAAAATGTTTTTTAACAACTACTTGATAGAATGACTACCACTTCGCTCACCCGAATTCATCCAATGTGTCTGCTATGCAATCTAACCAAATTGTTGATATGTCACCCTAAAAAAAATACAAAAAATAGAGAGTAAGGCTTAAATGTAAGAAAAACAACAACAAAAAAAATAATAAGAGGAAGAGAGAGCACCACTTAGAACACATACACTAAAATAATGAGTGAAACCCGATAACCACCAAAAAAAAAAAAAAAAAAAAAAAAAGGACAAATCAATATATATCATTCCTATTCTTTAAAAAATAGTCATTAATTAGAGAAAATACTTAAACATCCATCAAACTGACCAAATAAAAGAAAAAAATAAAAAAAGATAAGATAAGATAATGATATGGAAAGGATAATGATAACAAAGTGTAGTCCTATTCTGTAGGCACTATTTTATGTGGGAGTTAAAATTTTTTTTTTCTTTTTTTCCTTTTAGAATCTAAATCATGATAAAATAATAAGTTTTTGTTGGAGATAAAACAATCATTTTTTACAAATTAAGCAATAATTATCCTATTCTTGAAATCTATCACATAAATTTAATTTCTCATTGGTAAACCAAAACATGGAGAAGAAAATTAACACATAATCTGATAACCCAAGAATTTTTTTTTGCTAAACGGTAATCCAAGACTTAATATATTACTTGCTGCAACTTGTATTAAGACACAATATATTACTTGCTGCAAAGAGAAAAATAACCTCATCTATACTACTATTTAAGGGATTGCGCTTGTTTGGACCGGATTTTTTTTTTGTGCCAAAATACCCCTACACCCTATGTTTAAGTAGGAGCAAAACTTGGTAAAAACATTTCTTTAACTTCCACGTAAAACATTATCTACAAAATTAGAACACACTCCTAATACACTCACGTTGGTTTTCAAACTCAAATTTCTTCTTCTTTAGTTTTCCAATTCTCTTAATTTTGTGTTACTCTTCTTTTCACCATTATCATCATTGTTAAGAAACTCCTCTCACTCACCTCTTTGCTTCAGATTTCACTACAAACAACAACAACAACAGTAGATAGATTTGAAGTAAGCTCTTTTTTACTTCAATTTTTCTCTCTATTTGGCCATGTTTTGCTTATTGTTTTCCTTAATCTCATCTCACGCCAAACCCAACCCGACAAACCCAACCCGACCCACCCATATATATTATATAATTAATAAATTTTTTAAAATAACTTGCTCTTCCTATCCTATATAAAAACCAATTAGTTCACACAAAACTTAGTATATTACTATTGTTGTTTAGTCATTAGTGTTGTTTGATTTTAAGGAGTTACATTAATACTAATCTTTAGGTTTTTTTAATATATTTATATTTATATTTTTTTCTATTCAATTATTAATAATAATAATAATAATAATAACAATAATTTTGTCCAACCCATGGGTTCAACCCGACCCAACCCAACCCATGTGGATTGGGTTGGGTTGAATTTTTTTGACCCACCATGGTGGGTTGGATAAAAAAAACCCCCTTAACCCGACCCATGTACACTCCTAAATTTACATGAGTTAAACTATATATATATATATATATATATAAAACAAAACTTTATTTATTTTATTGATAAATTATTCTACAAATAAAAAATGTGGCATAATTTCATAAACAAACATATAATCTCAAAATTTAGGGAAATAAATTTATAGATTTTATTGTATATACAATAAAATTAATAAAAATATTAATTATGTTAATTTTTTTTTAATTTTAGTTGTATATGCTAACTGGCATTTTTTGATGTTTTTGACGAAAATGTTCAAAGTTCCAATTCACCATCTCGGGTTTTCATAACTAAAAATTTTTAAAAAGCAAAAAAAAAAAACCTCATACATCTTTTTATTTGAAAAATATCAAAACCTTTTGAGAATAAATACTTATTAGCTTTTTATTGTAACAAAAAACAATGGAGTAGTTTAGTGGTTGATTCTTCAACAAGCCTACTTTCTACTAGAGGAAAAAGCTCTCTTCTAAATTTGGCATGGTGGGTTAGGTAATAATAAAGGGTGGGAAATTAGAAAGTACATTCTTTCTTTTATTTTCACTTTGACCTTTTTTATTATTAGTAGTGGTACATGGATGATCTTAAATTTCTACACTTGATGTGAAATTTTTTTATTCTTACTTCTAAATGTTCTAAAGTTTCCACATCTAATACTTCATGCCCATAACAAAACATGACTCATATATCTGTTTTGACTAATCATTGCATGAGAGTTAGTTAAATTATATTTGTTGTTAATTTCAAATGCCGCATTTTGTTTTCTTAAATGTAGTAACAAACTTGTTTATTTTTTAAAAAAAATTTATTTTAATAAGTAATGGATTTCATTCATGAAAGAAAGTGCAAAAGGGAAGTAACTTTGTTACACATGGTGTATAGAATAAGAGAACCACATCCTGAAAGTTATAAGTTCAAAATATTCCTCAGAGATTTGTGGAAGGTGAATTGTAGAGATTTGTGAAAGGTGAGTTGCAGCTTGCAACCACACATATATAGATTGATCATATATAGATTGGCAAAAGTTAACAAATACCTTATGGGTATTAGTTTAAAAAACATTTTTAGAAACTCTTTATTGGAATAAAAAAAATTTTAACTTTTTTTTTTTTTTACATTTTTTATATTTTCTAAGGTAAATTACGTATTTTGTTTTTATTCTTTACACCATATTTCAATTTGGTCCCTAATTTTTCAATTGTGTAAATTTGGTCTCTAACCTTGAAATGCAACGTCGATTTAGTCATTACTGTTACTTTTTCGATGGAAATTGCTATTGCTGACATGACATATGGCCAAAATAAAAGTTAAAGGTATAGATATAAGAACGAGTTGGGATTAGTCTTAATATAATAAAGGGAACAAACTAAAGGGAGAAAGAATTCCAAATTTAAAAATCTTGAACAGAAAGATGATTATTGGGATGGGGAGGCATGGCTAGAATAATGTTCAACAATAGGGACCTTGGGGTAGATAAAGGGTTTCAACATCCATTAGGGCGAATAATATATTTTAACACAAATTGTTCTCTGCCCAATTGTGGAAAAAAAAAATAAAAAAATAAAAGTAGAAGAAAGAAGAAAGAAGCTCATATTATAACAATAAATAAAAACCAAATAATATAAAAAAAATACCGAGCTCTATAACATAATAATACACATGATACGATTCAAAATCCATTGCTACTACCAAAAAACAAAGCGCACTTCAGAAGCACCATCCCAGCCTCACCGTCAAAAGTTGATCATATTTAGAGTACCACTAATTGTGTTCCTTGAGGTAATATATGTTCAAGGTGTTGCCTAGCACGACTTCTTGCCTTTAGATGCTCATCAGTATCCTCAGTTGTCACTATAAATGGATGGCGGGGATTGATAATTATCTTTTCAAGTGACAAAGTATGACTCAATATGTACCTTGCAATCTCCAGATCAACTCCACACCCAACAAAGCCACTTAATTTAACCACCTTGAGGCATTTATGTTTACATTTAGACTTTTTTATCTCCATTTTTTCTTTCGTACGTTTCTCCAAGTCAAAGAACTGCATAAGAAAAAAGGTTAGCACCCCATGGTTATTCCAAGTCTGGAAGTTAAAGAGAGAATATAAGCCATCAATACTCATAATAAGTAGAAAAGGCAATAGTGCTCTCACTCCAAAATATGAACCTAACATGAAGAAGTGATTTGTAATAGGAAATAAACCATCTAGTTGTCCCATTTAAAAGAAGTGAAAGAAATCGCTGTAGCACATAACAAAAGGTTACCACATCAAAAGCAATACAGACAAAATAAACAAGTCCAGCTAGAGCATCAACAATACTGCCTTATGCCCACTTCTTGCCTACAAAAGGGCCCCCATGTGGGCTCAGGGGCCCATTGGGGGAGTGGTATGATTTGAAACCAAAGTACCTGATTTCCTTGCATACTAAACTGCAAGCCCGTCTTAAAAATTGCATAAAAATTAACATAAAAAGAAAGTGATTAATTTATATGAGCTGCAAAGGCCTAACCCCAACATACCACATTCTGTGCAAGTGGGATAAAACATTCCCATTTCAATTCCTGCATTCCACAATAATCCAGATTCTACGCAAGATGGATGGCAGTTAATACTAAAAAACAGTTTTCCACCATTCCTTCCAAATGGACAGTTCTTTTGTGCAGCAAAAGCATCTTCTACTGTCAGTTAAACGCAAATCTCATATTGCTATGAGGAGATAGGTTCAACAGAGAAATTTTCTGGCCAACCTACTGGTTACTGCCACCATATCAAGGGAAAGAAAACAAAATATGTTCAACCTTACCATAAGGTCAGAGTGCTGATAGTGCTTGACCCATATCCAAATCATCAACTGGACGTTATTGCATGTATACATTAAATGCTAACACAAACATTAAATTAAAAAAAATTGTTCATAGGCCTATCTTTTTCACAATTTATTTTTTTTTTTGATAAGTAAAAGATATATTGATAAAAAAGGGAACACCCTAGTGCACAGGAAGTGTACAAGGGAAAAGAAATCAAATACAAAAATTACAAGAGTCTAGGAAATCAATAAAAGAGGGGAAAGATTTATCTTGCAAAGCAAACAACCAATCCCTTAAAGTTCTAAAAAAGAGAAGCTTGAGGTCAGGAATAGAATTCTCAGTATCTTCAAAACATCTACTATTCCTCTCCCTCCAAAGACTCTTTTTCACAATTTATGTATCTTGTTAACCTATGTAAGAATATATAACCTGCTAATTAAGGGAAAAGCCATCAAAGTGGGAAGGTTAAGTCTACCCTAGGCACTATAAGCTAAAATAAAGTTGTCAAAACTCAGCAGGTTCTGAAGTCCTCAATGGGGATCCCCAAAATCATAACTTGTTTCTAGATTGTTTGGTGCATTCAAAAATAAAAAATAAAATAAAGGCAAAATGAAACAAATAAACCATAAAAAAGTAGAGTTTCATCTTTTTTCTGGTACAAAGAGAAACAAGAAATCAATTTATCTCACAATTTTACAAACAAGCAAGAAAACAAAATTTTCAAGTAAGATTATGGTTTCATTGCACCTTTGCATTAATTACACCTTAGCCTAAATTTTTTCAACACACAAATATATCTCTACATCTAGTGGAACAAAATGTGGCGTTTTAATAAGTGGAAACTAACATGAGAGTCATGCTTTGATAGGGACACATGATACAAATATTCCGTTTAGGGGTTCAAATTAAGTGTAGAGATTATCCCATGCCACAACCTTTTTTCAGAGAAAGAGAATTGTTTGTAAGAAACCATGCAACTAACATTCAAAAAGAAAAGAAAGCAAGTCCTTTATAAATTTAAAACACACACACGAGGACCTCAACAACAAATTGCAGGCAACCCAACCTAACAGGTTCTGCTTGGGTTTCTGAGAACTAAGGGTCAGTTTGGATTCAAATTAAATTACTTGAACGTATTGTATGGTTTGTTTCTTGGTTAGAGAGGGGCAGCAAATCCAATAGTGTGTCAGAGACTCAGAGTGCACAATAATATGTCCCACATCCAACTATCAATCTAGATAGTTATTACGTGTATACTATATTTGATTATACATGATAACACAAAACTAACAGCAAGTTCCTAACAGAAAGTTCATAGGCCTACCTTGTTCACAAGTCATATTGAAATCATAACATACAACAATACAAAATTAGCTAATTCAGTAAAAAAAACTATAAAAATGGGAAGAAATGGTCTACCCTAGGTAGTGTAACTGTGTAAGACCAAAAAAAAAAAAAATTGTCAGCACTCAGTAGGGTTTGATGCCCCTTAAGGGAGATCCCCAGGATAATAGCTCGCTTGGGATTATGTGGAGCAAAAGATAAATGCAGTTCTAGATCTTTTAACTCATAGATGTTAATATTGTTTAGGGTTCTTCTCATGTATTCAACACACCATAAATCACTCTAAAAACTAAATCTAGTACCACCTCCCACTTCAAAAGCAATAAACCTTGAAGACTTTTCCCAGCCCCTCCGAATATAAATGTGGTTCCCCCCCCCCCCCCCCCCCCCCAACCCAAACTGCCCCCAAAAGAGCCATACTTCCACACACCCCTTTTGCAATCTCCCCTAGATAATCAAATTTTCAATTAACACCCAATTTGAAAGAATTGTATCAACATACCCCATAAATCAAGGGAAAAAAAATACAAAAGCTATGCCTGACACAACTGGTGACATGGCAGCATATGGCACATCAGACATTTGCGTCAAAAAAGAAAAAAAAAATCTAATAGATTTAATTAGAAATCTAAGAAAATAAAATTTCTTATTTTCAGTTGACATGCCAAGTGTACTAAACTACCATCCCACTATTTGAGTTAAGGGTAATTTAGGCATATTTTTTCTTTAGGGGTGAATTGCTAATCTTTTTTTTCTTCTTTTAAATTGGGCTGTGAAATGCACAAATCATTATCTTAGGGGAAGATTGCAAAATCAATAATAATCTAGGGTGGTAAGAGTGAAATTTACCCAAAAATAAACATTATCATAAAATCCACAATTAAAGCTCTCAAAAGTAAGAATATTCACCTTAATTTTAAATCTATTTAATGAAGGAGATGCACGTAGTAGGGATGTGCAAAGGAGGAGGCAGAACACACGGTAATTCAGTTGCAATTCCAATTGCTTAAGATTCCTTAATTTGGGCAGTTTGGGAAAGCAGGTTAACTTCTGAAAAATTCAATCACAACAAAATGGATAAGCATCTTATTTTGTTTGTACTTTGGAACAGAAAAGTGGATTTTTACATACTGACCTGAAACCCTAAGTCCAACACCAGTGTCTCTAGCTGAGACAGATAGCTTTGAAACTGGAAAAAGCTCTTGATAATATAGCTGGCATAAGGCCCACCAAAATGTGCATTAACAAGCGGGGGTGTGTGCTTCCAAGAAATGCATTCATGGTTTCCCACATATTTAAATGACATAAGATTCACAGCATAAATATCAAGACTTGTCAATGTGCAGTAAGTTATCTCTAATTGCTTTAGCTTGAGTGATGGTCCGGAAATTTTAAAATTCATCACATGTGAGTCTGATACAGATAAGAATTCAAGAAGTGGGCAAGCAGACAAAAAGCATTCGAGAACTTCTCCGGTCACCTCCACATAGCACAGACGGAGTTGTACTAACGAATCGAGTCTGTAATTACAAAGCATTGGAGGCGTAAGAGTGTATGACCTCTGTGTGGAAGCCCATGTGCATGTGAATATCAAATGAAGCCTTTTAACTCTCTTTTGAAAAGCGAAGTTTATCCAGCTATCAATATCACTTTTAAAATAATGACCATACACGGAAAACTCAAGGCTGAATTCCTCTACATGCGAACCCTTATGTAAATTCAATACTTGATTGACCCAATCAACAAATCTCCTCCTTTTAACAAGAAATGGTGGGTATGTAGGTTCTAAGGGTGCACACATATCAAAGGGAGTGGGAGAGGGCGATCGAGGTTGAGAAAACAATAGATAGTTTACGCTGAGATCATCAAACTCTAAATGAGTAATGGAAGTCCACAAATACCGCCATCTACGGGCGAGGACACTAGTTCTAATTGCTTGTTTCATAGGTAAGAGAGACAAAATGGAAACAAGTATTTCATCTGGCAATTTACCAATACCAATCCAATCCTCCAGGTCATTTTGAGTCTTGTGACACTAAAAATTTTTGAAGAAAAGACAATTTGACACATGTTAGCAACAAGCACATAAAAATAAAAATTGTGCAACCATTGAAGATAATATTTTGAAATTATAGATTAAAAGCATAGAAATTAGAAACAAAATGTGAAGGTGTCACCTTGAGCAGAGGAAACTCTGAATCAGGCTGCCTTATTTTCCTTCTCTTACTTGAGAACCCCGCCATGGTGTTGGAATTTTCTCTTCACTTTAGCTTCAAAATATTACACTCTACAAGGCAAACAGGCAAAAACCAAAATTTTGAGCACAAATTCAAATAAAAAATTGAAACAATCTGAAATTTAAAAAAAAAAAAAAAAAACCCTTTTCCTCTTTTATCTCCGAGAATCAGATATTATAAGTGTGACAAACCTTTTTAATCTAATACATTGGATTTATCATGCGTGAGCTAGAAGATGTATCAAAACAACAACATTATACATACAGATGATGAAGGTCGGCAACAGAAACAGAAAACCGAAATTGGGTCCCTTAGGCGAGTTAGGCAATTGCCTAAGGCCCCCAAGTGGAAAGGGGCCCCAAAATTTTAGAAAAGAACCGGGTAGTAGAGGATTTAGTTTCAAAAGAATTACAAAAATAATCTGGCACATCCTTTTAACCAAAAAAACAAAAATTTTGGTAAATCCTATTAAACATTGGTTCTAAACAAAATCATTGACCAAAAAACAACCAGATAAACTACAAATCCGGTCTAAGAGATTAACCACAAAACAATCACAACTCAAAACCCTAAAAATTTTACCTTTCTCTCTAGTCTCTGCTCTCCGCCTCTCTCTAGTGTCCAGTCTCCACTGTTCAGTCTGTTCTCATCTCAGCCTCTCTCTGATTCTCTGCCCTCCGCCTCTCTCAAGTCTCAACTGCTCACCTCACCGTATCAGGTTCTGAGGTTCAGGAATCAGGTATAAATAAAATTATAATAAATATTTGGGCCATTTTATTTGTTAAGAACTTAAGATAACTTTGTTTATTTGGGCCCTCCCTGTCCCTGGCTGGTTTTGTAACTTTGTTTATCACTTATCAGTTTATCATTATGGCTGCCTGGACCCTCCCTGGACTGGGCGTTAAGTTTGGGCCTTTAAGTTTTTTTTTTTTTTTTTAAAGCCTGCATTTTTTTTTTTTTTTTTGTTATAAATAGGATTTGTTTTGTTTTGTTTTGTTTTTTTTTTTTTTTGGTGGGTCATATTAATAAGTCTTGTGTCAGTGTTATGGCTGTGCTTAAATTTTTGTTATGCTTGTACTTAATTTTTTTTTTTTTTTTTTTAATTTATGCAGGTTGAGATTGCTAAAAACTTGTTATTGTTCAGTGAAACTACAACAATACTTTTTATATAAATCAGGTTCTATTTCTCATTTTCTCTACACTTGAAAGTTATTTTTTTTTTTTTTTTGGTCTTTATAAATATATTTTTTGATTACAAATGTCTACTAGAAAATATGCATCTGGATATAAAAAACTTAAAAAAAGAAAAAAAAAAGTAGAAAAATTAATTGAGTCTCAAAAAGGATCAATGAATAAATTTGTTATTAGTAATAAACAAAATATAACACAAAATTTAGATGAAAATATCACAAATGAGCAAGAAATTCACCAAAATAATTTAGAAGAAAATGAAAATAATGATGAAAAATATTATATAAAAATATTAAATAAAAATTAATTTAATTAATATATAAGTATAAAAAATGCCCCATTTTTAGTTCTCGCCTTAGACCCTAAAATGTCTAGGGTCGCCCCTAATTGGGTCCCCGACGAAAGAGAGAGATAGAGAGAGAATACCTGGGCTAAACGAGGAGAGAGAGAGTGTATGTTGTTTAGACTTCTAGACGTTTAAATAGTGAATTAGGTCTCGTCGGTTTGAGCCTTTTCGGACTTATGCCGGTGCACTGATGAGTTTGGACTTGTTTGGAAGGATCTAGAACACTTATCTCTATTTTGAGTTTCCAGGTCGTTTAGAATTAGTAGGGTGAATTTGGGCCTGAGAAGGTGGGTGGGCTTATTTTGGATCGCTGCATTCAAGTATGAGTGAATCGCTGGTTTTTCAAAATTGGGGTAGGACCGGTGGTGGTGTATTTTATAAGTTAAATAAATATTAAATAAAATTACTGATTTTTTTTTTTTTTTTTGATAAACTAAATAGAACTACTTATTTAGTTTCCTTAAATTAATGTTAACTGTTTTTTTTTTTTTTTTCGATGTAAAATCTGGAAGACATTTGAAAATTTATAAATACTGAAATAGATAAGGGTTTTTTAAATGAGTATTTGAAAATATTATGAAATTTCAACTAAGGCTGTTATTAGAAGAAAATTTGAATATTTGATAGGCACAATGTATAAGTTATTATTTACATTATAAAATGAGTTATATTTTATTAGGGTCCTCGTTTCAAATATCTAAATGTAAGAACCTCTTAATTTGAAGGTCTTCACTCTCCATGTATAACAATAATAATAATAATCATAATAATAATAATGATAATAATAAAGCTAAGAAAAAACAAGAAAGACATTATGCTTTCACAAAAGTTTCAACTATGTCTTTAATTGATCTCCCATTTCTTGTGACTAAAAAAAAAAAACCTTAAATTTAATAGAAGAAGGCATTGACAACTAAATGTTGTGAAATTTTGCATATGATAAACCTATGATAGATATTTAATAAGATTTTGATTCAATAATATATCTTATAAAAATATATTGTTAAGTCAAGTAAAAATTAACAACTAAATAAGCCCAAAAAAATTAACAACTAAAAAATTCCTTTAGGCCAAGCTTCAGCCGAGGATACTCTGTTTTGGCCCCATTCAAGCAATGGTGTCTACAGTTGTAAATCCAGCTACAGATTTCTAAAGGAGGAGGCAGCTACTCTGGGTGATGTCGCACAGGATCATCAAAACAGGGATAAGCATATTTGGAAGAGCATTTGGTCTATGCATACACCACAAAAGGTGAAGACCATGCTGTGGAGGGCCTGCCGTGAAGCTCTGCCAACAAAGCAAGCCTTAGTCCGTCGCAAAGTCATTGACGTTTCAGATTGTGAGCGCTGCTGCAACTCGACAGAAAATTCTTTACATGCTATGTGGCAGTGTCCTGAACTGGATCCGGTGTGGGACAATGCGGAGTTATGGGGTTTCAGAAGTTCAGTGCAATTCCTGGACTTCAAAGAGCTATGGTCGTGGTTGATTATGCAGAAAAAAGATGTTGAATTATTTGCAGCAACGGTATGGATGATCTGGAACCAGCGGAATAGAGTAAGACTTAATATACCAGCTGAAAGTCTTCACCAACTTGCCCATACCGCCAGGACGTGGCTACTGGAATTCCAAAGGAGGAATGTAGTTCGTGCACCCCAGGTACAACAGGAAACACGACGGACAAGAAGCAGGTGGAAGCCTTTGAGGAGTGAGTTTTTGAAAATAAATTACGACGGCGCGATCTTTCCGAAAGAAAATAAATCAGGGATAGGTGTGGTGATAAGAGATGGAGATGGTGAAGTGATAGCTTCATGCTCGAAACTGTTGCATCAAGCCTATAGCAGCAGAGAGGTTGAGGCGATGGCGGCTGTTACAGCCCTTTCTTTGGCATCAGACATAGGAGTACAACAAGCTATCTTAGAAGGAGACTCACTGGAAGTTTTTGAGGCTCAAACGGAAGATTCGGCCCCTTTAGCTCCATTTGGTTTATTCATAGATGAGGTGAAAAGTTTATCGCTCACAATTTGTTAAATTACTTTATTCTCATACATTTAGAGAAGGTAATTCTTTAGCTCATGGTCTGGCTAGACATGCCATTGGCATACCAGATTTTCTAGTGTGGATGGAGGATGTTCCACCACATCTTTATTCTGTAGTTCAAGCCGATTTAAGAGGCGTTTTTTAATAAAAATTTCGATGTTTCCCCTCAAAAAAAAAATAAAAAAAATAAGCCCAAAAGTTTACTACATTCAACATCTATATGACAAATTTTAAGCAAGCAAATCTACATACTATTAAAAAAAAACACATCTATATAAACAAATTTGCAAAAGCAACTATCTATACTTACATAAAGAATAATTCAATTTTAGCTTCAAAACACACCTAGAAAAGCTTCCAAATTAGCCTAAATTTCAATTTTTTTTAAAGCTAAGTTTATGTGAAGTTCATCTATTACTTCTTCTATATATAGGATCATTATGCCACTATGCCAAAAATTCCTTCCCAACAAAAAAGAAAGTGAAACAAAGAAAGAACATAAGAAGCAAACACATGGACAAGTATTGATTCTCACTTGTTTAGATTTATATACCAAAGGCATTTATGCTTGATTTGGGTCTTGTAAAAGTAAAGCTGTTGGATTTGGAAGAAGTGATTAATTAAAAATAAAGTTTATAAAAAAATTAATTACAAATAAAAGGCTATTAATAAATATTAAATAAAGCTAGTGATTTAGTTTCCCTAAAGTAATGTTTACTGGTTTTTTTTTTCAAAGTAAAATGTCGAAGACAATGTTGAAAAGTTTTTAATATTGAGATAGATAAGTGTTTTTTTTTTTTTTTTTTAATGAGTGTTAAAAAAATATTATGAATTTTAATGAATATTTGGTAGGTTGTACGCATTATGTATAAGTTGTTCTTTACATTACAAAAGGAATTAGATTTTACTAGTCGCTAACCCGTGCTATGCATGGAAACCTACCTATTTGCGAGGTAAACTAAAATAATTTTATAAAAAATTTAAGAAACTACATCATTGTATGATTTGCTCTTGTATGACTACAATTTGTGTTACAATTTGATGAAGAAGCCATTGCTTGAACGTGCAATGGCTTACAAAAAATTTGTCAGACAATTTCAGATACTACAAAAAAATAACTTAAAAATTCAGATATTATAACTTCTGAAAGACCAAAAAATATTAAAGAACAAATGATTTACTGCTTAAAAATTATTGAAATAAAACAAAATATATATAACTAAATAATAGAGAAATATAAGAGAAAGATGGGTTACATTCAAAAGAATAATTTCAATTAGTGCAAACTTTTTTATCTTGTAAAAAACGGTTAAAGAGAGTTTGGTGGTTCATGTACGAAAATTAGTTTTTAAAAAATACATGAAAAACCATAAAAGCCTATGTGCATGTGAATATCAAATGAAGCCTTTTAACTCTCTTTTGAAAAGTGAAGTTTATCTAGCTATCAATATCACTTTTAAAATAATGACCATACACGGAAAACTCAAGGCTGAATTCATCTACATGTGAACCCTTATGTAAATTCAATACTTGATTGACCTAATCAACAAATCTCCTCCTTTTAACAAGAAATGGTGGGTATGTAGGTTCTAAGGGTGCACACATATCAAAGGGAGTGGGAGAGGGCGATCGAGGTTGACAAAACAATAGATAGTTTACGCTGAGATCATCAAACTCTAAATGAGTAATGGAAGTCCACAAATACTGCCATCTACGGGCGACGACACTAGTTCTAATTGCTTGTTTCATAGGTAAGAGAGACAAAATGGAAACAAGTATTTCATGTGGCAATTTACCAATACCAATCCAATCCTCCAGGTCATTTTGAGTCTTGTGACACTAAAAAAAATTGAAGAAAAGACAATTTGACACATGTTAGCAACAAGCACATAAAAATAAAAATTGTGCAACCATTGAAGATAATATTTTGAAGTAGCAATAGTATTATAGATTAAATGCATAGAAATTAGAAACAAAATGTGAAGGTGTCACCTTGAGCAGAGGAAACTCTGAATCAGGCTGCCTTATTTTCCTTCTCTTACTTGAGAACCCCGCCATGGTGTTGGAATTTTCTTTTCACTTTAGCTTCAAAATATTACACTCTACAAGGCAAACAGGCAAAAACCAAAATTTTGAGCACAAATTCAAATAAAAAATTGAAACAATCTGAAATTTTTTTTAAAAAAAAAAAACCCTTTTCCTCTTTTATCTCCGAGAATCAGATATTATAAGTGTGACAAACCTTTTTAATCTAATACATTGGATTTATCATGCACGAGCTAGAAGATGTATCAAAACAACAACATTATACATACAGATGATGAAGGACGGCAATAGAAACAGAAAACCGAAATTGGTCCCCGACGAAAGAGAGAGAATACTTGGGCTGAACGAGGAGAGAGAGAGAGAGAGTGTGTGTGTGTACGCTGTTTAGACTTCTAGACATTTAAATAGTGAATTAGGTCTTGTCAGTCTAAGCCTTTTCGGACTTATGTCGGTGCACAGAATGAATAAATCAGAAGAGAAAAGAACAATAACCCCTCTTTTTTTTTTTTTTTTTTTTTTTTGAGAGAGAGAAATTAAGACTCCCCTTTTGTTTATAAGAATCTCTTTAAACAAAATATTTAATCATTGTTAGTAAAAAAAAATCAATAAATTCAGAATAAAATACAAAATTTATCAAGTACCAAAATACACTTGCAACAAAAAATCTCTTCATAATTCGTAAAAAAAGAAGAAGCAAAATTTGTAATTAATATTTTGAAATACACTTTAATTAAAAATTTCAAATAATAAGTTTTAGTTATGAAATAAGATAATTTTGGAAGCATACCCTTAGCAAAGGGTTGAAGGAGGGGTGAGAGAGAGAGAGTACGCTCTTCAGACTTCTAGACATTTAAATAGTGAATTAGATGTCTTGTCAATCTGAGCCTTTTTGGACTTTGCATGGAATGAATAAATCAAAAGAGAAAAGAACAATACCCCACTTTATTTATTTATTATTTGAAGAAATTAAGACTCCACTCTTTTTTTTTTCTTCTTTTTTGTGAGAGAGAAATTAGGACTCCCCTTTTGTTTATAAGAATCTCTTAAAAAAATATTTAATCATTGTTAGTAAAAAAAAATCAATAAATTCAGAGCAAAATTTAATATTAATTTAACAAAGTTTGGTCAATTGGATGTTAAGGGGATAAAGTGTTTTTTCGTCCAAATTTGTGGTAGAGTGTCATTTCCTCAAAACTCAAAGCAGGGGAGTGTAATTACCTTTTATATTATTAAAATTTTAATTATCTAAGTAACTTGTATTTTAGTCGGCACTCACCAACTATCAAATAAAAAATAATAATTAATGTAAATTAGGAAAATATATCTATACTATTTATAAAAGGATTCCCCTCTTTCGACTGGACTTTTATGTAGTTCAGAAACACCCTTAGATTTTAGGTTTAACCAAAAAAAAAAAAAAAAAACTTAAGGACAACCTGGTAAAAATATATCTCTAACTCCACTTAAAATGCCTACAAATAGGACACTTTCCTATTAATCTATATTTTCAAAACAAACTTATTCAAATAAAAAAAAGAAAATTATGACACTAGGAAAAAAAAAAGAAAAAAAAAAAGTCTCAAGCGTAAAGAGTGTGTGACAAGGCTAGTACTACTATAGTTTAGTTTAGGTGAAGAAAATAGTTTTTGGGTTATTTCAGACTTTTTGTATCTTGTTATTTAAAAATTTTTAAATAAATGATTAAATATATTAGTGAGGTGTAAAATTGTTGGGTTTTCAGAATAGTCAAGAGTCAACCTCTAAAAATGAATGTCAATAAAAATAAATAAATAAATAAATTAATTAATTAATAATAATAATTATCATTTTATCATTATCCTTATTATTATAAATATTAGAAATATTATAGTTTACATTCCACTAATTACAACTTATCATGTATTCTTTTCACTTTCCTTATAAAAAAAAAAGAAAATAAAAGAAAAAAAGACATTTACAACCATAGTTAGCGGAACATTAAATAGAACACAAAAAGTGGTACAAATTATTTGTATTAAAAGTGCAATAACACATACCAGCTCTTTTACTTAACTGAAAAACCCAGAGGCCGTATCAATATCAAAAGTGCAATAACACAATGAGCATCTAATGAAAGATGTAAATGCATTGCAGAGAACGCCGAATTCCACCAGAGCCATCTTCACAGAAGTATCAAATTACCATTCTGTCCTGTAGATACTAGCAACACCATACAATCTATCACCCTTTCAATTTAATTTGATTTTTTTTTTGTGCTAAATTTTCAATTTAATTTGATTAAAACAAGATATCAAAAGAAGGCCCATTAGACGTGCAAAAGCAAGAAGATTCATTTCATTAACAGAACCTCAACAAGAAAATTCAGTTGAAACAAGTACAGCACAGAAAAACACTAAAATTGTTACAAACTGGTAAACAGCCCCAATCTATACGAAAGCACTAGAATTACAACTCCTGAGAAGTAAATCCAATGTCAGCCCTTCCCTTTGCCAACCTTATAGGCATAAGGGTCTGGTGGTTATGGGGAAACAATCCTCCCCTGGCAATAGTCACAGACCCCAAAAGTTTGCCAATTCCTAGCAAGTTCACTCCTCGATTCTTGTTGTTGTCCCTCACTGCATTTCCAGCAGGCTCCTGTACCTGAATGAATATACAAACGCCAAAACCAAACCCATATTAACCTAATTGTATAGTCAAAACAGGTTTTACTAAAAGCTTCCCTAACAGCATAGCATATTTACATGAATAAGAGATGAAATTAAACTTCACAGGTCTTACTAAAAGCTTCCCTAACATCATAGCATATTTAAATAAATAAGCAAAGGAAGAAGGCACTGGCACTACCTGTTAATGGTTATTATACGAGTAGTGGGAGCTTGATGGCCCCTCCTTTCTCTCTTCCTCTTCTTTTACATTTTTGTTTCTCCCACTCCCCTCATTTGCATTCCTGTTAGGTCTCTCATCTTTTGCCCTCTCTTCAAAAATCCTTTTCATCTTTCTCTCATCTGCTCTCAACTTGCATCCCCACGGATATGCTGCAGAGAATTTTCCATTAGACATCACACCCATATCGCCGCTCACAGTATATGGATATCTATTTCGGTGAGCTGACTCAGCCAACTTCCCCATCATTTTCGCCTCCCCTTCTTTACAGCAAAAATGAAATATTGCTTTGCATTCATATTTGTTCCGCAATCTTATTGCTGCCTCATAAGATGAACGGCTATTAATAAAGAGCACACTCTTTTCGGATGGTTTCAATTTCTCCAAAACAACGCCCACTTCATATCTCACTTCCCATAAAGCGGATGAAAGCAATCTTTTCTCTAATACTAGACGATTTTGGCGTTTTTGGAGATTCTTTATGATACTAGAGTATATCTTTTGAAAAACTATGAAGCACGGGTGCGTTTCGGAACTCAGGTGCGGGTGCGGATACGGGTGCGGGACTCGGCAATTTTTGAAAAAGGTGGGTGCGGGTGCGGCGGGACTCGGCGATTAAAAAATTATTAAAAATATTTTTATTTATATTTTTAATATATTACTAAGCATACTTTTTTATATAATAATAATAATAATAATAATAATAATAATAATAAAGTTTTTGACACTTGAATTATTGGTAGAGGTATTAAAATAGATGAACCTTCTCATAAATAATAAATAAATAAAAAGATGTGACTTAACTCAAAAATAAAATAAATGATTTAAAAAAGAAAAAAAAAAAGGGTGTAGTTGTGGCTCTCACGTGTTTGGTCAGAGAGGCGTGAGAGCCACACTTTTTTATCTCCTGGGACAGTAATAAGAAACAGAGCTCTTCAAAAAAGAAAAGAAAAAAAGAAACAAAACAGTGAGTAGAAGAACGGCAACGCTGCGAAAAAAAAGGAAGAAGAAGACAAAGAAGCAAAAAAGAAGAAGAAGAAGAAGAAGAAGAAGAAAGGGATTAAGCCGGTGAAGACGGCGTATCAAATCCACCGGTATTTTCAGTTAAAATTTTTTTTTTTTCTTCTCACCGGCCGATTTCCTTTTTCCGGCCGAAACACACCAATATTCGGCCGATACGGCCCGATTTGAGCCGCGTCGGCGCGAGTCGGGGAATCCACGTGGCAGGACACGGCCCGACGCGGCACGGACGCGCAGTCAGCGGCGTCCCTCCCGCGTCGCCACATCCTGCCGAGTCGGACGCGGGTGCGGCTCCTCTGGAGCCGCGTCCGTGCATTCCAATTGAAAAACAAATTGATTCCTAGACAATCGCAATAATTTCATGCGACTAATTGAATCTTTAACCCTATCAATTGCTGCTTTAACTCTATTACGAGTTTCTTCAACGTTTTTTTCCTCCTTCCAAAGTTCTCCCAAAAATCCAAAATTCAAAATGTCACAGCGGCTCAGTTCTCCTTCAAACCATTCATGTCCATTCTGCCAATCCTCCGAGCTGATGTATAGGTCACGACTTCTAAATCTCTCAACATAAGCAGTATGTATAAAAGCCAAATTAGAGTAGGTATATTCCAAACCAAAAAAAAAAAAAAAAAAATCTAAAAGCTACAGATTCTAGATTTATTCTACCAACGAAAAGCTTTAAGTGATGAGTGTAAATGTAAAGAAAATGTTATACCTGTGTGTAAGTAGTACATGTCATCACAAACTTCAGATCTCTCATTGAAACCACCGTAGAACACAAAACGTTGTAAATCCAAGGAGTCACCAGTCATAAAAGCTCTATGTGAAGGCCTACTGCCTGTCGTGATCGCCTTTGTCCATACACCGGTAACTGCACCAGTTGCAAAAAAATTTGGGATTATAAAAAATACACTAACATAATAATTATATATATATATATTAACACAACTAATCTTGTCAGCTTATTTCTTACTTACCAATATCAAGTACATAGACATCGTTGTATAGGAATTGATTCGTATATCCCCAAAATATATACAACTTTGTTCCTTTGGCACCAAAGTTAACAGCTGCATGACCAGCTCGAGGGGGCAACAAATGTCCTGAAGTTTGCCGCTCTCTCCAAGTTAAACCTGATGAAACAAACCCAAGAATTCAATTTATTAATAAGCTCCTAAAAAACGCTTAATTGATAGCCCCAAGATATGCAGCACAAGTTTTATATGATGAACTTTTTTTTAGAAAATCACCATTGCAATTAAATTTGGCATCAAAGAAAATTATATAACCTTGCATCACATAGACATCGGAACAAAAAGAATCATGCCCATCTTTACCACTGAAGGGTCAAAATCTAGCACAAATGGACTTTCACCATATTGGGCCTGACGGATCCGAGCCCATGGGCCGGCAACAGTAGAGCCCAGGGGCCTAGAGTAGTTCCATATTCTTGTCGCACACGTAGAGTCTCCAAGGAAATCAGAAACCTAGCGCAAAGAGCATTCCGGAAAATACGCGCGTTAATCTTCTCTACAAGGAAATGTCTTGTCCATCACGTTTGGGATTACTCAAGGGGATTCCTATAAGGAAAAGACTTCCGCATCAAGGAGGAGAGTTCAATCTACTACTATAAAAGCCTTAATACCCTCGCAAATCAAGGTACGCATAATTTACCCTCTCTAGCATTCTAGAGTTGAGAATAATTCTAACTTGACCGTCGAAGGTATTTGGTCGACACCACACCGGTGCCCACGGCGAGATCACTTCTTTCTTCTTGCAGGTTGTTAGCTTGAGCAAGCGTGGATCGTGTAGCTCACTGGTGATATTACGGCATCATCAACCACCAACCACAATCATCCTGTTTAGTTGATATGAACAGATATGGCTGTTGCGAGGAGATGGTAGACTGCCAAATGTATCAATACGGTTCCATACAAAACGAGTTACAAGTAAAGATAAAAAGAAAAAAAGATCAGTGTCTACTTTTATTTTTTGATTGGTAACCAGTTATGTTAAAAAATAACCTGTATGGAACGTGTAGACATTTCTATAGTATGGCAGTGTTTGGATCCACGTTTTGCAACCACGTTTTGCGTTTGCATTTGGAAAATGCTGGGACCCACGCGTTGTGCTGAGGAAACACAGGCTGAGGAAACGCAGGCTAAAATGAAAACGCAACACGCTATGCACCGTTTCATTAATCCAAACGCGTGTTTAGCACTGTTCATGGACACCAACACCAGGCTCTTGAGCATTTCATTAACCTCATGGAGCTGAAACAATCTCAATAGATATGCACCATTTTATTAATAAACCTCCAAGCTCTTGCGCGTAGTGTTCATGGCGTGTGCTCTGTGTTGTGTTAAATGGTGCGCGACGACTCTGATGAACGGTGCGTGTTGAAGCACTGTTCATGGACACCAAGCCTCTCCCTCACTTGCCCAACAACCAAACAAACAATCACCACCACGCCACCACTGCCCTCTGCCGACCAAACCCATCGGAACCAAAAACCCAAAATTAAAAAAAAAAAAAAAACAAAACCCATCAAATACCCATCAAAGACCCAGTAAACCCATATAAAAAACAACCAAACAACCCACTACCCACCACGCCACCACCATGCCCACCACGCCACCACTGCCCTTTGCTCACCAAATCCACCGGAACCAAAAACCCAAAATAAAAAAAACAAAACAAAACCCACCAAAAACCCAACAAACCCATAGCAAAAACAACCAAACAATCCACTACCCACCATGCCACCACCACAGCCCACCACGCCAACCCAACCAACCAATCCAAATCCAACCCAAACCCATCAGAATCCAAAATACCAATCCATAGGAATCCAAAATCCAACCCATCCAAACCCAAAAGACAAAAATTAATTGCAAAAAATCAAACAAACCCATTGGAATCCGCCGTGCCCACGCCGTGACCACTTCGTTTTCTTCCACGCCGGGCTCACGCCGATCTCTACCACGCTGTGACCACTTCGATCTCCGTCACGCCGGGACTACACCAACTTCACCACACCATGACCACTCCGAATCCAACCCAACTCCGGTGGCGAGCTTGAACGAGAGAGAGATGTGAGAAAGGGAGTGAGAAGTGAAGTAACAGAGAATCAAAGAAAAAAAAATAAAGGAAAGGAAGAAGGGAACTCTCTGAAGGCACAAGGGTACGGTGAGGAGTGAATAGAAGAAGGGGAAAAAAGAGAGCTGAACTTTGGTATTTATTTGCTACAGTAATTTCAGCTCTGCTACAGTATCTGCATAAAAAAATATCATCCACGTTTTTTCACTTATTTGCTACAGTGTTTTCAGCAATAAGTTTTCAGTTTCAGCAAAATAAGTTCTATCCAAACAGACCTTATGTCTCATCATTATTATCACCAGATCTCCCACTGCCACCAAATATGTACAGACTTTTACGATAAAGCGTTGCACTGTGCCCTTTTCGTCGCTCAGGTATATTACCGACGACACGCGGGGATCTCCATCTATGAGAAGCTATAAATATGTTAAACATGTTAGCAAGCATGTAGTGGAATTCACAATTAATAGATAAAATATATAAATTTCAGTCAAACTTCTATTAGCACTCACTTAGTGAGCATATCAATTGTCTATGTAAAGCGGCTAAAGATTAAAAGAAACAACTTACAAGTGTTGAAAATACGCATACATTAATTATCAGCCATGACAACTCCATAAAGTTTAGACATATGAATATAACAGTTTCATTTAGAGGTTGAAACCAAGTGTAGATGGAGATTATCCCCATCCCACAACTTTTTTTAGAGAGAGAGAATAGTTCTTACGGTTTTATGCGACTAACATTCAAAAAGACAAGACAGGTCCCCGATGGGTTTCTAAGAACTATGGGTCAGTTTGGATTCAATTAAATTACTCAACATGTCTGGGACTTTGGGTTGGTTCATGGGTTCAAGAGGGGCCAGCTAATCCAAGAGTTCACAAATCAGTGTGCAAAAATAATATGACCCAAATCCAAATTATCAATCCAAATGTTATTGCATGTATACTATATACATCATAGCACAAACCTAACAGAAAGTTAATAGGCCTATCTTGTTCACAAATCATTTCATATCATACTATATGAGAATAAAACACCAGTTCAGGGAAAAACTACCAAAGTGGGAAAAAAAGTTCTACCCCAAGTATTGTAAAACTAAATAAAATTGTCAAGATAATAGCTTGGTTGTAAATATGTGGTGCACAAAGATAAATGCAAATTGCAAATAAGAAATAAACCAGAATAGGGTTTCATCTTTTCTATAGTAAAAGGAGGGGAAATCAATCTCTCTTAAAAGTTCAAAAGAAAAAGTTAGGAGCACAATTTTCATGCAAAATTATGGTTTTATTTTGTTCTCGCACTAATTACACACTAGCCTAAATCAATTCAATCCATTAGTTCATCTTTTTTGGGTTAAAACCATGCATATTCCACAAAGATTGATGGTATAGATAGTATAGGTTAATAGGATACACTTAGAGGTTAATAGGATACACTTAAATTAGGCTAGAGTAGAAATTTTATCTTGTATCAAAAATTAGAAGTAGTAGAGGTTTGATAGTATTGATTAATCCCAATAGAATTAGTATAAATGATTAGGCTAATAGGATACACTAAAAAGATTGATAGTATAGATAGTATAGGTTAATAGGATACATTTAGATTAGGTTAGAGTAGAAATTCTATCTTGTATCAAAAATTTAGAAGTAGTATAGGTTTGATAGTATTGATTAATCCCAGTAGAATTAGTATAAATGATTAGGCTAATAGGATCCACTAAAAAGATTGATAGTATAGGTTAGGAGAAATCTCAAAATTTTAGAAGTAGTATAGGTTTGATAATTCATAAAGTAATTCTTGATAGAGTTGCGAAATGCGTCTCATGCGACTGATTCTCCTTTCACCTGTACTATTTCTAAAGCCCCAATGGTTAGAAAGATAAACGTCTTGAGGAGACTCCCTAAGTCATATTAGCTAAAAAGGGTAGAGCACTAAAATAAATATATAAACTTTGAAAAGTTCAAAATTTCAATTCATTAATATGTTAAAGGCCTAAAGCTAAATTTCTATTTTTTAATATAATTTTTTTTCTTAAAAAAAATTATTTTTTAAATATTAGAATATGTAATAATTTAAGAGTAATAGATTAATATTTGGGTTATTAGAAAAATAACAAATTAAAGTCTAACTCATTTAAGCAGGACAACATTGTGTTTGAGGTTCAATATGGACGAGTTCAACTTATTACATTTTATAAAAAATTTATATTTTCTATTTTTGAAATTATAATATTTAATTCTTTCCTTTTGAAACTTTATTATCTAAAATAATATATTGAATGCCAAATTATAATTGAGAGAGTTTTAGCAATAGGATTTGAAAGTTGTCTCGATCATGTTAGGGCTCTTACAACTTCACATGCTCATGAGTTTAACAAACATCACATCTTCTTACATTTAGGTCAGAGTTTAACGCTACTCAATTCCTAAATATGACTTTTTTATTTTTATTTTTTATTAAGACCTATGAACTTGTTTATACATTTTTGCATTGATAAATTGATACATGAGAAATTCAAATTAGTGAATCACTAGAAATAAAAAACGAGATATCAAATTAAGAAAGAAATGCTTTAATAATATTAGCATGTGCTCCATAGAGAATCATTAGTACACACCATGTCACTAAATTTTATAATGACAGACATAAAAATTATAGATGTTAGGGCCCAAATAAAAAGATCAAAAAAAGAAAAAAAAAAAAAAACTGTGCTTCACTTGATTCTTTATTGATGTTGTAACATATAGTATGTTTGCTTTTTCCCCCAAAAAAATAAAAGTAACTCCAAGACTATTGCGAAAAACCAACCCAAAAGTTGTTCAATTAAAAGAAATGGTACATTCCACTCAGCTAAGTTTAACTGCATACAAATTAGTTTATACAAAAGGTCAATCTAATTTTCTTTTCTATTCAATTTTTCCGATTATGATACAATGATCTTAATGCAAGCATTATATCTAGAGATGACAAAAGTTCATTAACCCGCTTAACTTGCTCTTGCAAGCCAATCTCCTCTCGCCTTGAATGTTTGTGTGTATCTATATATTTATAATCTATTTATTTTGTACATTTTCTATTATTATTCCCAGAACACTAGTTTTCTCTTATTTTATCACTCTCATGATTGCCCATCTCCTTTTTCTTTCATTTCTTGGAATTACTTCATTAGGGATAACAATATATCTCCAACTTGCCTCATCCCTGACCTATCCCACTATGGTAGCACTAAATTTTCTTACTTGAAAGAGGGGACAAGGTGGGGATTGAACCTCTTCGATCCAACCTACTCCAATCTATTGCCATCTCAAATTTATACCATAATACGAATTAAGTAAAAAATTTGAACAAGTCTATCTCATTGTATTGGCTCAGTGCTTATCCCTCATACTAAATGAGAGAGTTATTCCTGCTAATGTAAACTGTTGGGAGAAAAAAGGAACAAGAAAAAAAAATTCCTTCATCGTCAAGTTTGTATCAAGTAGCTAATGTAATGCATGAATCATATGTCATTATTTTTCATAAGCATACAAATTAAGCCTAAGGTAAAGTCACTGTACGTAATCTCACTAGAAAAGCTCTCACCAGATGATTGACATGTCCATACGTAGGCACATTCCATCTCAAACTCCACAGCAGGCCTAATTAACAATATATAAAAGCAAAGACCTCATGTACGAGAGCATGTTTGTATGACATTTTTTTCATTTGGGCTTCCACCTCATCTAAATTTAGCATTTATATCAAACTATTAAGTAATGACATATGCATTTGTTTCGATGCATTAATAAAATTCAAAGAATTTGTATACATTTACAATTTGAAATGCTTTGGACAGATACAAATGGATTTAGATACGGATGGATCTAAAAAGTCATGGTAAATAGTAATTAAGAAAAATTTTCAATTTTATGCATAAGACTAACTTCAATGCAAAATTGCAAGAGTAAAATTTAATGAATATTAAGTAATATGATTATTTGTCTCCACATTTGTCTAATATAAATCCCCATTTTCTTTGGATTTAAAAATCAAACTTCCATAATTTCTCCAAAATATTATGTTCGTCTTTAATATGTTGTTTAGATTTTATGTATTCATTTTTACTGATGTAGCATTGTAATGTGGTTAGGATAGTTTTTTCATATTATGTGCTAGTTTAGATTTTGGGTTTTCCGTATGATGAATATAATGGTAAGGATTTGTAGTATATTTAGTATTTTGGCTGCTTTTAGCTCAATTAAAATTTGGAGGTTAAATTGTAGTATTATTGCGTCATTATGGCATTATTGTTGAAATTCTAGCAATTTTTATAGGTAATTGATTAAGATATCATTCTTTCAATTTTCACCCTATTATAATTAAGGTCTTAGAAAATCAAACTTTTCTTCAATTAAAATATTAATGGGCCTTAATTTTTTCTCATATCAATTTTGAAACTAAAGAAAAGTTAATTTCACTAACATAAAAATTAGAGGTGTTGATATAGTGGAGATAGAGACTTTAGTGGCATAAGAAGTGTAGAAATTAACACTATAAAATCTATATATAAGGCATAAATCATACAATAAAGACACCTAAGAACCACTAGGTTTGTCGGTGACAATGTGAACGTAATATGGTGACATTTGTTGGTTGCATGAATCAGAGGAATTTTTCCCCAATTTATTTAGTTTGAATTTTGTTTAACTAGAAAACATTATAGATTAATTATGACAAACAATAATAGTATCATGAAATTAATGGATCATAAACAATTTCTTACTAAATTTATCAAAATGCACCGCGCAAGATTTCCACTAGTTTCTTAAAAAGGAAACCCAGCATCATATATTTTTTTTTTAGAGGCTAATCCAAAATTCTCTCTTTTTTCTCTTCCACACTCAAGCATCATATAAATCTGGTTAATTAGAGAATATAAATGTATTAGGCATGTAGACGTGCATATCACACAAACCTTGCCACATAGAACGTGAAAACGATTAGATGCTACACATTTTATTTGGTTTAGAGCAACCACATTCGCTCATGCAAAATCTTGCAAAATACAAAAAGTAGTCCATTTTACACATTTTGAGCAGAAAAACACCCACATCAGTGGACGTAAAATTGTGCATAAATGTACAAGTGCTACAGTAACAGTACATATATGCACGGTTACTGTAGCTCGTGCATTTAATATCTTAGTATTTTTTGTTAGTGTTGGGTATGTGAGAGATAGTGAGTGAGAAAATAATAAAAAATTGTAAAAGAATGAATATTTTATTGAATTAATATGTAGAATAGATAAACTGATGTGGGTGTTTTGTAAAAATGAGTGTATAAAATAGAAAAAGTAGTTTTTTTGGTGCAAAATAGACGGAAAGTTTGCATGAGCTGATGTGGTTGCTCTAACACTTAATTACCAATACAAGTTCTTCAAAGATAACCACATTATTTCATAACAAAGTGGGCACCCGCAAGAACTCCCAATTCAGCACCTAAAAAAAAAAAAAATCAAATCCACAACTCACTAGTTCGTATACTAGTCAGTTGGCGTGTGAAGTGAGTTTGATATTTTATTGGGAGCGGTGATAATTACCCACTATTTGCACGGGACCCCAAAAAAAAATCGTATTTTTGAAATATGATTTGAACCAGAGCAAAGATAAAGCCAAGATTTTGAGTTAAGGGGCAGAAGTATAAGAAAAAAAAAAGAAAATCCAAATAAGCGTTCATTTAGTATTAACAAATTATCAACAAAAACAAAGACACAAAATCATTGTTTCATAATAAATTACAATGCAATCATCCATCAATAAAGACAGACACAAAACATGATGTAGAACAGACAGCACATGCCTTTTTGGAGCAACAGGGGTGTAGGAAGTCACAACGTTAGATCAAAGGGGGGTGCCAATAGAGGCCATTGGCGTGACAATGTCGTAATTGCATGAAATTTGGCAGGTTAAAGGGAAATGAAGTTCTAATCTTGATTCATGATGTCCTGATTGTCGCCAAAATTTAGGAAAATTCCTTTATTAAGGCCCCGAAAATAGTGTTTTTGTTATTTATAGTAATATTTGTTTTTCCTTAATAACTTTTAGTTTAAAAGTTAGAATAATGTCTCGTCTATTTTGGGACGACCCTTAAGATCAGTAGTTTATGATTCTGCATTTAACTCAATTTTGCCATTTTTGGTAAATTTCGGTATATTTGTCATCTAATCGCATAATTAGTGTGAATTAAAGTTTTAGACTTTTTTTTTTCCTCAATATTTATATGTTTTGTAGTCGTCAGAGGCAAAATTAGACTGTTATCAATAAACATAGACTTTTGTCAAATTATTTCTCTGGTAGATTTCAATTTTCTTCTCCTTGTGGATTCAAGGAAACCCCTCATGGATTTCGAGGTTTACTACCAGGAACTAATAGTTTAGTTTCTGTTCCATCAAGAGAGCATCGAGTGTACTTTCTTTAGGCTTTCGCGACATCAAAATACCATTGTTTTTAACTACATAAGGGCACTTGCATTAGCTTGTGCAATAATTCTTGTCTATTTTAATATAAAAACTGACTTTTTCTATTTTATGTATTCATTTTTCAAAATATTTTACATTAGATTATCTATTTTGCACAAAATTCATTAAAATACTATTTCCTTGTCACTTTTTTTTTATTATCTCAAATCATATTTCTTTATTCTTTAATCGAAAACCACTACCTTCAATCTAAAAAATTACTAAAATATTCATTTGCATAACTATAGTGACTATGTAAATTTAAATAGTTACTATAGCACAAATTTATTTTTGCACAATGATATATAGATTGATGCAGGTTGATGTAGGTGTATTTTGGGGTTGATTGGACAAATTTGAAACCTTAAGTTGTTTTACAACAACTAATGCAAATGATCTTACAATGAGATCAATGTAAAATGGTAGGAGAGGTGGGCCATGCTTTTTGAAAATGGGGCCCAATTATAAAATTTAGAGGGCATACCTAAAACTTTTTCTTTCTTAAGATCAGGTTGGGCTCTAACCTAGTTCCATCCCTAAGCTAGAGCGTATGCCATAAGAGCATTAGCATTGGAAAATTGCAATGCTACTCTATTTTACAATTCTAAAAACCACTTTATCATTTATATCATACTATTTTACAATACCTTCACATCCCAAACTTCTATTTTCCTCTTTTACTCATTAAAATAATATATCTCAAAATTATATATTTTCTCTCCATCTCTCTCGTCTCTCATTTTCAGCTCTCTTCCGCCGGAGCCTTCATTTTCGGTGAGGTGGTGAAATAGTCCAACAATAACCCATCAACTCAAACACCCAAAACTTTATAGATCAACCAAAAACGCATCAATCAACAAAACCCACAAACAAAAAAATCCTAAATTTCACAACTCGGCTTCAATAAAACCCAAAACTTCATTCGCTCCATGACAAGATCGTACTCACACTGCTCCGGTCGTGGATCGTGGGTCGTGGATTGCGAATTCGTGATATGGGTTTCGCTGTGCTCGATGGTTGTGATCCGTGGATCACGAATTCGTGATATGGCGTCGCCATGTTGGTTTCGCCGTGCTTGATGGCGTGATATGGTGCTGGGTTGCGGGTGGCTGTTTCGATTTTTGGGTTGGCTTCATATGGTGCTGGGTGGCTACTTTGCAATGGTGCGGGTGGCTGTTTCAGTTTTTGGGTTAGCGTGATATGGTGCTGGGTGGCTGTTTCGCCGTGGTGTTGGTTTTTGGGTTCAGCGAAGGAGAGACAGAGATGAGAGACAGAGACGAGAGATGAGAGACAGAGGAGAGAGAGACAGATAAAATATTATTATTTTTTTACAATACTTGCTACAGTGCAATTCTATGTTTAGAATTGCACTGTAGCAGTATTGCAAAAAAATTTGCAATACTGCTGTTTAGCATTCTCCAATGCAGATGGTTTTGGTGCTTAAAATTCCAAATTCCCTTAGATTTGGCATTAGCATTCTTCAATGCTAATACTCTAATGTATAACTTAGCTATTCAATAGTAATTAGTGGTCTAGCAAACTAGTTCGTAGAGTCCGTATGTACTAAAGTTGTTACAATAGGCTCAGCATTAAGGGGATACATTGTAATTGAATTTATGATCAAGGTTAACTCTTGTCCTATAGTTTATCCACTAGTGGATTAAATAATGGTCTGAAATTATGGTACAACAACCATTATAGTATATAATATTAACGCATGTTCCTCGTTGTTTCACTTTACTCCCAACGTGTTCTTTGACTTTTTTCTTGCTCTTCTTTCTAGTTGTTCTGTTTGTTTCCAAAGAAAATAGGATATGGAGAGAAAAGACATAGAAGACAGAGACATTACAAGTTCCCTTCTTGCTAAAGAAAACCTTGACACTAATGGCGTTAGTAGCAGCAGAAATGTTGCAGCGAATAGTGGCGGTACCGCCACAGCTACGGTGGTGTTCAGCACCTTCATTGCCGTTTGTGGATCCTATGTTTTTGGTGCTGCTGTGAGTATTATTATACTATTACTATAATCTTAGTATTAATTTTATTTAACATTTTTGGGTTTCATTCTGGGCTCAGTTAGATGGTTGGAGCCCCACTTTAGGCCCAATTTATTATATATTTGGCCCCATGTATAATTGTCATAATTCTTTCAAAGCCCAAAAAGGAATAGCGAGTTTATGTATATGTTTTTTTTTTTATTTAATTTTTTTTATAAATTTTAATCAAGATCAATTGAGCTTTTATGATTTTTCCTTCCTCAATTTCACAAATATATATTGCAGCATGGAATAAATTTATCTCTAGTAGTTGGGGTTCATGAATTTCCAACCTGTCCCATTTGGATCATTTAGGAGCTGTAAATGTACTAAATGCCATGTGTGACCTAAATGTAGTTCTTTTGGTATATGGTAGAAAACTTTTTGAAGTTCTGTGCCTTGTAAATGAAAATATATTCCATTTAACCAAGTCCTAATTTAGAAGATCAACTATCATAATTCAACTTAAGTGAACTCAGAAAACTTTCTGTTGGACAAATTACATTTTAATTTGGATTTTATGATTCAAGAAGTGCTCAAATTTTACAACCAATCATATGCAAAACTTTTTCTTTTTCAATTTTATACATAAAAAGGGCCTCAGATAGTGGGTCCTATTTCTATGTACCTTATGTTTCATCATACACAAAAGATCATTAGTATGGATTTCTGTGTTACTGTTAACCAAAAGAGATGCCATGAAGCATCCAAATAAAGAGGGATGGCATTTTGAAACTAAAGAAATGGATATGACTTGTTTTACAGATTGGATATTCGTCACCAGCTATGTCTGGAATCATGGAAGACTTGGGCATCTCTTTGGCACAGGTAGGTAGTGAGTAATACTTGTTTTGAAAAATGGAAAGTAATGATGATATTTGTTTTGCACTATCTCTATGGCATTTCTTACTGCTGCAGAAGTACAAGATCTTTTAGTAACTATTACATTGGACCCTTTGATTGTATAACACAGCTTAGACACTTTAAATGGGATATTACTAAATTACAATTTTTTATCCTTAAAGTTTGTAGTTGCTTTTATTTTGGTCTCGGTCTCTTAAGTTTGAGATTTTTCAATTTGGTCCGTTAATTTTGATTCCTTGTTAAAATGGTATTTCCGTCCATGTCCATGACTTGATATGGCCATCAAGTACCAACAAAACAATGTCCTCTCTCTCTCAACGACCAGATCAGTCACAGAGATGGATAGAAGGACCATTTTGAAACAAGAATTAAACTCGGTGGACTAGTGAACCAAAATGAAAAATCTCAGACTTAACGGGCTAAGACAAAAACAACGCAAAATTTTAAGACTTAAAAGTGCAATTTAGTCTAATCTTTGTGAAAAAACTCTCATGCTTCACTATCATTCATTGCATTTCTTTTTAAGTTTCTGAAGTCCAATTTGCTTTGGATTTAAGTTTGTAGACCACATTTGTAATGTAACATTCAAGAGTGCTAGTAGAAGGTCTTAGTTTTTTTCTTCCAATTCCAAATAAGATGTTTGAGTGTAATGGAGGTCTTAGAGTCAAGGTCTCAGATGGTGTCTTCCTTTGTCCATGCTTATCACACAGGAAATACAAGTTAGTACTTTAAGTTAAGCTGTTTTGTTGAATAATGTTATGAATAAAGTTAATTGAGGTAGTGTTCTATAAAAGAAATTCCATTAGCAGCTCCATGAACTTTAAAATGCACTTTTTAGTGCTTTACTGCATTATATGGCCTTGATTTATCACTTTGAAAGTAAGACAATAGCAATTTATTAGTTAGTATTTGAAACGAATAGATCAAAGCTAAATGCAGCAATTTGTTATTCGGTATTTTTAAACTAATAGATGAATGCTATATGTATTTGAGCTGTTTGATATGATGAAATACAAGTCCGTACCTTATGTCACACTGAGGTCAAAAGCTGTATCATCTAATTCAAACGAATTAGATTTTTATTCAACTGGTATTATATATTTAATTAACTATTTCTTGCTTCAAATTCTTTTATTCTTTTGTACGTTCTTATTTGCAGTTCTCGGTATTTGGGTCAGTGATGACAATTGGAGCAATGCTGGGTGCAACATTTAGTGGGAAGATAGCAGATCTCCTTGGCCGCAGATGGGTATTTTCTGCTAAACCCCTTTACATGTCTAGGTCTATATAAAGATTTTAGGTGCAACATCTTCATTAACTCATCTGTTCTTCTCAATTTTGGTTTTGATTGTGAGGCAGGCAATGGGATTATCTGAAATATCTTGTGTCGTGGGATGGCTTGCAATAATGTTCTCAAAGGTTTTTTGTGTTTTCCTTGTAACCCTATGTGATTCCATTGTTCCATTTATGCTCCATTTGACAGAAGAGGAAAATGCTGATTTTCAAATTAACACATGAGGTCTCCCATGAACAACTTGAGAAAGAAAGACTTAAAACTTGTCACATCTAACTTTTGAACTTTAACTTTTAAGATCAAGAAAAATAGCATATCATGGATCAGGTCTGTAGAAGCCATCTTTTTTCTCAGGAACCTTGCATCTAACACACATCACATGTTTATACATTTGCCTATTCGCCTAGGAAATATAAATGGCAATTTCTCATTTTATCTTTGATGAACAGATGTAAGGCCTCATAACAACCAAGAATAATGACTATTGCATCTCAATTAATCAAACTCTAGGAGATTCATGGAGTCAATTCATATTGTTAACTAGTTTTTGGTTTTTTCATAGGGTGCTTGGTCACTTGACCTTGGGAGGCTGTTGATAGGCTGCGGGGTTGGGGTTCTTTCTTATGTGGTAATAGCAGTTGTTGCAAGTTGCAACTTCAAAATTTATGTTTCATTACTCATTCATATGTTGGCTAAAGATATTTCTTCCATTAAAAAATAGGTACCTGTATATATAGCAGAAATAACACCCAAAAGGCTTCGTGGAGGTTTCACTACTGCTCATCAGGTATGACAAAACCACTAAAAATTTTTTCTAGTGAATATATTTATGATTAATGTGTATATTTATTGATTACTCTACAGTTCATGCTTTCTGTTGGCCTAGCGCTTACATATTTTATTGGAACTGTTGTAAACTGGCGCACATTGGCTCTCATAGGTAATTTCAGTCCAGTGTTTTCTTGTAGAAAGCTGAATATTGTAGCTTTATCAACTAGCTTTTAGTGGATTTTATTTGCAGGAACTATTCCCAGTCTAGTACAGCTTGTTGGTCTATTCTTTATTCCAGAATCTCCAAGATGGCTGGTGAGTCACGATTTTTAACTCTTAGAAATTAATTTTAACATGGTGATTGGATGTATTATAAGGATGAATAATTAAATAAATAAAAACAGAAGAGTATATTTAGCTACATCTTGTTGTTACACCTATAACACCCAGGCTGCTTTGTAGCCAAAAGTGTGTTAATACAAATAAAAAACCATATTAGAACAGAAGCATATTCTTGCAATTATCACTAGGGAAAAAATATAAGTTCTACTTGAGTTGTTTAAATGATGAATGTGAACTTTGTACAGGCAAAGTTTGGTGAAGAGAAAGACTACGAAGCTTCTCTACGGCACCTTAGGGGAGAAGATGCTGATATTTTTCAGGAAGCAACTGAGATTAGAGTAAATTTTGAACTGTTTTTAATTAGAAAGACACACATTTCCAATTTCTAATTCTGCACTTTAGTTTCATTGGTATAAATGCAAAGATAAAATGATAGGCCTTCTTTTCTTTCAGGATTACACAGAGGCCCTTCAACAACTTCCACAGGGTAGATTTTTGGACTTGTTCCAGAGGATATATGCCCATTCACTAATTGTGAGTGTTCCAAACAAATACTAGTATTGTGGTCTTTCCATGACATCTAATTTGTCTTCAGCTCGTGCAAAATTACAGGTTGGAGTGGGGATAATGATACTGCAGCAATTCGGTGGTGCTAATGGGATAGTATTTTATGCAAGTTCTATATTTAAGTTAGCTGGTATTCAAAGATTCTTAAATATTTCACCATATATTGGGGTAGCAATATTAGGGAAACATAATACAAAAACTTTATCACTTATTTATTGCAGGTTTTTCAACTGAGGTTGGGACTACAGCAATGGCTGTTGCTCAGGTTCTTATAAAAACTGTAATTTCAAAGCCGGTTTTACTTGATTTGATTTGAGACAAATGTACATCTTCTTTGTAGATTCCAACATCCATACTGAGTGTACTTATAATGGATAAAGCTGGAAGGAAACCGCTTCTAATGGTACAATTAGGAAGCACTATTTGCATGTTTGTCTATTTTTTGAATAAAATGCCCACACTAACTTCTGCTAACATATACACAGCTTTCAGCAGTGGGGACATGCTTAGGTTGCTTAATTACAGGGCTGTCATTCTTGTTGCAGGTTTCTCCTAGAATACTTTCCAATCTCAATGCTCTTCTCTTTTGGACACTCTTAGTTCACCTCATTTCATTTTCTAAAATTTATCTTTTCCATGATCAGGACTACCAATTGTGGAAAGAGGTCACTCCTGTGTTGGTGTTTGTTGGCACATTGGTAACATAATTCAAACTTGCAAGTCACTTTTCCCTGTTCTCCAAAGAAATATAAACAAAGATGTATTTGTCCAATTTCTTTCAAGGGCAGCCTTGATTAGAAATAGAATATGGAGTAAAGGGCATCAGGCATCCTGGAATGAACTTGTTAATTTCTGATGAATGCTTATGCAGAATTCTGGCTTTCATTTTTGTCAAACTTTTTTTTTTTTTTTTTTTTTTTTTTTTTTTTTTTTTCATATACTGAAAAATTTTGTTCTTCTTTTAGGTATATAATGGTTCATTTGGATTAGGGCTTGCAGGAATACCGTGGCTTATAATGTCAGAGGTTAGTTAATTCATTAATCCTGAACTCTGTATATTGTTAATGAAATACTATAAAGTTAATCTACTATGAAATATTATTGTTTAATGTTGGATTGCTATATCAGATATTTCCCTTAAACATGAAAGGTTCAGCTGGAAGCCTAGTGTCTTTGGTAAACTGGTTTAGTTCTTGGATTGTGTCCTACATTTTCAACTTCTTAATTGAATGGAGCTCTGCAGGTGATACCTCTCCCATCCTCTCCAGCCCTCTCTTTCTTCCAGTCCATTATCTAATGTGAACATTTCACTCCACTTCTTATCAGGGACATTTTTCATATTTGCAAGCATATCAGGCTTAACTGTTCTATTTGTCGCAAAGCTAGTATCAGAGACAAAGGGGCAAACACTTGAAGAAATACAGACAACTATGAACCCACGCTCAACGAGGTAAACTGAGGCCTCCATGACAGTAGAAATCCATCTGTTGCCGTATAGCATCATTAATGATGCTTAGCGTACCATATGTAATTACTATTAAGATTCTAAACCTCATAGCTTTCCAATTCACATTCACTCTTCAAGAGGTCATAAGTTTAAACCCAGTTCACAACTTCATTTGAAAGCTAACATAAATGGGGAAAGAATGACGGCATTCATATAATTTGATGCCTATACACATTGTCTTATGAGGACCAGAATACACCAGGACAATCTTAAGGATAACTCCATTAACATCGATTTCCAAAAGCATGAACATTTCAGCTAGAAATTCTCTTAGAGATCATCATATAAAAGTTTATAAGTCATGCACATTATTAGGCTCTGGTAGTGACATCAATTATCTGACTTCATGGCATTGGGAGTAGACAAGATATTTAGCAAACCATTTGAGAATTGGGTTTCTTCTGTAGTCCATCTGATTGTTGATGACTTAGGAAAACAAGAGAGAATCTGTAATGTTATAATAGGCATATTCAGTGTAACAAAATGGAAGCATTGTATAGATGTCCAGTTTATATGCCCCTACTCGATTATAAGGATTCCATTGTATAATCCAAACTGGGAAAGAGTAACATTCCCATCATTGTTCTTCAATGCAAATATTACAGTTAGTCTTGATACCAATTTTCTTTTGATGCATCATAACTTTATTCTATATCTTTTTTTTTTTTTTTTACCAATTACTTCACTCACTTACATAAAAAAGTTCCTCTTTGTACCAGTTAAAATTTGAAGGGATACAGTCAAATTTGCAAACAAAAATATTCAAGGACATCAGCTAGGTACCTATAAAAGATTGGCCATGAGGGGGTTTGCCAATGGAAGAACCTTCAACTCACTTTGTCAATTGAATTTATTTATTTGGGTATTGAATCCCATATGGAGAGCAGAAATGCATCTGAACTTTAAGCTAACACAATTCTTCATTGTTGTACATTGTTCTCCCTTTGAGATTCATTGGCGAGTCTTTTTGAAAAGAAAAGGTCTTGAATTGTAAGAATATTTTTTGTTAAGCTAAAGCCAAATGGTGTTGGTCAGGCAATTAAGAGAAACAGTACATCCTGTCCGTACACAACAAAAAAAGTTAGTTTTGGCATCAACTAAAAGTTGAAGCTAAAAATAATATGTTGTCGTGAAAAACCCCTTTTTTTTTTTTTTTTTTTTTTTTTTTTTTTTTTTTTGCGTAGATAGGATGCGGTAATTAAATTGTTACACCTAAAATCTAAACGTCAACTTTTGACTGATAAATAAAATTTTTTTGGTGTCATCAACTGTCAACCAATACATTTTTGGAGTCAACATTTTTGTCTGTATTTTTTGCCTAACTTTTAATGGTATTTATTTTGTAAAACTTTAAATAAGGGTAAAACATTATTTTGGTCTCTAATTTTTTTTTGTCCATAAACTTTAAAAATTAAAATTTTCATTCTTAAACTATTGAAAATTGAATTTGTATCCTTAAACTATTGAAAATATTTTACCTTTTGTCATTAAATTTTATCAATTTTTTTTTTCATCCTTAAACTATAGAAAAAAGTTCTTTTTCATCCATATTTTTGTCTCAAAACTACTAAAAAAACTTTTTACAAAGTTAAAGGATGAAAAAAATAATTTTTTATAGTTCAAAGACATATTAAAATTAACTTTTGATAAAGTTTAGGAACTAAAATAGTATTTTACCTTTTAAATAAATACAACCCAATAAAAAATTTAAGGTTTAAATATCATTTTAAGTAAATTGTACTTTTTCACCTTAAGTATATATATATATATATATATATATATATACACTACACTATTGCAATGTCCCCCTTTAGTTTTAAACGCAGTCTTGTACTATATAAATTTTGGTAACAAGCACTTTGCCAATTCCATCAAGATTTTCAATCGAATTGAAGAAAAAAAAATTTTGATAGGAAAATCAAATTTTTTTTGAAAATGTGTCACGACACATGTTAAACTAATTAAAGCCTAACTTCTAATAAATTAGCTTTGGCAAAAAGGCCATCACTTTTCATGGTTTTTTTTTTTTTTTCAGCTATTGTGCAAATTTGGTAAGAAGTTGAAGAAATCTGAATGATGCCATCATAGCACAATGGATATTAAGTAAATAAAAAAATTGAGCAATAATTATGTCCTTATCAATTACACCAAAATAATTAGGGAGGGCCATCCATGATGATGATGTAAAGTCTAGGGAGAAAAAAAGGAACAAGCAAACAAATTGCTTTCCTTCATGTGTTAATGCATGACTCATATTTCATTTGTGTTTCGTAAGGCATACAAATTAAGCCAAAATAAGAGTTCATGACGCTATCCCTCTTAAAAAGGCCACTTAACACCACATGTTTGGCATGTCCAAAAGCTTAGGCACATACCATCCAAACTCCTAACTCCTAACTTCTTATAAAGCATGCATGAACCAAAATCATGTATGTATGTGTATATATATATATATATATATCCAACATATATACAAAGCTAATTAATCCACAATTCTCTTCCTCTATGGCTGAACCATCTTTTTCACAAACACACCCACCAGGGCCACTGCCAAACCATGGCTCAAACCATCCTGTCCACAAGACTCTAGCCAGTGTAGCCAACCTTGCTAACCTTCTACCAAATGGCACTGTCCTTGTATTTCAAGCACTCACACCTTCATTCTCCAACAATGGCTCTTGCCAGCTTTCCAACAAGTGCCTCACTGCATGCATCATTGTATTTTGTGCCATCTTTTGCTTGTTATCCACATTCACCGATAGCTTCATCAACAAGGACGGAAAGCTTTTATACGGAATCGCCACGTTCAAAGGCCTTTACTTATTCAACTACAATATTGATCGTGATCATCAGGACATGAACAGGTTCAAACTCAGCTTCATAGATTTTGTTCATGCCTTTGTATCGTTGTTGGTGTTCACGGTATTTGCTCTTAGCAACTCCAATGTGCAAAGTTGTTTCTTTCCTGGAGCTGGAGCTGATGAGAATGCATTGATGATGAATTTGCCTTTAGGAGCTGGGATATTGTCAAGCTTTCTGTTCACAATTTTCCCAACCAGACGCAGAAGCATTGGGTATGCAGACATGACTGGGTATGCAGACGTGTGAAGCTGGGGATAGTGATGTTTTATACATATATACTACTTAGCGTATATTTATTTTTTAGATTTTCACGGGGATAATTAATGTTATTAATAACTAGTCGTTAATCTGTTTAATGCACGGTAAAATTTATTGAAAAATATTTATGAATGATATATATTTTATTATTTGTTTAGAATTTGTAAAAAATACGCAACTTAATTAAATTAGAATTTGTTTAGAAATATCAAATGTAATTTAATCGTATTTTGTTTAGTTCTGGGTTGTTTAATTTATTTAATATAATAGTGAGTTATATATAATTGGTTTTAGCTAATAATGCAATAATAAATAAATTTAAAAAATATTATAATGAGAGTTTTTTCAAAAAACTTACATGGTCTCATAGGAAAGAGTAATTGACCAAATTAAAAATCAAAGACTTATAAAAAGACAAATTGTACATACTAATAATATACACATTATAACGATGATATGGAAATATTTAGGCCATTTCAAAAACTTACACGGCAAAATGAGAAAGAGTCAAATAAAAATAATTATTTTTCATTTTATATGTATTCTATAGATATAGGGTAAGGTTTCAAGTTATACTAGCGATCAGTGTAACTCAAAAAATGAACATGTCATCAGAGATTCTAATGCGTTATAAAACCAATACTAAAGAAAAGAAATATATTTGGATTCTTGCACACTTTTGCTGCAGCAGTAAAAGTTATTTCAAAGTTCAAAATTCTATGCTCGACACTCATGCATCGATCGAATATTTTTCATTTGACAAAAAAAAAAAAAAAAAAAAAAATTGTTTAAGCAGTGCTACGTAAAGTCCTACTCAAGTAAATTTTCCTATTATTTGGTGTATGCTGTATGTATGATCCACTCCGACTGCAGACTTAACATTCACAATATGAGAGGATAAATTCTCCCGCGTTGTATTGTTTTCTTCTTGCTTGGCTAATATTTTGAGGGGCAAAAGTTTTCTTCTCAATTAATTTGAAGAAATCTCCTCCAATTTATTACGTAATAACTCATAAAACCATTTACTCAAGAGTGACTTGATGCATTTGAGTGCCTTAGGCGAAAACTGATTTGAGGTTTTTTTATGTATTTAAATATGACTTTTTTTGGGAAAAAAAAAATTTAATGCTATTTAAATTCTATTATCTTATTTTATATGCAAAATTACTAATTAACCACATAAAATTTTATTTTCTTCATAAAATCTATAGACACAAAAATTGACAAACTTTTTATAGTTGTTGATGTAACAAATTGGGTGGTAGATGTTAAAGGTGATGTTAGTGGTAGACCTAGATGAAAACTAATAAAAATTTCCTAACTTAACTGTTGTGAAAAATATGTGAAATTCTTTGTGTATTACTCTTTTTCTTTGTGAAAAGTGTTATATTCATAATATTTTCACAACAAATTCTAATTATTAAGTTGTTATTAGTTCTAATTTAAACTTACCATTGGAATTAATTTTTCACCCACCAATAACAATCTGCCACTTAGGATTTGTTATGAAAAATGTTGTAGATGTAGTATTTTTTCCTCTCTTTTTTCTTGTTTTTTATTTGATAAAAAATATTATTTTATTTATTAGCTAATGTTTGAGCTTAATTAATACTATTACAATAAAAGAAACTACTCTATTGGTTAAAATTTGGAGGCATTTTTCTACTTGAGGCCTTAGGAGACCGCCTCATTCGCTTCTATAGTAGAACTGGCTCTACATTAACTTATATTATTTAAACAAGTCGCATGTCTCATAAAAGTAAACAACAATAGTTTTATCAATTGTCACACAATGAATTTGAAAAATCTTCCTTCAAATTAGTTTAGAGATAAACATTTTTCTATTTTGAAAATGGGTGCAATAAGAGGCACTATGCACAGTGAGCATGCATGGATGATTTGTCCTATCTACAAATTTAGCAAATATTTTTTAGTAATGTTAAAGAATTTTTTTTTTCACAATTTTGTAGCAGATGTGCTGACAAGGTTTGTTGTAATAAGAGCAAAATCACTTTCACTTACGTTCACCACTAACATCACTTTTCTTATGCACCAATCACAACATGCCATGAAAAAAATTATGAAAAAAATAAGATAAATGTTGTGTCAACAAAGTTATCAAATTACTTTTTAATGCTCGTGTCTCCAGCACAGCAAGAATAAAACTTTTCTGTTTTTTCTATTCTTTTCTTTTTTACCTTGGGTTATCATTATTATTATTATTATTTTCTGTGTTTTACCTTGGGTTATGGAAGATAAATTTTCCTTAATCATTATATAAAGTGTAATGTTACAAACACAATTTTTATTTTTCCAAAACTTTGAAATGACAAATTATTATTAATTTTTATATGAACTTATTGCTTACGTTATTTTGATTTTTTTTTTTTTTTTTTTTTTTTTTTTTATCATAGAGAGAAAAAAATTGTGAAAAAAAGTTGTCAATAGAGTTTTTTTTTATATAATACTAATCACCTTTTTTTTGTTATGAGTATGCATAACTTTTTAAGTAATTCTAGGACTATATATATATATATATATATATATCATCCAATTCATCATTTTGTACAATTATCCTTGCTCATGATATAACTGTAAAGTGGCAAATGATACGAACTTCATGGCAATCCAATTAGGGCCATTGAAGTTGTTGCTGACGCTGTACCACTCACTAGGCCCATCGTCACAATTTCAAACAGTAGCATAAATCAGCCCAAACTCTATCAAAAAGAAGAAATTGAAGATAGTGTTCATTTGTTACCGTATATGATTGTGTGTGTGCATGGTAGGTCTTATGATTGTGCAATGGCTTTTTTCCTATTCATTAATTTGTACAAAGTTGACGTGCAAGGTGTGTAAACAACAGGTTTTACAATAACTCCTTATTGAATCTAAAAATCTTGCTCCGAACTCACTCTCTCTCATCCCCAATTGTCTATATAAAGCTTGCTCCCACATTAAAAATTCAACACCAGCCCAAAAAAAAAAAGGCATCCCATTTCACTAATCTCTTTCTCTCTCTCTCTCCAATTAATTAATGGCTAGTTCAACTTCTATTCTTCCAAATACATCTACACCACTAGATGACCAGTGCTCCAACCACCAGCCGAACCAAAAAGATCAAGCCTCCTCTATAGTCGAATCATCTTTGGTACAACCAAACACACCACCACCACTACCCCCATCAAACTGGAGCTCGACCCAGTTCATGACAGCTGATCCAGTACATCTGCCACAGCAAAACTTTTCAACTCCACCACTACCACCAAACCATGGGTCATTCCATATCCCTATGGCTGAACCAAATGTGGCACAACCCCAAAACCATGTCCCGGCTGATCAGTACTACATCGTGCATGTTAATGACCCATCTACTTTGTCACACCAAAACTCATCGACCTCACCACCAAACCAAGACTGTAACACCCAGCAGAGCCAGACTATTTCCATTGTAATACCTCCATCATCTGATCAGCCTAGCCCACCATTCACCATATACCCCCAGCAGAACCATAATCCTGCCTCCACAACAGTACCACCAAACTGGGGCTCGACCCAGTACATAAGTACTGGACAATATCTACCACAACCAAATAACCTTGGCTTATGCCAGTACTCCACTGCTGAACAAAATTTGGCACAGCCAAATCCATCTTTACCGCCCCAAAACCATGCCCCCTGGGCCCTTATGCCACCAACAAACCAGCAGGACAGCTCTAACACCCTGCAAGCTGTAATAGCTCAAACATCTGAACCAACACCATACAGCTTAAACCCACCATCTCCTTGCATCTTTATGGTTTCAGCACCCCAACCAACCAATTGCAACACCAACACTCCACCATCTTCATTATCCACACCACTTCTAAACCATGGCTCAAATCCCATGAGTGGACAAGGTTATAGTGATCAAGCACCACCACCACCACCAGGTCCATCACCTCCACCACCTCCATCATCACCACCACCACCACCGCCACAACCAAGCCAGAACTCAAACCCCACCAATATTATTCCAAACACACCCCAAGAAACCCAAGCGTTTGATCCAACAAATATATCAAAATCTGCACAATCACTACAACAATTCCCTAGCCTACGCAAAAAAAACGTGGCAAACACAGCAGCCAACTTGGCAAACCTTTTACCAACAGGCACAGTCCTTGTATTTCAAGCACTAACACCTTCTTTTGCAAACAGTGTTGGGAAATGCCAAGTTTTCAACAAGTACCTCATCGGAATGGTCATTGTGTTTTGTGCTGCCACTTGTTTCCTCTCTTCCTTCACTGATAGCTTCATGGTTGGCGACAAACTATACTATGGTTTTGCCACTTTCAAAAACTTTTGGGTCCTCAACAACGTATACGACGGTAACAACCCAGATGAAATAGTAAAGATCGAGGAATACCGTAAGAAGTATAAAATCCGAGGCATAGACTATGTTCATGCATTTGGTTCACTGATTGTGTTCTTGATCTTTGCTTTTAGCAGTTCGGACGTGCTTCATTGTTTCTTTCCCCACGGTGGTGAAAATCAGTACTCAATGGTGTTATATTTGCCATTAGTGGCTGGAGTTTTATCGAGCTTCTTGTTCTCCATTTGCCCCACTGAACGTAAAGGGTTTGGCTACGCAGACTCTAATGCCGGACGCCGTTACTAATGGTGAATGTCACATTCTTTTTTCCCACTCAAGGTCTACAATATTGTATTATGAATAAAAATTTTTGCTCTCATGTCTACAATACTGCAATTAATACAACAGAGTCAAACATGAGACAAATAATTTTTATTTATATCAGTATATTTCGTACTCAATTTAGAGGGCTGGATGGTGATTTTCTTTTCTTTTTTTAATGTTTCAAAATGTTACTATTAGTTTGTATTTTGTACGTTGATGAGTTACTGTACATAAAATAAGAGTATTGTTGGCAAAATTATGAATACTCTCCGGAGACTAACACTTTGTAAAGGAGAATGAAACATTTTCGGTATGAATAATTATTAATTAGTAAAGATTTACTACACCGCTATATATAATACAGATATATATGATTTTATTTCCGAACTTCAAATATATACATGTGCATTTATGAATTATATATTCAACAATACTACAAATACAATATAGGCGAAAACACAATTTTGATTCCTACATTTTGGTGTAACAATTAATTTGGTCCCTACATTTTGGTTGGTCTCTGTTATTTTTAACTTGCAATCAATTTGGTCTCTGTCATTAATTCACTAACGGAAAATGCATACTTGACAAACGTTTTGCATTGTTGGCGCACATATAACTAAAATAATAGTATAAAATCAAATAATTAAATATTTAAAAAATCCACGTATGCATTTTAATAAAAAAGAAAACTCCACGTCAAACAAGAAATTCTAAAAAAACTAATTGAAAGAAACAAATAAAGAAAATGATTTTTTCTTGTAAATCCACAATTTCTTTTATTTTCTTTTTCTATTCTTCTTGCACTTTCTTACCTCCCAAACGCAAAGCAATTTGAAAATCCCAACATTATGAAACCCTTTACCAAATTAAACACACAAATAGAACGTAGCAAACACCATTCATGAACAAACACTGAAAATATCTCAACTTGCCCAAACCATATCAATCCTTTCACCACTCTAATGATTCCACTTTGCGAGTATGTACATGATATTATTATCCTTACCTATGGCTATGGTGGCTAGCAAGTGAATGAAAACAAAAGAAACACAAAAAATAAGCAACGGATGAGTGTGGATTTGATTAAGGAAATCATGAACTCTGTGGACAAATTTGGGATAACTTTCTAACAATTTTATTCAAGAGTGCTCTACTAGTTTTTAACTAGAATTTACAACATAATCTTCAGAAGAATAAGGGCTCAAATAAAAAATAAAGGACTCACAACAACTACTACTACTATTACTTAGCAAAAGGCACTAAACCGCCTGATAATGTTAACATTGAAATAACAATTGGAATTGAACTCAAACTCTAAACTAATTGAAGACGATATGATGATATCCCACAAGACCCACATCTGGGTCCTAATCCTTTGTCGTTTCAACACCCACCCGCGTTGCTCAATTGATCTGAGCAGACCCACCACCATCAAGCCCAACACCACTGCCTTGACCCATCGAGATTGAGATTCCCCATCAAGCCCAAGCTCCGCCGTGACCACTCCGATCTAAGAGAGGAAGAGAGAGAAAGAGAAAGAGAGCTAGTCTGTGAGAGAAGGGTCTGAGTCTATTTGCTAGTAAATATAAGAAAAGAGAAAGAATAGAAAAGAACATTTGAGTGTTGATAATTGTGTGATTAGTGTTTGGCTTCAGATTGTTGTGTTTGCTGGGTATTGTGTTTGGTAACTGAGAAAATGCAAGAATACAAAAGTAAATAAAAGAAATTGAAGAGTTTTTTTCAATTCACTTTATTTGTTTCTTTCAATTATTTTTTTCAGATTTTTTTTTTTTTTTTACGTGGAATCTTCTTTTTTATTAAAATGCATAAGTGGATTTTTTTTTTTATATTTAATTATTTGATTTTATATTATTATTTTAGCCAAATGTGGACCAACAATGCAAAACGTTTGCCATGTATACATTTTCCATTAATGATTTAACAGTAGGGACTAAATTGATTTAAAGTTAAAAATAATAAGGACCAAGTTGACCGCTACCAAAATGTAGGGACCAAAATGGTGCTTTTGCCTACAATATATTTCACAATTTTTAAAGTAGTATATTGTAATTATTACAACATAACTATCATTATGACTATAATTATCATTGCTTGTATTGTACACTAATTACATTTTGTCGTATCAGCTGTTGTGAAAATTGTTATGTCATTATACTCTAAATAATTTATATATTTAAGAACCTTTAAAAATATAAGATTATGTCTAACCTTTTTTTTTTTTTTTTGAGAAACAAGATTATGTATAACCTGATATGTCGTTTCTCAACCAAAAAAAAAAAGAAGAAGGCCTAACCTAATATACATGTTGATCCGATAGAAGGTTTACATTTTCTTAATCATAATATGATTGTGATAATTTAATCAATTAATTGTGACCCAAATATGCAAGCTCATGCCAACCCATGTTTAAAACAAATAACAAAGAGGCATATATAGATCAATTTTCAGCTGGACAAAAAGGGGGGGGGGGGGGGGGGCGCATATTTTTTTAAAACAATAAATTTCAGGATATAAAAGTTTTTACCATTTTTTTTCCATAACTATTTGTTGCACTATGTTGCAATTAATAGATAATGAAAAAGTACTATAAAATTTTTTTAAATTTAAATCAAGTATTTTTTTTTTATAAGACATTGAATCAAGTATTTTATAAACATAATATGTGTGCTACAAAGTATATATTTATTAACTTACAAAAATCAAGAAAATAAAAAATAAAAATTGTGTAAATATTAAAAAAAATATTTGATATTTATAACACATCTTAAATCAACGATATTTAAGTACTACACAAGTAAAAGACATAATAAAAAAATTCAAAATTTATGTATCTCTATTTAAATTGCAATTAATAAAGTATAAGGGACTAGCTAAAAAGAAACATTTTTTTATTTTCCTTTCTTACTTAAGATAATTCTGAAGATAACTGACTCTCAAAAAAAAAAATTTCTTAAGATAACTGTGGCAATTAGAGTTTAATGAATTTTCAAAAATTAAATTAAGGAATAGGTATATACAATTTATCACTAATGATATTTTGACTTTATTCAGATAAATATAAATAGCCTTGTACTTTCTTATAGAAACTATATACTTAAAAAATAATTAATTGATATTATATATATAAATATATATAAGGCTTTTATACATATACTTAAGATTTTTTTTTTTAATTTATAAATAAGTTTTAAAAAATTGAACCTAATAGAGCTTTGTTATTGGATCAATTCATATGAAAGTGAATTTACTCTAATCATAACTTAACAGTTTAATATGTTGTGAAATTAATTATATCTACTAATTTTTTCTCAAAAAAGAAAATGTATCCATTACATTATTCTTTAAAGAAATAATTAATTAGTGGGGAACAAAGCTAGTCAATCAAAATCGGAGAGTAACCAAAGAGGAAGAGTTAAAAGAATTCTACGAACTCATTATGGTTATGTTGAAAAACATTATTCTTATTCTTGATGGAAAAAGAATGTAAAAAAGAATTCTTATTCTTATCACCATTAATTAAGAATAAGAATGATGATTTTTGTTTTGGCTAAATCAGAATAATTTAGATTGTTAAAGTACAGGGTGCGTTTTATGTGATTGCTATTCCCCTTGAATTGATGAAAAGAACGAAAGTTAGTGATATTTCTGCTGCCAATGATGCCGAGCACTGTGTCTTGCATGTTTAGTTATACTTTATTTAAAGGTAGTAACGGACTAATCGGAGCTTATTCTCCACACAAACAAAGAGGTGGTGTCCCATAAAACACCATCTAGGATTCCAAGACAAGGACAGATGGAAGCTTTCTTCTTTGCTGTTTTTTGATAATCACGTTTCATTCTAGCTCATTGGAGATTCATGCAGATTCTACAATTAATCTACACTATAAGCAAGCATGTTTTATGAGAGGTGGATGGAAATTGATATAACTTTAAGGTGGCAAAATTATATGATCCTCATGTATACCAATCCAAATAGGCCATTGAAGGAGTTGCTGACTCTGTGCCTCTATAAAGGCCCGTTGTCACAAATTTTTTATTTTTTTGAGAATCACAATTTGAAACAAGCACGAGTATATGCATGTATAATTGATCATTCCAAACTCTATCAAAAAGAAGAAGAAGAAAGTGCCCATTTTCTCCAAACTCTCTCTCTCTCTCTCTCTCTCTCTCTCTCTCATTGTCGAAATAAAGCTTCCTCCCACATCAAAAGTTCAACACCAGTCCAAATCTCAAATTTTCTCTATCCAGTCTCTACATTAATGGCTGGTTCAACTTCTGTTCCACCAAATACATCTATACAACTAGATCATGTCCACTGCTCCAACCCGCACCAGCTGAACCAAAAAGACCAAGCCTCCTCCACAGTCGAATCATATTTGGTACAACCAAGCACACCATCATCACCGCCACCATCAAACTCAGCCCCAAACCAGTTACATCTGCCACAACAAAACCTATCAACACTACCCCCACCACCACCAAACCTAGGGTTTGCTGAGCACATTATACCTCAAGCATCTGAACCAAGCCCACCAATACCATCATCATTAGGCAGAAACCACAACCAGGTCAACCATAATGATCCAACCTCCACAGCACTACAACCAAATTGGGGCTCGACCCAGCCCATAACTGGACCATATCATCAACAACCAAGCCCTGTTTCATTCCAGAACCCCAGGGCTGAACCAAATTTGGCAATCCAAAACCATGTCCCTTGGTCCCTTCAGTGGATCTTGCGGATTGATCCATCAAATTTGTTACCACAAATCCAGGACTTTAACAACCAGCAAAGTCCAGCTGCTGTTTCTGCTGTAAAAGTTCAACCATCTGAACCAATAACATACAACTTAAACCCTCCAGCCATCTTCGTGGTTTCATCAAACTCACAACCAAACATATCAGCACCACCACCAAGCCAAAGCCCAAACCCCACCAATGTTCCGAACCCTTTCCAAGAAAACACAGTGTCTGAACCATCAAACACATCAAAACCTGCACTACAACAACAAACATATGGTAACTCACAGAAAAGAAACGTGGCAAACAAAGCAGCCAACTTGGCAAACCTGTTACCTACAGGTACGGTCCTTCTATTTCAAGCATTAACACCCTCTCTTGCAAACAGTACTGGGAAATGCCACTATTTCAACAAGTACCTAATCGGATTCGTCATTATCATTTGTGCTGCCACTTGTTTCCTCTCTTCCTTCACTGATAGCTTCATGGTTGATGGCAAACTATTCTATGGTTTTGTCACATTCAAAGACTTTTGGGTCCTCAACTACGACAGTATTACCAGTCAAGATGTAAAAACTAAAGTCCGAGAAAACACGAAGAAGCATAAAATCATACCCAAAGACTATGTTCATGCATTTGGTTCACTGCTTGTGTTCATGATCTTTGCTTTTAGCAGTTCGGACGTGCTACATTGCTTCTTTCCGGACGGTGGTGAAAATCGGTACTCAATGGTGTTATATTTGCCATTAGTGTCTGGAGTTTTGTCCAGCTTCTTGTTTTCCCTTTTCCCAACTCAACGTAAAGGGTTTGGGTACGGAGATACCATTCCCGTACCCCATTATTAAAAGTTTAGTTCCAAAAACTTTTTCAGATTTTCTTGTTTTAATTAAGATGTTGTTGTAATTAAGATGTGATAGAGTGTAATTGGTGAAAAAAAAAAAATGGAAGATTCATGTGTAAGTGATGGTTAATCACTTACAATTTGCCATATAAATTATATAATAATTTATAATCCTAGAACTATCCAACATTAAAAGTACATGTATCATATATATATATGTGTGTGTGTGTGTGTCATTATTATTCTTCTTTTTCCACTCATGGTGACAATACTTTTATGCACTAAAGCTGTGTTTGTTTTGGGTTTAAATGATTTTCGGAAAATATTTTACACCCGGGTTCATGTTTGGCACCACCTGAAAATAAAGTCAAATTGAAAATATTTTCAGTTTGACCGAAAATATTCCTTGCAAACCCGTAAAATCATTTCCGTTCCCATTTTACCTTCAAATCATTTTCGGAATAACTCACTCCTCACACACTCTTCTCACACACGCACCAACCTCATTTCAGCTCCAGCCCACGCACCAACCTCAACTCCACACACAGTCCGACGCCAAGCTCCGGCCGCCCAGCCAAGCCAAGGCCAGCCCAGCCAAGCCCGCCAAGCTCCGACGAGATTCGCACTGAGATCGCACCCCAGGATCGCACCGATCTCTCTCTTTCTCGATCTGGTGCCGCCATCCTCCGTTGATACTGATCTATCTCTCACTCTCTCTTCCTTCTTCTCTCAATTTGACCGAATTTGATGAATTTTTTTTGTTTGGGTTTTGTTTCTTTTGTGTTTATCTATTGAGAAATGATATTATATATTTGTTTGGAAGCTGAGAAAATGTGAGGAACAAGTAGAAAATGTGTTTTCTATATTATTTTCAGCAACACAACCAAACACTAGAAAATATTTTCCAAAGTATTTTTTGGAATGCAACCAAATACTTGAAAATATTTTCCTTTCCCGAAAATACCTGAAAATATTTTACACCTGGAAAATATTTTACATTCAACCAAACGCAGCCTAAATTTGATATGATGTTAACTTGTGACAAGCTTTGGACACATCCAGCATCCAATCAGGTTGGGTGTGAGGTGTGAGCAGGTGTTTTGGACTCAATTAGAGAACTGCTTGGTGATGGGTTTTTTTTTTTTTTTTTTTTTTTTTTTTTTTAATGTTTCAAGATCTAATTATAAGATTGCAAGTTCAATCCATTAGTTAGAAAATTCTTTATTTACATTGTACTAGCAATGTAAAGTTACAATCTTATACAGTTTTTGTAAATATGTGTACAATATAATTCACATTTGTTATATCTATAATGTAAGATTTACATTAATAATATTATATAAAATCATAATTAACCGAATTAATTATTGTAAATGAAATGAGAGTATGTTCAAATTTATAAATACTTCTAGTTTTTTAAAGAAACTTTTTAAAGAAAATTTTTATTTATAACTTGATAATTACAAGGAGAATGGATTTTTGAACCTTAAAGGTTATATAAATACTAGTCTCATCACATGCGCAAATCTAGTGTCATAATTTTTTAAAAAAAAATTTGGATAAGTTTGTTTTAAAAATATGGATTAGTAGAAAAGTGTCCTATTTTGTAGGCATTTTAAGTGGAGTTAGAGATATATTTTTACCAAGTCATGCAATGAGAGTTTTTTTTTTTTTTTTTTTTTTTTTTTTGTCTAGTGTCATAATTTTATTTTTTTTAAAAAATGGATAAGTTTGGTTTGAAGACATGGATTAGTAGAAAAGTATCATATTTTGTAGGTATTTTAAGTGGAGTTGGAGGTAAATTTTTACCAAGTTGTCCTCAAGTTTTTTCCCCTTAAACCTAAGGTTTAGAAATATTTTTGAACCACATAAAAATACAATCCAACAAGAGAAACTCTCTTATAAATAATTTAGAATATATATATATATATATATTAAATGTATTAAGACTCTTTAAAAATATTGTAAGTTTATGTCTAACATATTATATATGTTGCTTCAAGAAGGTTTAACTTTTCTTAATCATAAAGATGATGTTAAAGAGTTGGTTGCTCAATTGGCATCTCTTATTATTTCTAATTTAGACATCTAAGGTTCAAACTTCAAATCTTCCCACCTCCCATTGTAACTACTAGAATTATAAAAATAAATAAATAAATAAAGAGACATTGACAAATTCATCATTGGTGACCCAATATGCAAGCTCATGCCTAACCCATGTGTGTTCGTTTATACACACGCGTGTTCAATTGTTAAGGAATGAAAGATTTGAACTATAGATGTCTTCATTCAAAAACACTAGTAGATTCAACCAACTGAACTACACAACACTTGGGGCATACTTGAATAGGTACAAATGTTGGCCAGTATGCTAGAATATTCAAAATTTTTGTTGGGATGACTACCACTAATTTCACCACAAGAAATCCAAACTAATATGATATTTTAGGTGAAGGATATCATAAATCAACCACTTAAGAATGTTATGTTATATTTATTAAAATGAGAATTCAAAAGTAAATGTATCTTTTCTGATAATCTATTTATGTGGTTCAAAATTCAAACCGCACCTCTCCACTTTCTACCTTTTTTTTAAAAAAAAAATTGTCACTTCAATTAAAAATTCTTAGTTCAAGTTACATCTGGTGTAACATTAAACAATATTACATCACCTAATAATTTGTTATTGAAACTTGGTGTAACACTAAATAATGTTACACCACCCAATAATTTGTTTTTGAATTCAAATTTTGAAATCTCACTGTTAGATTATATATTCTATATGTTTTTAACATGCATATCAATTAGATGTTATTTACTATTCAATCCATAAAATCATCTTTTATGCATTATTTTAAACTACAAAAACTTTAATTTAAACAATTAATTGATAACATGAATATTAATTTTAATCACCTTGAAATTTTGCAAGTATAGAAAATATGTAAAGATAATGTAAACCAACAATAGATTTGTCAAAATTTGTATCCAATTTAAAACTATTGAGTAGTGTAATATTGCTTAAAATTACACTAAGTAAAACTTCAACCAAACATATATATATATATATATATATATTTATATTAATGAACCGTCTTTGATGACAATGGTGTTGCAAACAGTAAACCATCTAGTGCTAGTTGTTCAATTCCTTTGTCAATGTATCATATATTCATGGTGCAGTCTAGTGATCAAAGGTTTGGGATGAGCTATAGAGACCCAAGCATCATATGTTTGATCCCTACTAAGAGTTTTCTTGTATTACTTTTTTTTTTTTTTTTTTTTGAGAAAGAAGTGACAAAAGAAGGAAAATATTTTCGAAAACAATAAGGGTATGTTTGGTAACTATTTTTTCTCCTTATTTTCTGTTTCCAATTTTTTTTCTATTTTTAAGACTAAAAAACTTGTTTGGCAACCCAAAATAGATAGAAAACAAAAATTGTTCTCAAAACTCAATTTGTGAAGGAAATTGAAAACATGCAAAATGCTGTTTTTAGTTTCTAATTTTCAAAAGTTAATAAAACCACATATTTAATTTAATGAATCTATCTTATTTAATGAGTTAGCATTAGAGTTCAAATCCTAGTAATAACATATTTTAGTATTTTCTATTTTTTTCTTCAAAAAACTTTTTTTTTTTTTTTTAATTTCAACTAACCAAACATGTTTTTGATTTCAAAAATACAAGATTTTTTTTTCTTTATATTTCGAAAAACAATTTTTTGAAAATAGAAAATAAAAACTATTACCAAATGTGGGGCCAGAGAATTCGCGGCCTAGGCCCACTCTACATTAGGGCCCAGGGCCCAAGCCGAGGAGAGCCATCGCCGAGGACGACCTCATGCTCGGCACTTCACTAAATGCCTAAAGAAAGGAGCAAACTGAGTGTAGGGGCAGGGTAAGGGAAAAAGCTGCCAACATCATAATACAAAACCCTGTACCTGACAAGCCCATACTCTAAACCATGCCCTTTAACTTTCCTAACGACCCCAAACCACTCTAGGTATGGGTTGACAGGACAGGTCTGCACCCCAGAAAGTAAAACTTACACGTGGATTCTAAAAGGGAAAAAGAACACTAGTATAAAAGGAAAAACCCCCCAGAAGAATGGAGGGCTCTCTCTCTCGATCCCTGCAAAAAAGGGAGAAAAGTAAGGATACAAGGCTCCTCGGACGCCGTCCGAGGACTTAAGTCCTACAACCCGTATTAATGGAGGGCTTAGCTAGTCAAGCCAAGCCCGCCTATATAAGAGCTTCCATAGAGGCCACGATTAAACCGCCCAACTGTGCCCAAGGTCATGCCTTTCAAGCCCACTCTCTACAAATCATATTGTTGGGGCCCTTTGCATATGAGCCCAACGTCATTCATGGGTCGTTACAAATCGTGTCCCTACAATTGGCGCTGTCTGTGGGGAAGGCTTGCGCATTGGATCAAGTGGCGGTGGAGTTGAGCTTTTGTCAAGCAAAGGTCTGCGAGGGTGCCTCCATTTCCAACGACATGTTGTTGTTGTTCCAACATAAGTTTTCGCTAGGGGCTATGCCTGGCAGTGCCAAGGGCACAGGCAATTCTAGGGGCTTCCAACATCAAGCTAACCCCTCCCCACCTTGGTCAAGGGGCTAATTTTTGGAAAATAAATCAATAAATAAAAACTACAAGTTTTGGACAGAACCAGACAATACGAGGTTTGGACACAACCTGGACGTTATATGGTCCTTAGAATCTACCCCGGGAAAGAGTTCCCCATTGATAGTCGAGCTAATCCCAAAACTGCATGGATTCCCCAGCCTATCCTCGGATCCTCAGTACCAAGGGAATTGGTGCAACTGCAATATAGGGCCATACGTTGTCAAAACACAGTTAAAGTCCCTCACTACTCGGCTACCCTCTCGGATGAGTTATTTAGAGTTTATCGTTCTCGGACGGTCGCCTCGCATGCATTACAGAGTATTCAGCTGTTATCTCGGTTAGTTTCATGAGTTTAATCTACTGGGAGTTATCATTATTGTGCCTGGTAATGTTGATAAATTAGAATTAGTAGGGTTCTGTTTCAAGGTTTCCTGCTCTAAGTATCATTGAAAGAAAAATACACATGTAGCATACCCATTCACAAAATAATTGTTGTAGAAAGGAAAAATATTTAAAAAGGAATAAATTCATTTTTTATTAAGACAAAGAAACAGTACAGCGTACAATGAAAGAGCTTAAATGAGCTCATACTGAAACTAACTACACAAGCGAAAAGAAAAGATACAAGGGAATGAAGAAAAAGCCGAAGAAGAGGTGCCAAGAAGAGATGTGTTGCCGCTTCAAAATTTCGTCTAAGGAAGCCATTCCTCAATACTTTTACATGCCTATAACTCAGGCAGCAAAAGAGCCCAACTTGGGGCTTGCAGCGTTGAAGAAAAGGTGCAGAGAGCCCGACTTCGGGCTAGCGCAGCTGAAGAAAAGGTGCCGGGAACCCAACTTGGGACCAGCACCGTTGAAGAAAAGGTGCAGGCAGCCGGAAGTTGATGGGCCTCCACGTAACCACGCCTGCAATATAGCAGACGGCGCTGATGGCGGAAAACCTTACTTCTAACGCACCAAGCATCTGGTGCGACCAATACCTGCTTCGGATTTTGACTGAAAGAGGGAGAAATGTCATTTCCCCCTTGTCAAGGCAGAAGATTATCTTGAATCTGTGCCTCCCTTGTCCAGACCACGCCACCTTGAGTCTCAGAAGGACCCGGCGCCTTTGTGGCGGATGTAGTTCCAATACCCCTGTCCGTGTCTCAAACATATTGCACAAGGGGTGGATAACACTGAATATGAAAACTGTGATTATGGCTAAAGGATTATGATTTTAAAGAGAGCCGAAGGGTTTGAATGTAAGGAGAACAACCTCCTATCCTACTCATATAAAGGGTAAGGTGGTGGCATTCAATTCATGCAGCTTTCCAAGGAATGCTACGGATAAGGAAGAGTTGGCTCGAGTTCCAACGCCATTCGTAACCGTAGGATCAAAAGATTCTCGTGAAGGCGCGCCTCGAGTATAGAAGCGTCAAAGGACTCCACGTGAGTGGGTAAAGGAATGCCTCTTAATTTGGCACGTCTCCCATGTAAATGGAAAAACACAAATATTAATAGAGTGTAGAATCTGAGCAAGCTATGATGTAAGCCCAACATTATCAAAACCCTTCTTCCCGACTAAAAGTCTGGCAGCAGGATTTTGAGGGGCTATTGTGGGGCCAGAGAATTCGCGGCCCAGGCCCACTCTACATTAGGGCTCAGGGCCCAAGCCGAGGAGAGCCATTGCCGAGGATGACCTCATGCTCGGCACTTCACTAAATGCCTAAAGAAAGGAGCAAACTGAGTGTAGGGGCAGGGCAAGGGAAAAAACTGCTAACATCATAATACAAAACCCTGTACCTGACAAGCCCATACTCTAAACCATGCCCTTTAACTTTCCCAACGACCCCAAACCACTCTAGGTATGGGTTGACAGGACAGGTCTGCACCCCAGAAAGTAAAACTTACACGTGGACTCTAAAAGGGAAAAGGAACACTAGTATAAAAGGAAAAACCCCCCAGAAGAATGGAGGGCTCTCTCTCTCGATCCCTGCAAAAAAGGGAGAAAAGTAAGGATACAAGGCTCCTCGGACGCCGTCCGAGGACTTAAGTCCTATAACCCGTATTAATGGAGGGCTTAGCTAGTCAAGCCAAGCCCGCCCATATAAGAGCTTCCATAGAGGCCACGATTAAACCGCCCAACTGTGCCCAAGGTCATGCCTTTCAAGCCCACTCTCTACAAATCATATTGTTGGGGCCCTTTGCATATGAGCCCAACGTTATTCATGGGTCGTTACAAATCGTGTCCCTACACCAAACATAACCTAAGTTTTTTTTTAGAGGAATAAAAACAATAAGTTTAGTTCTATAATATTGTAATTGAAACATAAGAAAAAATAGTCATAGTAGCAGAGTCAATAATCTGTTAAAGCAACCACATCAGCTCGTGGAAAAGATTCCGTCTATTTTACACAAAAAACCTACTTTTTTTATTTTACACAATCACTTTTACAAAACACTCATATCAGTTTATCTATTATACACACTTTTTTATTAAAATAATATTTTTTATCACTTTTTTTTATTATTTCCCACCTACCCCACCTAACCCATAAAGTATCTGCCTCTCACTTTCCCTAACCCACAAAGTCTCCGCCCCTCTCTCATCCCTCAAAGTCTCTGCATCTTTTTTTTTTTTTTTTTTGACAGTTCGAAAGCTACAAGGAAAAGAGAAGATGATGATGATGATGATGATGATGAAGATGAAGATGATTGAAACATAAGGAAATCCCTCATCTCTCTCCTTAATTCTCAGATCCCTTAAGTCTCTGCCACCATTGGGTTTGTATTTGATTTTGATTTTGGGTTTGGGTTATGGGTTTTCAGTTAATGGTTTAATTTTGAGTTGATTTTCTATGGATTTTGAGTTTGATTTTGAGCTGATTTTATTTTGGGTTGATTTTGAGTTGGGTTTGGGAGGGGTTTTCCAATGGGGTTTGAGTTGATTTTAATTTGTTTTGTGTTGATTTTAAGTTATTTTTGGTTTGATTTTGTTGATTTTGTGTTTGGATTATCAAATGTTGAAATGGGTTGTGGTGGTAGACCAGTGATAGTTGGGTGATGATGTGTTTGTATTTGGTTGATACTTTCTTGACCAGTGTTGGTCTGTAACAGAGAAGCAAGAATATGAGGGAGAAGAGAAAAGTCCAAGTTCGTTTCAGAGGAAGAAGAGAGAGAAAAAAGGGAGCCAAATTGGAAAATAATTAAAATATCAAATACAAGAGCTACAGTAATCGTGTATATATGCACGGTTACTGTAACAATTGTGTATAAATACACAATTTTACACCCACTAATGTGGGTGTTTTTTGGCCAAAATGTGTAAAATGAAGGGATTTTTGTATTTTAGAAGATTATGCACCCACTGATGTGGATGCTCTTATAGGGGGAAAAATCGAGTATTATATATATACACACACACAATGTTCCTACTTTGTGTTGTAGTATAAAAGAGTACTATTAAACAATTTAAAATGTAAATTAGGTACTTTAATTTTATAGCTCTAATATGTGCATGGGGATGGAAATGGGGCGGGCGGGTCTGAAGGATGGGGTCTTCACCCCTGCCCCACATGGTTTTGTCTTACCCCATTCTCATCCCGACCCGCATGATGGGGAAAATTTCCTTATCCCATCCCCTCCCCATAGGATCTTGCGAAACCTTGCCCCACCCCGTAAAACTTTTTTTTTTTTTTTTTAATTTGCCCACAACTATTACAATTGTTTTTAATAAAACCTGTTTCGTTATTAAAAATATACTTGAAATTACAAATAAATTTATCCCATCAAATCAAATTAATTTTTATCAAAAATTGAATAAAATATTATTAAATTTTTTAACAAGACAATATCACAACAAAAACAAAAATCTCATAACACAAAATCAATTATTTAATAGTATATAAATTTTTTTATAATAAAGATAAAAAAAAATGTTAAAATTGGTACCTTATTTCCAACCTTGCTAGAGAATAAAAGAGGCAAGAAAGTCTTGTTGGGTAGAATAAAATAAGCTGATGATATGTTTGTTTAAATAGTAGGGTTTTAGAGCATGAAATATTTACAATTTAACATTTATCAATGCAGGGTAGAGCGAGGTTGGGTGGGGCGGGGAGGGTTAAGTCTAAAAAGTCTAAATCCATCCCCACTCCACCCTGTGTTATGGAGCTAAAATCTTGCCCTATTCCCCCCCCCCCCCCCACCCCCCACCACCTTTGCGGAGTAATGAAAACCCGTGTGGGGCGAAGTGAGGAGGAGTGGGTCAAGCAGGGCGGGGAAAAAATTGTCATCCCTATGTGCACTATATGTTTATTGTACTGTATGTTTATTAAATTAGTTAGTCATAATTGGAGAGTAACTAAAGAATAGTTAAAAAAAATCTTAAGAAAATTGCACTTTACCAGTCTAAACTATACCTCAAATTACACTTTGTACCCTAAACTTTCAAAATCACGATTAACACCCTAAACTACAACCTGTGTTACACTTAACACCTTATCGTCAATTCTACCATTATATTGGATGGCATTATGTGTTTAGACTCAATTGCCCCCCTTATCAATCCCTTAAAAACAAAGTATGAATTATACTTTACTACCCTAAACTATACTCCCAATTACACTTTGCACCCTAAACTTCGATTTTTTATTTAAGATAATGGTAGAATTAACAGTAGAGTGAAAAATATAACATGTGTTATAGTTTAGGGTGCTAACCATGCATTTTGAAAATTTAAGTACCAACTCTGCATTCTAAAAGTTTAGGGATGAAAAGTGTAATTTGAAATATATAGTTTAAAGTAATAAAGTGTAATTACCCCAAAAATTCTACGAACTTAATTTTTTCATGTCAAAATTAAAATAAAAAAAATAAAAAAACATTGTTCTTATTCTTGATGGAAGAAGAAAGTAATAAAGGAGTTCTTATTCTTACTACTATTAAGAATAAGAATGATGATATTTGTTTTGGCTAAATCAGAATAATTTAAATTGTTAAAGTACTGGGTGCGTTTATGTTATTCCCCTTGAGTTGATGAAAGAACGAAAGATATTGTGATATTTCTGCTGCCAATTATGCCGAGCACTGTGTTTTGCATGTTTAGCTATTCTTTAAATGTAGCAACACGAGCTTATTGTCCACAGAAACAAAGAGGCGTGGTGTCCTATAAAACATTATCTAGGATTCCAGGACAAGAAAAGGCGGAAGTTTTTCTTCTTTGCTGTTTTTTGATAATCACGTTTGATTCTATCTCATTGGAAATTAATGCAGATTCTACAATTAATCTACACTGTATGGTTTATGAGAGGTGGATGGAAATCGATTATACAACCCCCCCCCCCCCCCCCCCCCCCCAAAAAAAAAAAAAAAAAAAAAAACACACATCAACTTAGATTCATTAATTTGATATGGTATAAAAATAAAATTAAGTAGTTTATTTTATTCCATTAAATATGACTTTTTAAAACCTCAATTTTTTTTTCTTATATCCAACTTATTATTTTCGCATCACAAAAATAAGCTATATAAAATACTGAACAATCTTAATAAGCTGGCATTGTTTTTAATTAATTATTGAATCTATCAAATATGGTGTTTGAATTGAATGGTTGATAAACACTAAGCACTGTTTGGATGTGAGTTCATAATCACTCCATTGTTGTTGCTAGAATCACTTCTTTTTTTTTTTTTAATAATTACTGCTAGAGCCACTTATGTACTAAAAGCAAGATACCACACAAAGAAAAAGGCAATGAAAAAGTATTTGCATTTATAAAATTGCTTACAGCTAATATATGCTTTATTTCCTTGGTACTTTTTAATCATATTGCAAGTTCCTCCTACGTCAAGATTATTGGTATATATATTGAATTATTTCTTCAAATACAACACTTAATTCAAAAAGTTTAAGTCTATAAATTTAAGTCCAATTATATTATATTAACCACTTATTTTTATCATTATTATTTAATATGAGATTTTACTCACACATGTATACTACTCAACAATAACAAATATGTAAATTGTATCATTGCAATGGTTTCTTTTCTTTTCTTTTCTTTTTAGGGACGTATATACATATGACTTCCTTTAGCTTATTTGACCTGTATTCACAAACTAGTAATAGATCTGTACAATTTGCTAGTGAATTTAAAATTATATAAAATTAAAAATATTTCCTTAATATCATTAAAATAGATAATACAATTTAAATAAAATAATACTATAAATTATATATATGGTGGAATTGTATAATATAAATTTTTTTAACACTTAAAATATGTTAAATGATTTAAATAATCTAAAAAAAACTATGAATTGTCTTTTAAATTTCTTGCATTTTTAAAAATATAATTTTAGAAGCAATATATTAAATTTGTGGGAAATATGGCAATAGAATAACTCTTGGGGAAAATTATTTTAAATATAATTTTAATATATCAATATTGAGCCACGACAAAAGCATATATCATATGACATGCAAAACCCACGGTAGGCTACATATATGTTGTATGCATGCATGTAATACTCAACTTTTATTATATTATATTACATAATCATTATTAATTAATGACAAAAACTATAAATGTTGACGAGTATACTAGATATTACTATTTCTCATTATTAGAATTCTCCTTCCCCGTGTCTTCTGTTTATATTATTTCAAAAAAAAGTTCTTTTTTTTTTCCCTTTTTAATTAGACTGATTTTTTATTCTTGAAATAGAGTGGTTATAGGATTACAACGTTTTTTTTGCACAAATTTGGCATGAAAAACAATGATTAGTTGCCAATTATTTTCACATAATCCCCCTTTTTTTGTTCTCCGTTGCTTGCTGTTTGACACGATACAGTTTTTTTTTTTTTTTTTTTTTTTTGGAGAATCGACACGATATAGTTGCGGCCAAAAGAATTGTCTCCATTTTTTCCTTGAAATATTTGCATAGAAGTTTGTCACCTTCTTACTAGCCCAAGGGTTCTTTTTTGGGTGAGGCCCAAGAAGATATATATGGATTCCAAGTTAGGTCCACATTGTTAAGTTTGTCAAGACAAATATCCCCAGCCCAAAACCAGAAAGAGTAGATAAAACAGAAGTGCGTGTAAACCAAGACCATATATATTGACCATGACTTTAAATAGTTGTGAGGTACAAGAGGCTTCGATGAATGAACAAATTTTATCCGGAAACTAAAACTAGTTAGGACAACTTTTCAAACATTTTATATATCAATTTTTTTTTTTTGGTGAATTTTAAAAATTTTACTGTTAAATTTCATGGTTCTTATGTTCTTAATTTGTATATTAAATTTCATTCAAATCAAATGTTATTTACTATTTGATCAATAAATTTATTTTTTTATACATAATTTTATATTATAAAAATTTGAAATTTTAACATTTGTTTAATGACAAAACAATTGATCTTCGATCATCTTAAAATTTTTCAATTATGTAGAATATAATAAGAACATGCAATTCAACGGTTAGATTTTTAAAATTCACACTCAATATAAAAATACGTGAGAAATTTAAATGGTCTCTCTCTCTCTCTCTCTCTCTCTCTCTCTCTCTCTCTCTCTCTCTCTCTCTCTCTCTCTCTCTCTCTCTCTCTCTCTCTCTCTCAAAGTGGACCAAGTTTCTTTCCTCAAATCATATCATATTATATATAATAAAAGTTGGGTTTAGACGCCGTGGTTGCGCCACGTGACTTCACCAAATTGCAGAAATTTTATTAAATTTTTAGATTTTTAAAGAACTAAAAATGAATAGTATACTACCAGGACTCTAATTCATTCTTATCATTAAATAAAATTAGATTAACATTATTTTTTTATTTGTTAGGATATATTTCTTAAATTAAGGGATAATATTTAACATACAAAAATTTAATGTAGATATATTATATATTATATATTATATTATATATATATATATATATAAAATAAAAGTTGGGCTTAGATGCCGTGGTTGCGCTACGTGGCTTAACCAAATTGCAGAAATTTTATTAAATTTTTAGATTTTTAAAAAACTAAAAAAGAATAGTATACTACCAAGACTCTAATTCATTCTTACCATTAAATAAAATTAGATTAACATTATTTTTTTATTTGTTAGGATATATTTCTTAAATTAAGGGATAATATTTAATATACAAAAATTTAATTTAGATAATATTTATCATCTAATTAACATTATTTTTTTATTTGTTAGGATATATTTCTTAAATTAGGGAATAATATTTAACATACAAAAATTTAATTTAGATAATATTTATCATCTAAATTTTCAAAATTTTAATATTATTAAATTAATATTATTTTATCAGAATATCAAGCTACAAAACTTGATTATTAAGAGATAAACACAATCCAAATTCTTCAAGATATGATTAATATAAATCTATCCCAAGAAACAGTATATATCTCCAATAATTTGATAATTTCTATTTATTCCAAAAAACAGTATATATCTCCATTGATTTGATAATTTCTACGTTGATGACATTTAAAATTGTGGGGGCCAGATAGTCACTGAAATTATTAAAGTCAAGTTAATTGGGCCTGTGGCCCATCCGAGGACGCAAATCCGTCCGAGGAGGCCCATATCAGGTTGTTGGGGTAATCAAACGAAAGGAAGAGTGAATATCACGAAGGGTGAGTTCAGTATTCGTCCAAGGACAAAATCCTCCTCTTCGATGACGATCAGAATGCCATCTTGTCACAAACGTATTTCGAAGCTACGTCACCACTAAAGGTGGAGTAAGAAACCAAGAATAAGAAAGAAAAGGCAAACAAATATCTATAACAACAGCTGCCTCCGCATTAATTGCCTCCCAACCAACTCTCTAGCCGCATTAATGTGGAGGTGATGCCTGAACAGTGATGAGGCAGCCTTACAGCTACTAGTAGGGGGTTCCAGAAGGTATTAGATGGGACAGGAAGAGATTCCCTGAACCCAACCTACTCGTGTGTGGTGAAGATGGTATGAAGAGGACCGTATATAACATAAAAGAAAAGCATGCAGAAGGGGATCGGAACAAAAAAGAGAGACAAAAAGAACACTCAGAAGAGAAAAAAGCTTAGAAACCAAAGAGCTGTATCATTTTCAAAGTAAAACACATTGTTATATCGGTTCTAATTCACCATAAACATGAGGTTGAATCGTTTTACTTTAAAAAGTTAATCTAGTTCTTGAACACCCACGCTTTACAAATTTTATTGTTTGGGCCTTAAACGTGCGAACCTGACACCAGTGTGGGGTCGTTGCAAATTGAGTCCTTACAAATATATATATATATATATATATATATCAAAATTCCTTATAGCTATCAACCATGTTCTCTTTCTCTCTCTCTCTCTTTTTTTAATTTTTAATTTTTTATATGTTACGTTATGTTGAATCAACTCTTTTTTTTTTCATTTTTTTTTCATTCTATTCATATAAAAACAATTTTCTTATTTGATTTTTATGTTACATCAAATTATCAAGATGTTCTACACTTGTATTCTTGAATTATCAACTTTAATTTTAATTTATAATATTATCAAGATTATATTAATTTTAGATTTATCAATTGTTTAGTATATTTTAAAAAATAATAATTATCAATTTAAAATTCAATTTGGAAATATCAATTTAATTTAGTTTTAGGAAGAAATCTTACCCCTTATTTTTTGTGAGATTATTATTTACACTTGATAATTTTTTCTTTTTTCTTTATTGAATCTATTAAAATATATAATTATTTATATATTTATTTTATAAGTTTTTTCATAAAACCATGAAACGCATGGACTTATAACTAGTTAAAAAAAAAAAGTAGAATAAAAAGTGTCTTTGCTTTTGACAGGTGGCACCATTTTTCACACAACACGTTGTTGATGCTCGTGAGGATAAGATGTGCACGGGTGGTGGCCTAAAACAAATCGGAAAATGAATGCAAAATCAACGTGCTCGATCTGCTCCCTTCATTATATTGTTTTTGATTTGGTTGCCGATGGAGACTGTTCAACCCAACCTTGAGCACACTTTCATGGAAAAATCATGTGGGCTATTATCTACCACTCCAACCACTAAAGGGTCCCTACAACTTTTTTGTTGCCATGCCATCCCATGATTTTCAAAATCTTGATATTGTCTCACATGACATAGACAAGCAAATATATATATTCTATGGGTACAAGATTCCAACCTTAAATATTGAATCCCATGCATTGAATGGGCTATTATCATTATTTGGGACCATTAAGAAATGAAATCTCATTTTAGAAAAAATAATTGACATCACGTGCTAATTAAACTAAACTAGATATAATAATAATAATATTATAAACTGCGAAAGTAACAAAAGCTTGAGTTTCAACCATGTGGCGTGTTTCTTGAAAGGATAATTGTTTCCTTTCTCCTCAAGATTCTATATCAATATTTCACGTAATTAATTATTATTATTATTATTATTTTACATTTTTTCGGAGCTTTAATTAAAGGAAACTTTCTATTTTTATAACCTGATAGTTTATAACATGTGTGCATCTAAATTGATGGTCATAATCTAGAAGAGATACTAGTTAAACTATCATATATTGTGCCGAATTGACAATTTATCTTGATTGAAAAAAGAAAGGGGAAACTATTTATGGAGAATTCAACAATTCTAGAAATGATAGCCATTTTTGCATTATATCTCAAAATGATAAATCAAGTGGTAACCAAGATTCCTAGCTCTTAATTACTTATAATCTACATAGTATATACTAGATGTGATGACTCAACACACATCCACACAATACACATTCATTCAATCCACATAATTTTGGGCATCACAATTAACATTCACAATCAAGAATATAGAAGGAAAATTGTGCACTTAAATTAGCCGAAATAATCAATTAATTAATTATGACTTCATGGAACAATACATTCTTAATATCAATTAAATATTACATTGTTTTTCACAATTTTATGTTTTATGATTTTTTTTTCTCATCTAAACGAAACGAAATATATATAATTGATTCCCAATTATATATATATATATATATATACACACAAGATAAAAATTCTATCATAGTCTAATATAAGTGTATATATATGTGAATTTAACTCTCTCTTGGAGATTTATTTGAACTCTGACCCTTACCCTCCACAACCCCACAAATACTTATATTTGTGGAGCGACTATCGCACCAAGGGTGTGCGATGATATAAAACATCAATGAGTTTTATACTTTATATTCCTAAATGTTAATGATATTATATACCATAAAATATTTATTACACACGTGTTACATAAAACACTACTTATAAATTATTTCAAAATAAAATTATAGCCTATGTGTTTGCATGGTTGTGAAATCCGGACCGGACCGGACGGTCCGACCCGCTTACCCGTGACCCGGGTCCTAACCCGGTTCTTTAGCAAGTGAAAAGCGGTTCTAAAATTAATTGGGTAAAAACGCACGCTTCAGGAATAGAACCAGCGATCTCCTAAGAATTTGGTCTTTTGTCCAACACGCTAACCACTGAACTACTAGGCTTCCCTGTGTCCTTCTTGAAACTTATATTTCATTTATTTTAATTCTACAAGATTAATAGTTTTGGATTTAATTTTATCACTATTTACTTAATAGTATTTTCTAATTTTTTTTTGTTCAAGAATTATTCTTTCACATCAATAAATATGAATATGAAAATTGTAAATTTATGTTAAAAATGATTTTATTTTAAATTAAAATGCATTTTTTATTTGAAAGAATAATAAATACAATTTGTTAAAGCTTGTTTATATTTATTATTTTCTATTCACTTTATAAAAATAACGAAAATACATTTGAAAGTTATTTTAATTGCTTAATATTTTTTTAAGGGTAAATTTTCATATTTTTACACATTTAATACATTTATTTGTATTTTAATTAATATTAAATTAATTTTGACGTCATCACGGTTCGACCTCGGTTGGACCTCGGTCTGACCTTAAAAATCTTGAACCTCTCCCTTCTCCGGTTCTTTGAACGGTCCGGGTCTGAAAACCTTGTGTGTTTGTGCATCGTGTAAAACATCAATTGGTAGTCAATAAAATACAGAGTAATGATATAAAACATCAATGAGTTTTCTTCTAAAGCTAAATTTTTTATTATGTTCTGGCTCACCAAAATGCAGCCACATCATGTACTTGTTAATAATTTATAAAGCAAAGAACTTAAACATCAATGAGTATGTTAATATGTCATTTCTCACCGAAATGTAGGCCGGCCTATACAAAGTCATATCATGCATATTGGACATATATAATCCATCCTAACTCTCAAAGGTATAATCAAAGAGTATAAATCAATTAAAAAGATGAAATTTCATATCACCCATTCGTCCCTAGCTATCAGGGTTGTCTCCTTAACCTCCTTAATTTGTACGGTCCTAATCAATCATACAACAACTATATCTTGATTGATTATTGCTTCCTATTATTGCAAAGTAAAAAGTACCTTATAGAACAGTTGTATATAACACTCTCACTCATTGTGGATTTTACATCCATACAAGAGTGAGATTGTATTATCTATTAATTACATAACAAAAATTAACTTAGCCTCAAAAAGTTAGAGTTGGCCACATATTCTTTTTTCTCATTCTCTTTTATCTAAAATTATACACTGTGTAATTAACTTTGTCAAGTGAAAAGCTCCGATTATTGACAATTTTAAAACGAATTACGATGGGGTGATTTTTGAAGAAACTAAAGAAGCTAGGATTGAGGTGGTAGTTCGTAATAAAAATGGTGAAGTTCTAGCAGCTTTATCTAAGAGAATTTCCTTACCCTCATTGGTATAAGTACTGGGAGCTCTAATAGCACAAATGGCTATTCAGTTTATTGTCGAACTAGGCATCCTCCAATCAGACTTTGCAGGAGACTCAAAGGTGGTATACAAAGCCATCATAGCAGGTGATCCTCTACTGTCAGCCATATTGGTCATATCGTTAAAGACATTGTGTTTATTGCGAGTTTTCTAAGAATTCATTCCTTCTCTCACACTAGGAGGCAGGGTAATTTTATAGCCCATGCTTTAGCTAAGAGAACTAGATTGTCTTTTCATTTATTAGTTTGGATGAAGTCTATTTCACAAAATATATCTTGTTTTGTTGTTTGTAATATTCCTATTAATTGAATAATATTGCTCGTTCTTTTACCTCACTAAAAACCAAAAACTCTAGAAATAATATAATACTGTTTTGGTAATATCCTTAATATTTATTAATTAATCTTCAATTACACTAATTGATAAAATCTCTTATACATGTATAAAGAGAGTAACAAATAAAACCAATATGACCACTGCACACCATTGAAATGATGGTCACTCCATTAGTATAAGTATTTATATGGTGTTGGGATAAGGACCGGGTTCAAGTTTTTAAGAGGAAGTTTCACACACATATACACTTAAATTATATTACAGTAGAATTTTTTTCTTGTAAAAAAAAAAAAAAATCACCAATATGAAAGCAAATGACAATAATCATTCCTTTTGTTATAACATCCAATTTTTACAGTTAGCAGGGCATACTTATGACAAGAAACCACCCACGATTATTGGACATCATATCAATCTAATGTCATAATCAACTGAAAGCTATGAACTTTGTCACTTGAGGACCAAACATTGGCATACACTGGATGGCTGTCACTATAAAATCATATCAAACATTAATCAATCATCCACTATCTAATGCTTATCTAATCCAAATAATTCATCATAAACTTCACATCAGTAGAACTGGGTAGAGTAAGAGGTTGTTTGGTATATAATTTTAAATACATATTTTCAGTTTTTAAACAATATTATACGTATTTTCACACACTTTTTCACCCACATTTATTTCTAAAAAAATTAAAAATTATTATTTAAACACACGTACTAAATGGACCCTAAATGCTCAAACATACACAAAAATCTGACCAGTTATGTCTAAATCAATATACAAAAATTTTAGGTCCATATACAAAGCCGGTACGTAGGAGAGAGTATGTGTATAAGACAAGTCTTGATGATTAGCAAATTACTTTTCCCCCTCACGTTTTTAGAGCATACGTGGTTTGTGTGACGGTCATATATGCCAATTTTGGTTGATATGTGGATAAGTTGTGTGGCTAACATATGAGAGAGATTCCCTTTATTGAATAATCCAAGAATATCCTTCGCACTCCACCAAATATCAAAACCAAAGTGGCCCCCACTTCTCAAATTATAAGTAGTAAAAAAGTCGGTAAAGGGTAATTTTTAGATACTTCAAGAATAAAGTAAATGATATTTCTTTCTTTTAATATTTATAACGTGGTTCACTTATTAAATACATGGTAGAATCCACCATAAATATGAGAAAAATGAACATCATTTCACCATAATTTGAGAATATTTAAGAATTTTCCGTCAATAGATTAAAATGTTTTGATCTTTGAGGATTCTTTATATATAAATTCCAATCGTTTTAGGAAACCGAGAAGTTGCACAATATATTTTGTTCATTTTAGAAATGGAAATATCTAAATTGATTATTTTAGATTTAATTTTTATATTTTAAATAGTTTGATGAAGTATGATATATTGATGTGTATTATTTTTTTTTTTGAAGATTTGTTTTTTAGAAGTATTTGAGGAAGTTAATTGATGAAATTAAGGGCTTATAAATATAATTTTGAAATGATTAAATATATAATGTTATTTTAAATTTATAACAAAAATGTTTTTGTTTGAGTAAAACTATAATCCTAAATCTTACACAAACTATTATTAAAATTCATATTAAGAAATTTACCCTAATAATTGTTCTTTAATTTCTTGTTTTTAAGCCCTCAAATCCAAATACAGTCTTATGATAAATAAACGTGACAACTACTATATGAACAACTTAATTATAATAAAAAATAAAAAGAATTCAAGATTGTCCAGTTACTAAAGACCTGGACTATTTCAAGATTGTCTAAATTCTCATCATTTTAGACTTCAAAGGAAATGAATCTTATCCATTCCATGGTCAAGATTGAGTTTTCAAGAATTTAAGGATATACATGTATAATATTATATCAATTAAAATTTTAATTTTTTGATTCTAAATACTGTGGCAGAGTAAATCTTTAACACCGAAGTCAATGAACCCTCCCTCATTTTATAGATAGATACAAATTAGTAGAGCCTTATTAGTGAATCTGTTATAAAAGATACTGCAAATCTAAATGTGTATCCGATAGCCGATATTACCTCATTTGATATTATAAACAGTACACTACTAACTGCATGTGAATTATTTATTCTCGTAAATCAAATTATTCATTCTCCATAAATAAATAAATAAAAATTATAATAAAAAATCAGGCAAGAGTTTCAGCTTACAAATGATGTCATGCCTAGAATTGAGGACACCGAGAGGATTTCGATCGATGGCTACAGATGTCTGTGTGACACTACTTGCTGCCTGTCTCAAATGCTAAGACTATTTAGAAAACTACTTGACATATGGTGGCACACTTGCACACGATAGTCTATTAAACAGATCAAACACTTGACATATGTATATTTTTTTTTTGATACTTTCTATTCTTTTCAATGTTGAGGTATAATGCATGATGGTGGTGGCATAGCTAGGTTACACTTTTCGTTATTTTTTTTCTAATTTCTTTTTCCTTTAAGCATCCCAAGCCAATAATCTGACAATAATTATTATAATTTTTTTCTTTTGCTAAATAGCCAATCTGACAATAATTCATGCCCTCTTGTTGCCACATTTATCATTATGAGCTATATGGCCTGGACCTGGCGCAACTTGCAAGGTGTTAGATTCCTTTACTTTTTCTTATTATTATTATTATTTAATTGTTGAGAGTGCTTTGGTTCATTGGAAAGCATTGGAGTTTGATCACATATTCTATCAGTAAGGGCATGGTGGTGCAACTGAGAGGTGTTATGAGATCCAAAAAGCTAGTAAAGACAAGATTTTGTGAAGTCCTTTGATAATTGAAGTTTGGAGGTCTCAAGTATATTGGGTAACTTAGGTTTGGAGGATCTTTGTGTGTTCTTATACTTTAACTTATTTACTAGTAGATCATTTTTGATTTGGAGGGCCACGGAGAGATTTTTCTACAAAGTTTTTCGATTTATCTCTTTGATAACACATCAGGAGTTATCTTTGGTTTACATCTTTTTTTGTTTTACTGATCTTTACATTATTGCATTGCACATTTATGTTTATCCATTCAAATTGAAAATAGCGTGCTTGGTTAATTGTTTAATCACATAAATTTCGCATTAGTTGTGATTAGTTTAAAAAATTAAGTAAGCCATAATTAAAATTTAAAAGTCTAAAATAGCACCTAATGATTAGGCTAGTGCACTTTCAAATGGCATTCTTATTCTTTTTTGAGGTACTAGTAAGAATTAGGCTGACTTTACTTTGGTCAACCCATTTCTTTAAGACCTTTTTCCCTCTCCCTGTATACGTGTTATAAATACTTAGTATTCAAAAAAAAAAAAAAAAAAAAAAAAAAAAAAAAGAAGAAGAAGAAGAAGAAGAAGAAAAAGAAGAAGAAGAAGAAGAAGAAGAAGGGGGCAGCCAAACCCGCTCCTATATATTTTTTACAAAATCCTATTAGTCAACCTTTATCAAAACGGCCTGATCATTGCCCACAATTTGACTGGCTCTCCAAGATTTCTCTTTAATTTGTTTTTCTTAAATAGTGAAAAGAAGTACTATAAGTTATCAAATAACAATGAGGATAGCACTCATGATGCTATCAAAACCATTTTAACTGTGAAACAAAATTTTGAACTAGAATTAACTTAGCCATTTTACCTATACGCGTGCATGGCAAACTCCCAATATTAATGTACATCACCAAGCTACACAATTAGCTCCCCAACACACAAATAGAACTATATAGTTATACTAGATAGAGATTACAAAAAAAAAAAAAATAAATAATATTATTAGAATTTGTTTAGTAATTAGTTAATTATGTTTAGCCATGAGTGTGGCTCTGAAAATTAAGAAGAAGAAAATAAAAATAAATAAATAAAAAAAAAGAGTGGAAGAAAAGGTAGATCTAAGCGAAGTCTAAGGCCATCTTTCGTGGGACCCGGCACCGTTTCCTCTATCACTCCAGCTCATTTTTCACCACCTTTTTGTCTTTGTGGCAATTTCCTTCACCATTCCCATCCATCTCTCTCTCTCTCTCTCTCTCTCTTCCCCCTATCTTTGGCGTGAGGATGTTATTAATACCCTCATCTCCATCTCACAAATCTTCTTCAAATAAACACAACCAAAGAGCAATTCCTTTCCATGACCTCTTTTTCTTTCTCTACAACGCAACACAAACACCTCTCCATCTCTTGGTCTTTATAACTATGATTATGAGCCTTTGCAAAAAGAGCGTTCACTCTTTCTTTAACCTCACCACCTCCTTAGACACCACCATGAATGACCCTCACAAACTCTCTTATAATCAATGTCATTCTCAAATTTCTTCTTCTCCTTCTTCTTTTTTATCAGGAGGGTTAGGTTTGGTCACTGCAAATGATACCCAACACTCACCAAATGTTCTTGAATCATCATCAATCAAGGCCTCATCGTCATCACCACCATCATCACCTTGCTCTTCTCCACCTCCTAAGAAAGATCCAGGTGGGAATTCTGGCTTTTTCTTGGATGATATAGGAGATGGCATCGTTGACGGGTTGACGTCTTGCACTGAGAGTCTTGGGTTTGAGAGTTCAGATGAGAGGCGTGTAGAGGTTGATAGGAATAATGATATTAATGGTAATGATGAAGGTGGGGTTTGTAGTAGGAGGATGAGGAGGAGTAGAATGAAGTTTGGTGAAGTTAAGAAGTTTCCTCCACCGCTTTCTTCTTTGAATCACAATGGAAGAAGGAGCTTCTTCCTGCGTGCAGTGAGGAAAGATGGCAGGCTTGAGCTCACTGAGGTCAGGCTTGAGCGGGCTGACACTCTCCGTGCTTCTCGCGAAGATGGAAGGTTGAGATTGCACCTCATCCAAGATTGCATAGAAGAAGAACAAGAAGAAGAAGAAGAAAATTTAGAAGTAGAACAAGAAGAAGAAGAAAAAGAAATGGTAGAAGAAGAAAAAGAAGACGAAGAAGAAGAAATGGTAGAAGAAGAGGAAGAAGAAGATGAAAAAATGGTAGAAGGGGTTGAAGAAGATATTGAAGAAGAGAGAGTGGAGGAGTGGAAGTTTCCGGTGAGTGGAGAGGGATTAAGGCGGTGTATTGAGATGGCGAGCCATGATCATCATAATCAATATCATCATCATCACCATCACCATCATCATAGTAATCACCACCACAACTTGAATGTGTGGAGGCAGCATTGTGTGACTACCGGCTGAAGTTAGCATGTTTATTCACATGACAGGCAACAACTCTATAAGGTGGTGTTTTGTGAGGGAGTGTATGTTTGTGTGTGTGTCTTTTTTTTTTAGAGCCTGTTGATTTTTTCTGCAATGTGTTACATCTGGCGCCAAATTTAGCAGCTAGAGATAGTTGCATATGATGTGTCCCAGCTCAAATTTTGGCGTGGATACAACAGTGGAGTTTCTGTGGGAATGACACCAAGTGAAAATTAAGCTCTCAATAGCCAACACAAAGGGAAAAAAAAGAGAGGAGAGAGAGAGAGAGAGAGATTGCCAAATTTAGAAAAGTCTCTGTTAGGAGGACATGACACAGTTTCACTTTTTTTTATCTTTCCAAATCCAAAGCTCATCTTCCATCAAATAAAGAAAAAATTTGTAACACCCACCATTATCAGAGAATTCACCCAAAATCAATTTCTTTGTAAATTGATTTTTTGTTTAATTGGTATGGGAATAGGATAAGTGCTCTCAGAATTTGTGTACAAGGACTTCCAAGACTGATGCTGAGTAAACAATTAAGTTTGTACCCAAAAAATAAAAAAGACATCTTTTGTATTTACATTTTTGTTCATGAATAAATTCCTAGCATGTAAATGGATATGCTTTTGTCTAGTAGTTGAAGTTTTGGTGAATTTGCATCTAAATCCTACTGTATGGCCATGAGATTCATGTGATTTTTGTGGGAAGTTTGGTAGGGTGCATGACTTGGCTTGTGTTGCCCTGATTTTTGTCACAGCAAGTCAGATGAGAGAAGACTTTGAATTTTATCCCAATAATGTGGGTGGACATGTTTTGATCGATAAGATGAGAACTCGGGTACTTCATGTGATCACTAGTCTACTTAAAAAAACGGACTGAGAGGGACTCTTGAAGTGACATTGAGAAGCTTAATTAGGAGAAGGAAAAGTCTCATGCTAATTTTTAGAGACTTTGGGAGATGAAGTTTTTTACACCATTTAATACTTCAGTACTAATTCCTAATTCCTTCCAAATAATGTTAGGATCATAGATTGTATTGTATTGCTGATGCAAACTAGAAATTAGTTATTGGCAATTAGTTGCCAGCTATAGGTGGTTATGACAGTTAGTTATCAGTTAGAGTAGGATTGATTGAGGAACATATAAAAAGGGGGCATTACTGTTGTATTGAGTTAGACAACAAGAATGAACTCATTCCAGTTTCTCTCTATCTCTCTGATTCTCTAAATCTTCTCTATTTCTTTCTTCTTCTTTGGAGGCCCAATTGACCTTGAATTCAGCTACAACTCTCTTTGATCTTGACATTTAACACAGAAAGATGGCCATTAAAATATAAGTTCACTCGCATCAATTGCAGTAAAATGGCATATATAAGGTCAATTTTTTCCAACCAAATTCAAAAATTACCCATATTTTATGCATTTAGGTAACATTAGGATAAAGCGTCTCACCCTCATGTCTGCGTTTCTACGTTTGAAGTGGGACCCACTTACACTGTGCACGTTCAACCATTCATGCATTCATGCAGTTTGTCCATCCTTGCTGGGACCAACATGTACTGTGCAGTTTGTCCATTCACACAGTTCAGCCACTATGCACGTGTTTGTCCATTCACGCAATTCAACCACTGTGCATTGTGCACGTCTCAACATTTAGTTGCGTAAATAGTTTGTCCATCTTTGCTAGGACCCACGTGTACACTGTTTAGTCTTATTTTAAAATTATTAGCTACAGTGTTTCAGTTTTCAGTTTTCAATTTTCAGCAAAATAAGTGGTATCCAAACAGACTCTTATTGTGCAAAATGTATTTTTACTACAGTACCTTAAAATGGAGAGAGAAAATTGATGATGGTTGTAGTGTGTGAAGAGAGAAAAACAATTTTTAAAAAATTAATATTTTAATGATATAGAAATTAAAATAGATAATATGATATGAGTATTTTGCAAAGTAATTAGGTAAAATGAAAAAAATTATTATGCTTAAATAAATAAGGATTTACAATTTGATGCGAATTTTTCCTAAGTAAAGAGGTATTGAAATATCATTACCACCCAGAAGAAAATAAAAGGAAATAAGTAAGAGAGTCTAGGTATACACCTGTTGACTATATATATTAAAAAGTCAGCATAAAGCTCTGACAAAAATTATTTTTTGGCAAAGTCTAAAAGTGTGTACTTTTGGAGTAGCAGCACTTTTTTAATCTCTATTTTTTAATTAGAATTCATGGTTTCATACAATAAGCCGAAAAAGAGAATACAGAAGAAAGTCAAGAACCCGTTCCATTGATCTCATCCTCTGCAAAAATCTGGAATTGAGGCGATGGCAGTGGAAACTTGAACTCCAAAAAAAAATAATAAATTACTACCCACGACAAATTGTGACCCTTTGAATTGGCTAAACAAGACACATAGCAGAAATCCTTTCTCCAAAATAAAAATAAATAAATAAGGACACAGGAGAAATCCAAAAACTTTCTAATATGGCAATTATCTCCCAGTGGAACTCTGCTTCTATTTACAAAGATAGGCGTTTAAAAAATTGATGTATTAACCTTTAAACACAAATTGGTTATACCTAAATGCTAATATACTGTTTCTCAAAAAAAAAAAAAAAAAAATGCTAATATGCTTTTATTTACAAATACAAAAGAGTAATATTAAGAAGAGTCCGAATTCAGTAAGGATAGAGTATTATATCTCACATAAGTTTTTTACTTTTTTTTTGTTTTGTTTTGTTTTTTTTTTTTTTTTTTTTTTTTTTTTTTTTTTTTTGAGAAAGATCAGTTTTTTACTTAAAACTTAATAAATCCTACCACAAATAATAACATTTCAATAAACTTACAATTAAGTTAGATTTTCAAATAGGTATTAGAAGTGATTGAGTGTGATTACCTATTCTTTAATATGTAATATGATGATGTGTCATGTTGGGATTGAAGGGGTAAAACTTGAGTTTTATATGCCACATCCTTATAGAATTTAAATTCTATTAAGAGTACTACAAATTTTATTGCAAACCTTCAATATTGATATGTTAATTTTTAAATACAACCAAAAAAAAAAATTAAAAATAAAAGGTGGTTTATTTATTATGTTCTTGATGTGATATTAACCACATTCATAATTGTGACATCAATTTGTAAATAATTTTTAGTAAAATATATTATATCTCTCTTATTACTTACTGCTATCCCTCATATTGCTTACTACTTGCAGTGTTTTGATATTGTTATCATAACCATACCAACAAAAAAATTACATAGCTTGTCAAATTGTAATTTTTTTTGTTGTGTTCTTCTAGGACAACAGTTTCATTGTATTCTCAAATTAGTATACAATCTCAAACATGGATAATAGGTTATTTTAATTGCAGATTAAGATGTTCTTTTGGGTTTTTTTTTTAGAGAATTGAGAAGATCAGATTTAGATGTTCTGAAACATAACTTAACCATACCAAAAATAAAATGAAACTGTCGTTTGTACCAAAACCCCAAAAAACGTCGACAGCAGGGATCGAACCTGCGCGGGCGAAGCCCAACAGATTTCAAGTCTGTCTCCTTAACCACTCGGACATATCGACGTTGCTGTAAGGTGTATTCCTCTTTATTTATTATATCAGAGTTAATATTTTTTCCCTCTTGGTCAAAAACAAGGTTGCGGTTATAATTTATGCTCATTAGGTGAATGAATCAAGAAGATTCAAAAAATCATTAATATTGATCCAACCTGTTACCCAATTTGGATGGTTTACACTCCAATTTTTTTTTTTTTTTTTTAAAGTTATAATAAGAGTTGCTTGTAATAATTTATAGAACTTAAATTAATCTAGTACATCTTTGATATGGAATTTATCACAGAAGCATCTAACAAGTGCTTAAAATATTCGTGTGTATTGTCAATGTGACATCTAGTCGTACTATTCTTTGTATGATCATGTGTAAAATGGCAACAATAAGTGTTGTAGGGTTATAAATGATTCAATGTTGTTCTTTCCAACTTGGGAAAATGAATCAGTGATGATGCTCTTCCCGTCTCCTCAACTCCCATCACATTCCCAATTACCCATGCATCTTCGTGACTCAGAAGAGTCAGAACACAAACATCTGGTGGGGTCTAAGGATAATATGAATATTGAGTACAAAATGTGGTTTCCATATGTAGACCTTAGGAAGTGAGAAGCATGGGATGGTTTGGGCTTCAAAAGTATGAAAGATGTAAAGATGGCTTTGACTGCTAAACTTTGCTGGCAACTTGCAGCAAATGAGGACAAGAGGTGGGCTCAAGCTTATGCTTTTGAGAATATGAAATAGATTGCTTCACGCAGGTGTAAAAGGTCCATTCAAATTCTGGAGTATCTAAGCAACTTTAGTAGAAGGGGGCACGCTATGGAATGACTAGGTGTGGGTCAAGCATATGCTAAACAATATTTTGGAGTACTTTTAATGTTAAACCAGCAGGCATTAATGTTAAACCAATGGAGGATAGGGACAAATTATCAAGGAATGTGAATGGACTCATTAGTCATTTCTAACAATCATCCTTGGAATTTTGATTTTCTAAGATCAATTGCAAACTCAACATGTCAGTCTAACCAAGTTATCAACTTGATAAATAGGGATTCCAGAGATTTACGCGCCGAGTACAACTTTCAGTCAAAGAGGCATGAAATGTCAATGTTACGTTGTGTAAGGAAGATAAAAAAAATGTCTGCAGGAACCCACTAGATTACTCAGTACTTTAGTAATGATTCCACAATTTACATTTTGCATTGCTTAGTGTCACAATCTGTACATAGATAGGAGGTGAAACTGTTGTAATCACTATCTGCTAGCATATTTTTGCATTCACTAGCTCTTCTTTGTACAAGGCTGCTTTTACTTTTCATATGAACCCCACAAATTTTCTCGAAATTCTAGAACCAGTCCACACTGTGAGATTAAATTACGAAATTCAACATTTTCTAATAACTTAACCTTTTGGAACAATGGTAATTTATCATGGTATCATAGTAGAAAAACTTGGGTTTAAACTTTGTCACCACTTTACCTTCCTTTAAAAAAATTTCCACGTGTTGGGTCCCACTTAATAAGGGTAGTTTAAGCTCGCACATGAAGGGAGATTTTCAGATTAAATGGTTAAATTCACTATTTTCAAACGGCTTAAACTTTTGAGACAATCAGTAATTGATTGCACACCATTAATTGTGATGGCTCCAACTTCGACCATGTACCCATTTCAAATTTATGAATTTGTACCTCAAATGCCATGTAAATCACAATAAAGGTTCAATTCAGATGAATGAATTGACAAAAATCTCCGTATTATGATTATGCATTGTTACAAAAATGCATTCAAAGGAAAAGGAGATTTACCATTAAAATAAAGACAAACTCTTTGGGGAATTGATCTTCAAGCCGATAGACTTCAAGGAACTCACTATTGTTTTTTTATGACGGATCGGTAGGAAATGGCAACCAAGAAAAAAACAGCCAAATCTGCACAAAATATGTATGCATACAGATCTATCTCCCTTTTGCCTCCACCAATCACTGAAAGTACAGGGTATGGGAACCCAATTCCTATTAGAATACCATCATGTTGAGCTTTCAGAATCTGATTGGCAACATCAGCCGCTGGAGTCAGTGATTTATACCAATCTACTGAGTTAGAATCTGCTGAAGGAGAGGCAAATACAACCTCCAAAACAGCCAATGCTATATTAGCATTTTCTGGACTTTTTTCAATGCTTTGAACATGAACCCTACTCACTACGAGGAAATGACTTAGGTTCTTCTCCTTGCACTCCCTATCATGCAAGATCTTGAGCAACTTGTTCATCCCCGACTGAATCCTTTCAGGCTGAATACCATCCTCAGGCCACAAGATAACTTCCATCGACAACTGCACAAAGTAAGGTGGGGTCTCTGCTCCCTGTGTCAGTGATTCCCAGTATCTGTAGAGCCTTATAATCAACATTTTGATCAGATTTTTTAGAGGTAATAACAGTCTTTGTAATCTCTCCCTGCAACTACAACTCTTTAAAATTTCTTCCTCATAATGATTTCTTCTCTTATGATAGCTGAATTCAGTGCCTATTGCCCTGTCACTGTCTCTTGCAGCTATAGAAATTTGTAAGAGTAAATAAATACACTAGAAAGAGGGCCAGGTTGCTGATTACAAAAGATGACATAATTTTATGTGCAGGAAATCCTAATTCCTGAAGTATGCTCTCATTTATAGTCAATTCACAGTGTTGAATGATGACTTGATATAAATACCGAAGCAGAATACACACTTCAGTGTATATTAGCATGAGAACCCAGAACATATAACTTGGACCAGTATTTACACAGAGCATAAAAGAAGAGAGCCACAAGGTAAACCATAGAAAGCAAACTAAAATGCCATAAGAATATCAGAACAAAGCAGCAATAGCAAACAACATCATTGTTTGATCGCATTTGGGACCACATATAACGGATGATTATACCAATTTGTGGGCCTGCAGCATCAGACGTGGTAATTAAGCTCAGTACCTGATTGCACAGAAAATGTTCGGTCCAAATGTTTTTCGTGTTCTATATTCTGTCTCTCCACCTCATAATAAACCTCATCCTCAGAAGAATCCTCATTTATATTTGGTTCTTCATTTTCTATGTCCAGGATTCTCACAAGATTGTTAACTGCCAGATTACCAAGAGACTGTACTTGAGAAACTCCATCACCAATTAGATGTACGGCTGACATTAGTGGGTTTTCCTTTGCATGAACTTTTGCGTCATTGCTTATTTGCGAATTCAGGAACTCACTGCAAGAAGACTTTTCCTTTAATTCAATAATCTCATGAAAAGAATCCATTGAATGATATCATTCAACTGTTGGAGATTCAATCATATCAAAGGAGAATATTGAATCACTGCTCAGCAGATTTAGATTCTGTTTATTAAAATCATTTTCCCCTTTGTCTGAGAAACTATTTGCCCTACTTTCAAGGCCTTTACTTTGTGGAGAAGTGTCACAACAGTGTGCAGTGGTGCCCATTTTGTGAAGCCAGATTTGAAGGCTAAGCATCTCTGATTTCATCTTCTCCACTTGCATGTTACGCAGGCGCTTCTGCTCTTCATATTTAAGTATGTGTTGCAACTGTGCAGTCTTCCAAGCAGCCTTCTTCTCCTGCTTACGTAAGATGGCACCGTTCTGCTCGGCTTCAAGATATTTTGAAACATAATCAAACTCCTGGGATGAAAACATATGACTGTAGCGATACCAGCATAAATATGATAATTTCAACAAGTGCAGATCTTGATGTGATTCGAAACCCATAATCGTACTTATGAAAGCCAATCACCTTACTTATGTAACCTATTGTTTTGGATTTTCCCTCACTAAAATACCCCAAAAAAGGAGATTGATGGGCAAGGGAGAGAACAATTAGCACAAAGTTGTACAGTCGCAAGAACTTGAAGATTTTGTTCTTCTTCTTTAGTATTTCAAGCCTCATTCGGGAAAATATCAAAGCAAAAGCAAGGTAGCCAAGGTGAAGAATGTCATATTCAAGGGTTCCTGTGATCAAAATCAAACCAAGAACCACATCTAGTAAGTGACAGTAACTGTAAAGGTAGTCAAGAATAGTCCACAAGGACTTCGTTTCAAATGAGAGATCACTCAATGAAGCTGCATTTTTTCCTTGAGACATAGTAATTCTTTGGTATGTCTCTGATCCAGTGAGACTGGAAAAATGGTTGGCACGAAGTTTGAAGCAGGAAAACATGAAAACTGCATGATAGCTCATAAGCATTCGAGGATCATCAACAATCATAGCTGCAGAAAGGTTCGATGGTAGATAAAGTTAACATCCATTAATAAATTAATGTTTCAATAAAAAGAAAATTTACAGGATATTCTAAAACCACATAGAAATGATTGGATATAATTCCAATATCCAAGGCAATTGAAAAATAAAAGCTCATAATGAAATGGATTGATATGTTGAAAAAGCCGAAACTCCTTCAAAATAGCCACTATATTAGTTTGAGTACAGTATAAATATTTCTTGTCCTTTTGAAGACCCTATAAATATTTCTTGTCCTTTGGAACTTTTGAAGTTTCTTTAACAACTTAAATAAGATTATGCATTATTATTTATTAAGTAAGAAATTCATCACCCTTAAAAATAAAAAAAAGGTAAGAAATTCATTAAAAGCAAGAGAACAATCCAAAATACAAGAACTAGAATTACCACAATCTCCTTCCTGAGGGCAAAGACACAAATTGGGGATAAAGAGAGGCTAAAATGAGCATTTATCCCTAATTTACAAATTATGTAGCAAAATGCTCTTGTTTTTTAAACTTGATTTTAACAAAATCGAGTTATAGGTGAAATTCGACATTAGCAACGTTGAGTTCTATGCATATTTTTCCACTTAAATTTTTTTGAAAATTTAAGTGAAATAAAACATTGCTAATGTCGATTTCCACTTAAAAATATACATAAAACTCAATTTTAAAGATATTGAGTTTTACACAAAATTTGATTTTATTAAAATCGAGTTTCAAAAACCATGGCATTTAATTTGCTAAATAGTTTTAAAACAATGGCATTTTGCTGCATAGTTTGTAAATTAGGGGTAAATGCTTATTTTCCCCTAAAAGAGATGATAATCATTCCCTTGAAGTTATACAAAATAGCTCATTTTGGCTTCTATAATCAAATTTTCCATACCCCAATGAGATTGGAAATAGTGGTTGTAGTAGAGCAGGGTAATCACTAATCACATTCATCGCATCGCCTTAGCACATCAAGAATTTATTACCCAAATTATTAACTTTTTTTTTGGTTTCCCATGGTGTCCCCAGGTTTTTTTCCTAAGACTAATCCTTTAAGGTACTGTCGGGTGCCAAGACAGGAACCTCTTCCAAGAAAGTTTGTTGCACCCACAAGGACTTGAAATCGAGACCACTTGCTTAAGCAACCAGATCCCCTTCCACTCAGGCCAACCTTCGTTGGTATCATTAACTTTTCATATTGCTAGTAAAGCAGCTTGAGAAATTCGGCTCTAAAAGGGATTCCTGATCAAAAAAAAAAATGGAGATTTGTTCTATTTCTTGCTTTTGTCTTCACCTTATGTATTCCTAAATTAGTTAGTACTTAGTACTTGTTTATCAAAAAAAGAAAAAATTTGAGTTAGTACTTAGTACTAAGTGAGCATTGTACTTCTTGTTTTATGCATTGTCTTAGCATGTAAAGATGTTGCCTAATTATATAGATAGATCAATGTACTTTCCAACATATTATTAAAAAAATAAAAAGAAAAAAAAAGAGTATTTTTCAACATAATTTCAATAAAGTGAGCAAACCTTCTCTCGTACTTTCTTTTGTAAATTTTGAAAACATACATATGATTAAAAAAAAAAAAAAACAGTTTAGCTTAAACAAATAACCGAGCAAAAAATTATGGAATATCTGAGTTTTTTAATAGGTTAGGGGGATATCTGAAATTTTTTGAAGCTTATTAAAGCAACGCTAGATTAGCAATATATAAAAGATTACTATTGAATATTTTCCCTAATGCTACTAAAAAGTTGACAAAATTGTTGTAACGTGTGACTTGTCAGATTCAAACTTTGTTCAGCCCCATATTTTTTATTGGGTCACATTAAATTGGTAACAAGCCCACACAATGGGCTAGCACGAATGATGAGGGCCCATGAGAAAAGTAAAAACCCAAAGTCAAAGTATTGGCAAGAAAAGCTTCAACGCCTAATTAGTAAAGCCCAATCTAAGAAAAGGGCCGACAAACAATAACCAAAATAGATCTAATACACACAACTCCATAAATAATACACACCAATAGGAATGGCAACGGGTCGGGTTCGGGCCGGGTTTTTTCATACCCGGACCCGACCGCGGGTCTTAGTCCGAAACCCGAACCCGACCCGTTTACTAACCGGGTTTTTTTCCCGGGGCCCGGACCCGCCTCCGCCGGGCCCCGCGGGCCCCGTGGGCCCCGTTAAGTCCTGCTAGATTTGGGCCCAATCCACAGCCCAACCAAAAAAAAAAAAAATTTTTTGAATGGCCATTGCCAATTTCTCTACGCATTTTTTTCCTTTTAGTACACAAAATATAAATTATGGAGATGAGTAAATAATAAAATTTATAGAATATAGTTTTAAACTCATTTTTAAAGGAATCCTCTTTGGCCTAATCAGATCTATGATTTTCACTTTCAAAATTACAAACCAAACACAACTTTCAGATCTATGATTTTCATTTTTCCCTTTCAAAAATCATAAACTCAAACACAAACACAAACACAAACACAAACTCACACAATTGAGGCAAATTGAACCCAGAAAAAAAAAAAAAATGGAGAACGAGAGGCCGTGTCACGCTTGTGGCCATGGGCGAGGAAGATGAGATGAGAGGGGCAAAGGACTGTGCGACAGTGTGAGATCGGCGACGGCGAGGATGAAACGGAGTTGAGAGAGTAGAGAGCTTGGGACCGATGACACTGACAGAGAGCTTGGAACGGCGACGAAGGCTTGGGACGGCGGCTAGAGTTGGACCGGCGGTGAGAGAGTTGGCTGATCTCGCACTGTCGGAGTGAGGGTGAGGATTGAGGGAGGGAGGGAGGCGTGGGTTCTGAGTCTTCTGACTTTGAGTTGGTGCTGAAGAACAGAAGAAATGAAGATTAGATTTAGGGTTAGATTATAAGGGTTATATATATAGGAGGGGTATTTTTGTAATATACAGTACCGGGTTTTTATCCGGGTCGGGTTTTGGGTCGGGTCTCGGATTTTTTTAATAAAACCCGAACCCGACCCGGACCCGCTTCGGGTTTTTTTTTTAAAAACCCATATCCGACCCTATTCTTAATCGGACCGGGTAAAATTCGACCCATTAGGGTCGGACCGGACCGGGTACCCGCGGATCGGGTAAAAATTGCCATCCCTACACACCAAGCAGGGCATCATGGGTAACAGTGTAAGTAACAAATATTAAGTAGCAGTTTTGTTTTCATAAAAATATATTGTGCAGAACTGTTACAACATAGCCCTATGCATAATTTGACAAATTGTAGCATAACCTAAACACAAAACTAATAATTAGGATAGATCAAACTGGTGATAGAAGAAAAGGCAATACAAGACATGAACTTAAATAGAACAATATTTGTGAGCCATTATTTTTTTCATTATGCCAGTGAAAAATAAAAATAAAATCATAGAAAAGTATAAGCCATTATGAACATCAATGAGTTTTTACTCATGAGTCCTATGCAATATTCCCAATCTTATCCTTTGTTAGAAAAGCCTCTGTTTGTGATGATAAACTTTGCTAGGATGGAAATGCTAAAGGGCTGTTTGATTCTAAGCAAGCCTATAATCTAGCCTTTGCAGAGGAGGAATCTCATCCAATCTTTGAGGGAAAAATGGATATGGAAGCTTAACACCCTACCAAAAATTCAATTACTCCTCTGGAAAATGGCTACATAATTGCTTACCTGTAAAACCTACCTTACACCACAGATGACAGAACCTTATCAGAAGACCCTATATGCTACCATTGCCCTAGTGAAGCTGAGAGTATTTTGCATGTTCTTAGAGATTGCCCCATAGCTAGAACTTTTTGGATATGAACAGATTCTTTTAGACCTAATCAGCTCTTGGTTTCAGTTAAATGCTTGTAACCATTCTAGGGTCCCCAACAAACAATACTCCTGGAGCACTCTTTTCCCTTTTGCTATATATAAACTTTGGCTAAAGAGAAGCAAGAGTTTTTTTCCAGCAAATGAGCATAAGAATCCTCACTAATGTGATCTGGAAAACTCCTCACCAACACTAGCATAAACTAAACACTGATGGTTCTGTACTCGGCTGCCCTGGTCTTGCAGGAGGAGGTAGTCTCATTAGAAATCGCCATGGCCAATGAGTTGAAGGCTTCACTAGAGTTATAGGCTGAGCTAACGGTTTAGCAACTGAATTGTGGGCTACGAGAGATGGTCTTACTCTCTGCATTAATTCAACTTGAAATCCAAGCTGTGGAAATAGAGATTGATGCTAGTGCTGTAGTTAGCTTACTCACCAACAATTAATGTAGCCTCTTATGATGACTATGCACCAATTGTTGACGGTTGCAGGATCTTGATGAACCAGATCCCCCAGAAATAGTTGAACCATTGCTATAGGGAAGCAAACTCGTTCTGGTGCTTTTGAAAAAATGGCAGTTTATTTGCAGCATTCTTAGTTACAAAGAGAGATAATGCTTAGTTTGAATTGATGATCTCATCCATTACCGCATTCTTAGTTACAAAGAGAGGATGTGTCTTTTTTTCTTTTCTTTTTGATAGAATATAATTTTAATATATGGTGTCGTTCATAATAATTGTTTTTTATTATAAGGCCAAAACACCAATTTTTATTTTGTGTAAGTGAAGTTTAAAGCCAAAATCTCTTGTTTGACAAGAAGAGAGAATGTGTCATTTGATCTCTTTACCATTATTTATGTCAAGTTTATTTCAAGTCTTAACATACATGTATGTATAATTATAGTTGACTTTAGGAAAATATAATAATTAAAGAGAACAACTTTTTTTTCTAGAGAGAAGGCTATAAATTGGGGAGAAATCAAAATCCATTGCCCATAAAAATAGCACCACCTTGAGAAAGAGAGTCAAACCCACACCACAACACCAGATGCTATAGCCTATTTGCATAAATTTTAACATAACTTACTGCTACAAGCATTTTGATTGTAATGGAGAGTTCAAAGGAGAAAATGCACCCACAACGCAATCCCATCTTTTCGAAGAGAATAATCTTGATGCACCATGTTGAGTCTCAAGGCAATTTAGATGCAAAAACCTAAATTGGACTTTGGGGCCCAAATGAAGGAAGTGATCTCCTGTAATGGCACCACATCCAACTGGAAGGTCTACTTCAACGTGTCACCATATCAATGTATCCTATTAGACGGTCTTTCTCAATGAAAAAGGAATGTAGGATTAGGGAACAAGATTTGGGGAATTTTCAAGAGGAGAGGTTGAAGGTGATCAAGTTAAGAGGAAAGAATATGGAAGCTTCTTTTATTGGTTTCTAAGTGGAGAATCGATTGCTGATGTTTTTGATGGTGTATCAAGTAAGGACTCTTTTTTTGTTATATATTTATTTATTTTTCATTTTTCATTTGTTTTTATTCAATTATTATTACTATTATTATTTTGTTTTGCATTGCTTTGTCAAAAACATCTGTATTTTTGACATGTTGTGTGTGTAGCTTTTATATGTTTTCTTGCTCAGGTCATTAACCTGTTATGCTATGTTTGAAAAAAGTAATTGTTTGTTTTATGCATAAAACATATTTTCATTCTCAAAAAAAAAAAAAAAAAAAAAAAAAATTCCTTTCTTGTTTCAAGAGTTAGAATCAAATGATTAGCCAAAAAAAGAAGAAAAAGAGTTAGAATCAAATGAAACTAATAGTTTTGGCTTTTTAAAAGGTGTTTTCTTTACTTATACGGAAACAAAAGCTAGAGAGAAGCCCAATTCAAATTCGCACAATTTCACCTGTGTCTATTTCTAAGAAAAGTACAAATTATGTAACTAAAAGAAATCAGTAAAGAATAATAAAACTAATGAGTAAAGAATAATAAAACTTCTTTTTAGGGCCAGAGAGAGGCCTATAAATTGGAGGTAATAAAAAACTCATTGCCAATTACACTAGCTTCACATAGAGAGTCCTCAAACACCAAATGCTATAGCCTATTTACATAAATTTTGATGTAGCTTATAGCTACAAACGTTTTGATAGTAAGAGAGAGTTCAAAGGAGAAAAAAATGCAGGCACACAACAATCCTCCTATCTTACCAAAGAGAATAATCTTGTTGCGCCATGGTGAGTCCCAAGGCAATATGGATGCAAAAACCTACACCACCATCCCAGATAACGAAATCCCTTTAACTGAAAAAGGCCTGGTCCAAGCCTGGGGTGCTGGGGTCCAAATCAGGGATGTGATCTCCTGCAACAACACCACATCTAATTGGAAGGTCTATTTCTATGTATCACCCTATCAACGTGCCCTATCGACGTTACGAGAGATTGGACTGTCATTCTCAAGGAAGGAAATAATTGGTGTAGATGAGGATTGTAGACTTAGGGAACAAGCTTTTGGGAACTTTCAAGATGAGAAAAAGATGAAGGAGCTTAAAATTAAGAAGGAAGAATATGGGCGGTTCTTTTATCGGTTCCCGGATGGAGAATCGATTGCTGCTCTCTCTGATCGTGTTTCAGGTACTATCTTTTCCCTTTCCCATTTAAATTTGTTGATTCAAAATTTTTTTTGGTTGCTTTTGTCAAACATTTGTATTTTTGATACGTTGTGTTTCTTGCTTTTATATGTTTTCTTGTTTAGGTCATTAATTAGTTTTTGCTACGTTTGAAAATAGTAATTGTTTGTTCATGGATAAAGAACATTATGGAAATTCCTTTATTGTTTCAAGAGTTAGAATAAAATGAATAGCAACCAAAAAAAGAAAAAGAAAAAGAAAGAGTTTGAAGGATAAAGTTTTCTTTCAAATCACTTTAGAATAATCTTTTTTTTTTTTTTTTGGTAAGCAGGATAATATCATTAACTAACAAAAAAACAAGAGAAGAGCGTCTACGCTCATACACAGTCCCAGTAGCATCAAGGTTAATCAAAAGAGATACATCAGTAGGGGGGAATGAAAAATAACAAGATCTTAAGGTAGCAAGGCGCCTCTTCTAGCAAGGGCGTCGACACACTTGTTTGCCTCTCTGTAACAATATTGTATTCTGGTCCTCGGAATCTTTTGCAAACCTTCTATACAGTCTACAATGATCACATCATTACCCGAAGGTCTATCACTACCTTTCTGTACCAAATTCACCACAAGCTTGGCATCTAATTCAATTATGACATCAGTCAAATTTAGTGCAATGTAAAGGTCAATCCCATCCCGGAGTGCCCATAATTCTGCCGCCATGCTAGAGGTATGTTACGGATGATACCTCCTCCACCAGCCCTACCAAGATTACCCAAAGATGACCATTTGAATTCAATTTGAACCAATCGTTTGGGGGGGGGGGGGGGGGGGGAGGATATGCCACTGCACCTAGATGACAGATAGAGAGCGTTGGAGCTTTTTGTTCAAGCCGAGGAAAGCAAATTCAGAAGCTTTTGCTAAAGTTTCCACCTTTAAGGATTTTTGGGTTGATGACTCTCTAAATATCACTCTGTTGTGTCTGAGCCAAAGGCACTTTAGAATAATCTTTTCTAATTTATTACATGACAACTCATAAAATCAATCCACTTGTATTATTTAGAACAAAGTTTTCTTCTAAATCAGGTTGGAGGAATCTCTTCAAAGCTATTACTTGATGACTCATAAAATCATTCATATGTATTATTTAAACAAATCACATGACTCATTAAATAGGTCATGTGATTAAAAGTACACATGAATGGTTTTATCAATTACCTCATGGTGGGTTGGAAGAATTTTCCTCCAAACTGGTTTGGAAGTAAACTTGTTCCTATTATTTAAACATGATATATGACTCATTAAATAAGCTATGTTACCAAAAGTAAACGTGGATGGTTTTATTAGTCACGATGTAGGGGGTGTGAGGAATTTTTCCTCCAAACCAGTTAAGGTGATCTTTGTCCTAAAATGAAACTAATAATTGTTTATTTTATTGGGGATCAGATAATTAAGTATGAAATAGCTTTTGTGGAAATGATCATTTGGCATTTTGAAAGGCGTTTCCTTTAGGAGTAATTTTAGTACCACTTTTACATGGATTTACAACTTTTTCTCCACTATTCACAGTTTTCTATATGGACAATTGTGACAAAAATTGTGGTTTAATTTGTGGTTGTAGAATTTTTGTTTCTTTATTTCTAGGAAACCAAAAGCTTGAGAGCCATTATCAAATTAGTATAATTTCAATTCTGTCTAATAGAAGAAAAGTAATTATGTATCTATTAAGGGGAAAAAAACTAAGAACTTACTAAATAACCGTTCAATTGTGTACCTTAGCAAGATTCAAAATCTTTTGTAGTCTATTTTGTCTCGTATGCGTCTGGGTGATAATAAAATTTATGGATATGTGTGGAAACTTGGAACTAATAGGCTTCTCTGTTGCCTCAATAGGTTAATAATTTAGCCATTTTATATAAATTTCTCATAAAAAAATAATAATAATAAAAAAAGACAAAACAAAACAAAGACAAAACAAAACTTTTTACATAGATTTAGAAACATAAGTTTAAGCATTTAAGGTACTTCCAAGTCCCAACATTCTTTGCTATCATTTGACAGTGAAGGATAGGTCTTTTGCTTTATTATTTCTTTTGGTTTTATTTTAACGCGTTGTGTATGTTGCAGATGAGATGAGGTTTATTTTGTTTTTATCCATTATTTTTAGAACGTGTTAAATGTGACGAGATTGCACCTAAAATTTTAAGTATTACTAGTATTATGCCCATGTACGGCTTAATAAAAAAATTATATATAAATTAAAAAAAAAAATTTGATAATATAATCAAATCTAATAACAAATAAAATAGTAAAAATATTTTTTTAAATTAAGTTACATGGAAAATGTATATTATGTAAGTTTTGTTTTTTTTGTTTTTGCAAAAAAACATATTATGAAATATTTTTAAAAATTATGGTAGTTTTAAATTTCTAAAAGCTCTTAATAGTAAAATTGTAATATATATATATATTAAATATTCTATAAATATTGCTGCAATTTAAGATGCATTAGACATTTTTTTTTTTAGTGTAGTATACGATTGCTGCAATTTAAGATGCATTAGACATCTTTTTTTTTAGTGTAGTATACGGTTACTGCAATTTAAGATGCATTAGACCTTTTGATTTAGTGTAGTATACGTTGCTGCAATTTAAGATGCATTAGGCCTCTTTGTTTTAGTGTAGTATACGATTGCTGCAATTTAAGATGCATTATACTTTTTTTTTTTTGTGGAGTAATTAAAAAGAAGAAGAATTAGATTATACTACTTCTACTTTGCTGCAATTTAAGATGCATTAGACTTCTTTTTTTTATGTAAATGTTTTCTTTTTAAAATCTAAAAATCTAAAAAAATTTATGCAATTTGGTGTCACCACTTGGCGCAATCACGGAATCTAAGCCCAACTTTTATTATATAGTATATGATTTTTATATCCCATAAAAAAATGGTATACTAAAAGATGGACTTTTCATGACAAGTTTAATGAATTTGTTAGGCCTTGGACTTTTGCTAATAGGGTTGTCGATGGTTTGGATTATTATTATTATTATATTCGATAGTTACACCTTACAACTAAGTAGATATTATTTGAATCATGAATGTTTTTATTGAAAACATAAAAAAGTAGTGTATTTGCTATGATATAGATGTTTGTGAACATATATATATATCATTATTAAGTTTATTAGATTTGTATTGAAAATGGAAGAAAAAAAAATTCATTATATATATACATATATAAAAGAAAAAACAAAAGATAAAGAAAAGGATCCAAAACCAGCTTTTGCATACGCATAAATTAGAAACTTAACTTAAAGACCTTAAAAGTTCCCAACTTTAAGTAATAAATTATATATATATATATATATATATATATTGTAGGGACACGATTATTCACTGCCCAGGAATAACATTGGGCTCGCATGTAAAAAGGCCTGAACAATATAATTTATAGAGTGTGGGATTGAAAGGCTGAACCTTGGTCACTGGACAGCGGTCTGGGTGTGGCGTTCATGGAAGTTCGTATGAGGGTGGACTTGGCTTGACTAGCTAAGCCTTCCGTCGGTGCGCCTTGTAGGGTTTAAGTCCTCAGACTACATTATCCGAGGAGCATAGTATCCTTCCCATTCTCCCTTTCATCGGATCCCCCCTCCCTTGGGCTCTCTTTCCCTTTTATACTAGTGTTTACTTCCCCTTTAGTGTCCACGTGTAAGTTTTGCTTTTTGGGTACAGACTCGTCCTATCAATCCATACATCAGAGTGGTTGGGGGTGGTTGGGAAAAGTTAAATAGCATGGTCTGGAGTATGGGCCTGTCAGATGTAGGGTTCCATACTACAGTGTTGGCAGCTTTCTCCCTTGTACTGCCCCTGTACTGAGTTTGTCATTTTCTTAACGCATTTTGTGAGGTGTTGAGCGTGAGATCGTCCTCGGCCACATCCTTGGGCCTTTTTGGGGCTTTCATTATGCGTTCTCGGCAATAGCTCTCCTCGGCTTGGGCCTTGAGCCCTAATGTAAAGTGGGCCTGGGCCACGAATTCTCTGGCCCCACATATATATATATATATATATATATAATATTTTAGTAAAGAAGGGATATATGAATTTTGGATGTCTTGGTTAAACAGGCTATGCAATAGTTATAAGGTTATTGGATTTTAAATAAAAATTAAAGAGCAAAATTGAGTTATAAGTTTATTGGCTTTTAAATAAAAATTACTAAATGACAAAATTTAGGTACCCTTTGTTAGGTATGGTGAATTTGGTTTCCTAATTAAATTAAATTACATAGTTATATTGACTAATATAGCAAAAATACTATTATATTGCCAATAACCTTATAACTTAACTAGTTGGTATCTTCTTCTCCAAAAAAAAAAAAAAAATGGTTGATAGCTTCTAGTATTCCAAAAGAGAAATGCTATGTCTATATCATTTTTACAACATTTTTACAACACTTTTACAATAAATTTTAGATGGCAAATTGTTATGGGTTATTACTGGTGAATAAGAAAGTAGTTGCAGTAGTAGATTCAAATTAAAATCCTATAACAACATCTACCTAAGATTTGTTGTAAAAATATTGTAAATATAGCAATCCTTATTTCCAATTAAGACATTTAAAATCCAAATCTCCCTCCAAATTAAAAGGTGTCTAACTACATCAACACAAGCACATTCTCTCTCAATTGAATATGCCATCTAGTTCAATTGTACCCCCCGGGGTAGATAGATTTCTTAAATGTTTTATTGCTATGTCTATGTCGTTAATCGCATTGACTTAATTGAAGCTTAAGCAAAGAAATTAAAATAACTAAGATTGAATCACTGATTATGAAAGTCAAAGATCCAAGATAAATTAAAATAAAGAATATTATAATGATGACATCTCATGCCAGATGGAGCATTTGGGTGTAATAAGATCGGCCTGCTGAAGGTGACACCTTGGTCACAAGTCACAACCAGCTCAGAGATCTAGGTTCTAATAAATTAGACATTCGGCTCCAACTATATCTACTACCCAGGAAATATGGAAAACTTTGACATCAGCAAGTTAGTTCAACATCTTAAAAAAGAAAAAAAAAATGGACCTTCTTGAAGAGAGCAAAAAAACAAAACAATTCCAAAATTTTCTAAAATTCTTCTTATACATTATAATTTTCTGTTACATTCTTATTTGTGAGTCATACTTATGTGAGAGAAAAGCATAATACATCACGTATACAGAACATTTTCTCCAAAATTTCTAATTCTTTTGCGTAATAGTCTAATAGATATAGGACCCATCCTTACCTAAAAGAGAAGCCTCTAATGGACAAAATAAGTTTCTAATTTTTTTTTTTTTTTTGACAAAAGCGAGGGTTTCTTTTCACAATGGGCATGGAATCCTTCAACTCTTTCACATGTACATATGCATTCACGTTGCTTTGAATCTGATGCTTAAAAAATACTAATAAAAGAAAACAAAGAAAGTTTACAGATTAGTCTAGTCTCCTGTCAAAATAGTACTACCATTCAAGCCGACTATACTATTTTACGAGTTGAATTTGGGGCAATGGATAAGGCCAGGGTGCTCATATCATCAACATCATAGCCATCAAAGGTACATTCACTTGGACAAAACTTTTTGTTCATTTACGAAATATGTCATGCTTTTGTCATTTCAGCTCTTATATAAAAAAAAATAAAATAAAAAAAAAATAAAAAAAAAATCTTAGAAGAATTTAACATGGGCCACCCTTTATCTCACCTTTTTTTTAGTGCTAGTTGCTAAGAAATCTACAAAACAACCTCCATCTTAACACTAGTAAAACATACAATAGAAACTTCCACTTTGGCGCCTAGTACTATTGTTAATAAGTTGAGAAGTGACTCTAAGATATGCATAGATTCTATAAGAGCTCTTTGTTGACCAAGTTCTATGGAGATTGCTTAGCTTTATATTGGCTATAAACTCTATATTTGTTGATCTTGGTTTAATATTCTATAGCTGCGTTCATCGTGAGACAAATTTAACGACCCATGAACTAGCCAAATGGTCTTGTAGTTATTTTTATTTTGATATTTTTGGTCTGGATCATTACCCTCCTAGTATTGTAGATGTGATTGTTAAGGAGACTGGCCTTTTTATGTAGTTCTCTCTTTTTGTCAATAAAATCTTTTATTCATTAAAAATATCTATAAAAAATAAATAAATTATTCTTATACTACCAGCAAGTTCTTTCCTAAATACCTAGATGCCAACATTTTCTTACTAGTAAAACCCATCCACAAAAACCCCACTCTTGTTACATGTTTGATCATGCTTCACCATTCCACTCACAGGATTTTCTCATATTTATTTATATTTGAGTAATACTATAATCACAAACTATCTTATAACATTTTTACAAACTGTTAATGTAGCTAATTCTTATTAGTTTTCATTTGGTTCACTGTAAACATCATTTTTTTACTTACTAATAAACACTCATCACATTAATAATTTGTAAAATATATTGTAAAATAGTTTATAACTTTAACATTTTCTTTTATATATTTTTTTAAATATTTTGGGACTTAACTTGAGTGAAAGGATGAATTCATTGAATTGTACTAGACTCGTCACGATATAACACGGTTTTAGTGCAACTGGACCAATACTTTCCTCTTATATCAGGCGTTGAATTTTAATCAGCCATTGTAAAAAGAAGTGTGAAAACTGGGTGAATTGTCTGACAAGAAAAAACGGTATAGGTGTAATTGATTTTAAAAAACACTTTATACAGTAGACAGACAGATATTTTTGATGACCAAACGCATGACAGATCTTACCTTATATCTTCTGACCCCACAACTTCCACACAGTAATTAACACAGCTTGCTCCAACATCAAGTTTTTTAAAAAAACTGTTATAGTGTGAAAACATCAAAAGCCGAATTAGACACAAAGGAAAGCCTATATAAATTGACAGGAAAAACACTTTTAAGAAACCGAAACAGAAAAACAAAAATCCTCCAAAACCCAAATACCACATTTTTCGTTTATTCCCACACAAAGCAGTTTCAAAAATAAAAATGCATCAAAATCCAAACCATTCAAAATTGTCAGCGCTCCCAAAGCGCATAATCATAATGCGCCACGGCGAGTCCAAGGGCAATTTAGACAATTCAACCTACAGCACCACCCCGGACCACCAAATCCCGCTCACCGACGTGGGCCTGGCCCAGGCCCAAGACGCCGGGGCCCGGCTCCGCCACCTCATCTCCACCACCTCCTCCACGAACTCGTGGCGCGTGTACTTCTACGTGTCCCCGTACGCCCGCACCCGATCGACGCTCCGGGAGCTGGGCCGGAGCTTCCCGAAGAAACGGATCATAAGGGTCCGAGAAGAGTGTCGGATCCGAGAGCAAGACTTCGGGAACTTCCAGGTGGAAGAGAGAATGAGAGCGATCAAACGAACGCGCGAGAGGTTCGGTCGTTTCTTCTATCGTTTCCCAGAAGGCGAGTCCGCCGCTGACGTCTTCGACCGCGTTTCCAGTACGTCTTTTTTGTTTTCTTTGTTTTTTGTGTGTGTTCTCTACGCTTTTTTGCAATTGCTTGTTTATGATGTTACGTTTTGTTTTGTTCTCTGGGCCCACCTTAAAAGGACCCAATTATGTGTTGTTTCGTGGCTATTTTTTATGGGTTTGCTTACTTGTTTTTCTTTTTTTTGGACTTTAAGAAAGTTGGCTAGGTTTATTTATTACACTTAAAAAGTACATAACGTATTGCTAAAAGTAGTAAGTAGGAGGCAAATGTGGAACTTATCGGTTTGCTTTACTTAGGCTAATTATTATTGCACACACAATTTGTTATACACTGCCTTAACACACCGTTTGTTCAAATATGACTTCACAATTTTAACTGAAATCTTGTATGCAATGTGTAATTATTACTGCTCTTTTTATATTGGTAAATTAAAAAAAAAAAAAGTTTAACCAAAAAGAAAATTATTGGTGTCTTGGCTTGATGGGTTTAAATCCTATCATATATATATAGTTCAAGTTAGGTATAGAATTAGATACTCTCATTTTAAGGTTATACGTTGAAATGCTCTTTGGAGATTGAGGATAGTTGTCCACTAAATTTTTAATTTTGAGACTAATTTAGGCATGAAGGACATTGCAAATTAACATGAACTAGGTTGTTGATTGCGAATTAGGATACGCTTACAAATGCCCTTATAGTTTAAGGTACATGATTTTAATTAACCCTTGTTCTTTTTGTTATCCTTGTTTTCATTCATTTCTGTAGTGTGTGTGTGTGTTTTATTTTTGAAAATACCAAGGATCAAACTCAGAAGTATGCCCATCACAACTTGTAATATTTTGGCTAGTAGAGGATTTAAAAAAAAAAAAAAAAAAAAAAAAAAAAAAAAAAAAAAAAAACTAGATACTCCCTCCCTTCAGCTAAGTTTGTAGTACATCTGCTTTCATTTATTGATATAAGGACTTTGGAATTATGTATAAATGAGTGTGTGCGTGTGTGTGTGTTTGTATTATTATTATTATTTAAAAAATTAGAATTAGTTTGTTTTTGGGGTGTGCTTAAAATGGTATGCGCTAAAATGAATGGAACTTCCACAGTTGCAAATTGAAGAAGCGTTTTAAATAAATGAGTCCAATGGACTGATCTACGAGTCCAAAATGGTGGACAAGAAGTACTATAAAATGTTAATAAAACAAAAAAGATATGCCAGTATACGGTTAAATATTAAACCTTTACCAGATTATCCAATCTAAATTTTTATTTGAATAAGTTCTAGCTACATAAACACAAAATTAAGAACTTCTTTATAGACTGCCAGAGACTTGACCTCAAACTTTGAATCAGAGTTTGACTGGTTAATTTTGGTTAGTGTGAATAATATAGGACCTAAGGATGCCATAAATGGACCAGTTTAAAGCACTTCTGCATTAGGCAATTCTTACTTGGAAGATGAGTTTACCACAGCCATCGCCTGATTAGATAACAAATTGAGTTAACCTTGTTTGGCCGGCTGCTCTCAGCTCTTGGTGAAAGTTAGCTTGCACAGAACCAAGCATGCATGAATTTTTTGGTTAATGTCTTTTCTGAGTGCTGGCCAGAGGTAGAGGAAAAACCAACCAGGCATTTGTGCTCCATCTTTTATTATTGTTGTTATCCAAACAATAATCACGTTTTAATATTTTTCTACTTTAATCAAGCTGAAATATGATTTGCAGACTCATTCCCTATGTTGTTAAAAAAAATTACTGATTTTCAGAGTCATGGTTGCTTATGCATGTTGCTGTTCTGTATCCTATGGTTCCACATGCAGAAAATATGTTTCCCATTCTGTTAGCATATAGTCATAGGTTACACAGTGTATAAGCCATCCGCTTTCAGTCACATCAGCAAAATTCACATTACTTGCATGTAGCCATAGTTCACTTAAACGGCTACAAGTTGTGTGCCTGGATGCTTGACACGTCTTGCACTGCAGTGATTTTCTTATTTGGAGGCTGTAGCTTTCAAATATGCAATAGAAAATGTTGCAAAAAAAAAATTGTATGAAAAAGTTGAATGATCTTATAACAGAGTAGTGCAAATGCCTTTTGCTTAAAAATATAAACACCCAATGCCTCTGCGTGGCTTTGCTTTGAGAATTAACAATAGAATAATATTTTCCAATTTCCCATTGCATACTTAGTTTCTTAGATAAAATTTATCCTCTTAAATTTAAGAAGTATCAGTATGCTATCATTTCCAAATATCTAGCATCTGCATAACTGAATAAGTTCCCAAAAATTAAAAAAGAAGGAAAAATCGATGATGCATCGTTTGAAAATTTTGAAGGAAAGAATGTTACTAACTTACTATGCATACTATATAGCACTTTTAGTTCCATTGGAGAATTAGGGTCTCTGAACTATAATAATTATATGAAATTACATTGCAAGTGCAGTATTCAATTTCTTACGTTGGAATTACTGTTTGCTTGTGCACATGTGCTATTGATACTAGACAATTAGACATTGCTCTAGCTGGCCTGAATTCGATGCTTTCGAAGTGAGCAAAGTAGCAGCCACAAAATCCAACCTAACTTGAAATCCTTTAGTGGGATGTTCTGTGGGGGATTTTCATGTTTTGGATTATTATTCCAGTAAAATAGAAATGCCATTCATGTCGTATGCAGTAAATTGCAATACAAGAATTTGTTGTGGGTGGTATATTGGGTGGTTAGTTGGAAGTATATTCCTGAATGGAGGAATTATTTTCAAATTTTTGTCTCATTGAAATGCAGAATTGAAGAGGGAATTTGAATCTTACAGGTTTTCTTGAATCACTGTGGAGGGACATAGACATGAAAAGGCTTCACCATGACCCTTCCCATGACTTGAATTTTATAATCGTCTCACATGGGCTAACGGCACGGGTCTTCCTCATGAAGTGGTTCAAGTGGACGGTTGAGCAATTTGAGCGCCTAAACAATCTTGGGAACTGTGAATTCCGAGTGATAGAATTAGGAAGTGGTGGAGAATACAGCTTAGCAATCCATCACACAGAGGAGGAAATGCAAGAATGGGGACTTGACAAAGATATGATAGCTGACCAAAAATGGCGAGCCAATGCCCACAGGGGTGAATGGAATGGAAATTGTCCCTGGTATCTTAATGCTTTCTTTGACCATCTAGATGACTCAGATGACAATGAAGACAGTGACGACGAACCCCCAAGTGATTCTTCTAGTATATGTGCATAGGTTGTCCAGAACTGGAATTGGAAGTTCTTTTCTTTTCTTTTTTTTTCTTTTTTTGATTTACTTGACTGTGTTTTGTGCATAGTGTTCTTCAAATATTGGAATCGGAAAATTGACATTGATTTGGCTGTCAAGCCATGGTGTAAAAATCAAAATTTATTCTATCAATTTGAGAATTGGGAAGAAGAAAATCAGTTCAAAACTCTAAAGAATTGTTGTGATATTGGCTTCCTAGTTACAGATTGACCAAAAGCAAAGACACATCCATTGATATTTTGACATACAACCATTCAAGTTCAATTGTAGTGTCTTTTTCAATAAACTGGTGCTTCTGAATGTGTAAAAATCTGCTAAATATATCCTACACTGCTAGGTAATGTAAAAAATATAAAGCATTGCATCGGCTTGTACAAAAATTCATGTTTATATTAACATAAGAACCCTTTTTTTTTTTTTTTTTATATTACACAACCACTTTTTGAAAACACCTACATTAGATTATCTATTTTACATTTTATTTTATTTAAATAATAATTTTTTATTTAGTTTAAATGAATATGATGAGAGTATGAGGTGAGGGAAAAAACTTTTAAAATAATGAAATACAAAGCTACAATAACAATGCCTATTTATATGGTTATTATAGTAACTTTGGAAATTTACATATCTTTAACTTAACAGATGTGGGTAATTTTGGATTTTGGATGTGTAAAATTGAGCCATTTTTTCTATTTTTCATTATCTGATGCATTTTGTGCTTGACTTTGCTATTACTTACAAAGATTTTATATATATTTTTGAGATGGTGACAACTTGGTTTTGTATTTTTTTTTTTTTTTTTTTTTTTTTTTTGAGATGGTGAGAACTTGCAAGTTAGACACCTTTTTTGACATGGAATGCAGACTTTTAAATGATAGTATCAATGATCAAACAAGCAAACACAAAAGATGCAAACAGGCCTAGTTTGCAATATGTTGGCATTACTTTCTTTACATTTTTGGACAGAAAATTACACTACAATTGGTTAGATGCAAACAAGCTAAGAAATGAGCTATCCAGGTTGGAAGGTTGTTGCCAACAAGTCATGCTAGAAAGAGTGAGGAGTGGTGTTAGAATTATGTGTTTAAATGATTAAATTTACAATTTCTCATGAGTTTAAGCTTTTGGGAGAATTGTAATTTAAAATATCTAAGTTCTTACTTCTTACGACTGGAAAATAAAAACTTTCGTAAAAGATCAAAAATAAGAAAAAAAAAAATTTGAGGGCCAATTAACAGACTCATAAGATTATGATCACAAGATTTAGATTGAAGAAAACTTTAATAAGACCACAAAATTGAACATGGTATTCTAATTTTTCTCAAGATAAATATATGCTAGTTATAACCTAGAAAGAGTGGTCATTTTTATTTAGGGAATTCAGAACAAATCTGACACATTTGCATAGAACCCTAATAAGGAACAAACTGCAACATGAGAACATAATTGTTTCATTTGATAAGGCCATTACCTAGTGATGGTCCAGCCGAAACCTAGAAAGGCTATTAGCTTTGGAACTTTTACAAGAAGTGGCCACTCTAAACTCATGTATGATGATGCATCCCCACTTGACAACCAAGACTATACCATCATACCAGACAATGACCCCAAACAAAACATAACCTAGTTTATAGATGTAATAATAAAACTATGCTTACCATGACGTAGAAAAGTAGGAGGGAAAGACCATAACAAACTTCCGACTGCTCTGATTTTGCAGATATTTTAAAGTGCCCAATGAATTCAGCAACCCAAAGAAAGATCTCAAAAAACTCAATGGGAAGTTGATATACATAAAGAAGGATGATGTTCAAGCCTGCATACAACAAAAATGCCTCCACCACCTTCATTCCAGTATGGAAAAATTTAAATCAGTAAAAAGATTGGCATTTTCTGCTTAGTAGAATGACTAGTAGAAAGATTGACATTTGATGTAAACTATAATGCTTACCAGAAGAGACCTAGAAAATTGCTTGTTAAAGACCAATCAACAAGTCCAATGCTGCTACAAATGAGAAATGGAAAAGAGACCCAAGATGGGTGACTGATTCGTGTGACTAGCTGTACAAAGTGCAACAATAAGCAGCATAAAACCCTGAGGTGAGAACCTTCAATGCAACAAAGCAAGAAAATAGTCCAAATTCAACATCCAAGTCATACTTATATTGTAAAAGGGAAATCAATACTCAATTCTAGTCAAGTGTGACCCATCACCCAGACCTAATGAGAGAAATTCTACTTCATTGAATTCAAGTGATCCTAGGATTGATGCAAATTAAATCATAGATGCTTCACCACCCCAAATGTTTAACCAATCTACCTCAAAGTTCTCTCCATATATCCTTTTATAAATACGGCTCTAGAGGCATGAAACCCAATGCTCCCTTTGTTTTCTTTTCTATTGAGCTCAACTAAATGGAATGCAGCATTGATTGAGAAACCCAAACAAGCTTCTAATTCGACCCATTTACCTACTCAAGCATAACATTTCATTGAAACACATATATGCTTTCACATATACTAGCATTATTAGTTTAAAAAACTTCCAAGTTCATACACTTCAAACAATCTTAATGTGACACTTCCTTTCTAGATTGAAAGTATATTTAGCTAAGTGATTCCTAAAGCAATCCACATTGAACTTCCTAAAAAATTACAAAACAGCATATTATAAATTACAAAAAATAATTCTTGTAAGACTAAAAACATTGAATACCTTTCAACAGCAGCATAGGCAGTACGAATTCACTGAGGAACCTTCCCATTACAACCTCTTTCAACAATAAGACTTCAGAATCATTTGAATTGCATCATCTCCATCTATGATAATACTACAAATTCATCACTTTTCATTGAGTCTATGATCGAAATAAACAAAACCCATTTGAGGAAGAACCAAATTAGGCCCAAACAGCTTATGATAATGACCTTTTCCATATTAACCTCAATTTTACTGGCTTCTTCATTATTTTGCTTGAAGTTCTTCCTGCTTTGTTAATAACAGATAATAACACATAAAATGGCAAATCGGTTCGTTGAGTTACAATTAACAACAATATCCGTATCAAGAACCAATAAAATCCTTTTCTTTTACACCAATTTGGGAACATAACCCAGAAATTAGAATTAAATTGGGGCTTGCCTTGTGAAAGAAGTTAGAAGGAGCATATGGTTGATTTAAGTGGGAATCAGAATGAAGCTTTTTGGGGTTGAATTTGAGCTGGAAAGAAGATGAGACGCACCCTTATCCGATCTTGCTTCACCTTGTTGTCATACCTAAATATAAGGGTGATAGTTATATACTGTACAGAACACACAGTTGAAATTGTGTTTTTATCAAATTAAAATTGTGATTTTACAATTATAACTAAAATTGGTTGTCCTGTGTAGGGTGGTGTATAACAAAATGTGTAACAATAGTTTTTTTTTTTTGGTGTACTGTGTAACAATAGTTAAGTATATATATATACACTCGCTTTAAACAATTCTACATCATTACATTGATTTGGTGGGACCCTTTTCAAGCCAATGGTACAACTCTGGTAATAGTTTTAAAATACGTAGATGACAATTCAATTGCGTTTTATTCAAGAAAAATACCCCCAGCCAAAAAGGTTGAGCTTGTTTAATAAGGAAATAAACCAAGTTTAAACATGTAATATAGTTTGTTGATGAGCTTGAACTCGAGTTTAACTTATGTTTGAAATAAAATTAAAGAAATAATTCTAAACTTTTAATCCTTGGCTCAAATCATTTACAATCTTAGCCGGAAGTGGAAATCAATAGGATTGACTAAGGTGATCAGTACAAAAAAGGGGAATCAACGGTGGTTGGTGTGGCATGTAGGTTTGGCATTTCAAAATCGATCAAAATCACATCACACTGAGCCTTATATATAATAGATATAATTGTATTTTATATATTAAAAAATAATGAACTTTTACAAATGATGTTGTAGCTTTAACCGCCAACAAAACCCAATCCATGCACACCTTTGGTCCTTTTTGTTTATATAAGTTATTAATCATTAAATTCCCATATGTTTTTTTTAATAAAATAAGTTAGTACGTTACATTGTCATTTGTGTATATGTGTGGAAGAATGTATAAATTTGACTCACCCAGGAAGGTAGCCTAGTAGTAAGAAGTTCTTGTAACTTATCACATTTGCAAGTCTAAAATTATGGGTTCGAGTAATGGCAAGTCCTAGTGAACAGGTGATTCCATAGCATAATGCAATGAGGTGGTTTAAGTGGTGCACAGTGACTGGCGAGTCCTTTTGTTTCTTCCATTATTTTTTTTTTTTTTTTTGAATTATGAAATAATAACTCTATTATCCTCACTCCGAGATAATATTTATCTATTTAGATTTTAACATTTGAGTAGCCATTTGGCTCATATCATCTCTAATCTCTATTTATTAATTTTGGTGGCTTATTTCTAATCTTTTTTGGGCTTAGCTTGAAGAAGAATGTCTGAGAAGCACGTACTTACCAATTAGCAAGTACTCAATCACATTTCATTAGCATGAGGAAGTAAGAATAAGGTGAAACGTTAAAATGGGAAAATTCTCGACCTATCACAAACTGACACGTCATATTACAAAGTCCAAAAGGTATGACCAATTACAAAGTATTACGTGCTACTATTGGGTTCTACTATCGCTATTCAAAAACCAACAAAAATTTGTCAAGTGTCACTGAACCAAAAACTTAAAAAGCAAGCAAAAGCCAATCACATATTGACATGTGTTAGCAATGACATAAGCAATTCAATCGAATCCTGACACGTGTCATCTTGAAAATTAAGGCATTTTGGTCAATCAAATGATATGCCCCGTGTCTTGGAGAAAAAATCTTAAAGCTCCTTCATTCATATTGTGATATGTGTCACTAATCAGATTTTGCCATGTGTCATTTAACCACCCCCAAACTCCTATAAATGGAAGCCTTCCTAAGGTATTTGTTTCTACACCAAGACATCAAGGAAGATATCCACACCACAAGCAGCATCAAGAAGTACAGAAGTTTTGTTGGAATTAAGCCCTAAAACCTCCAAGTACTTTATTTAAAAAAAAAAAAAAAAAAAAAAAAATCTTAAATTTTGCTTGATGCTTGGAGTTTGCAACTAATTTCTTGTATCATATGCAGTCTTGACAAAAATTGGGCTAGGAGACGAGGTCTCTATTATTTATATAGACAAAACTTAGATACAGTACCTTAAGTGTTGTTTCTTATATTCTATTCTTAAAATTCAGCAATATGACTACTTAATTAAAAAATATAATTTCATCACATGAGTCCACATGGCATCTTAAAAAAGGAATCTAAAGAATAGCACATAAATACTATATCTAAGTCTTACTCTACTCATATAACCAAACTATTATATATATTTATATTTATAAAAAAAATCACAAAAAGGAAAGAAAGAAGCAACAATAGTTCGTGTAAGTTTTATATACCTGACACATCCATAAAAGAAGAAGAGTAGGTGCTAGTTGGCTTCAACGTATATAAAGACAAAACAAAACCTTTTTAGAAAGATGAGTTTAACAAGTTATAACATTCTTTGTCATCTTTTTTTTGGGTTAAATTTCTTTGTCATCATTGACAGTGAAGGAGAGAGATAAGATTTTTTTGTTTTATTATTTCCTTTAATAGTTTTTTTTTTTTTTTTTTTTTTTTTTTTTTTTTTTTTACAAAATAGAATTCTACTCTAACCTAATTTAAGTATATATGTGTGTGAAGCTCCCTTTTGGAGACTTGAACCCCGGTCCTTGCCCCGCACACTCCATAAGCACTTATACTTGTAGAGTGACTATCGCACCAAGAGTATGCAGTGGTTTTAATAGTTTTATTTTAACACGTTGTGTACTATGTAGATGGGGAATTTTTTTTTATCCATTATTTGAAGAATTTTTTTTTTTTTACAAGATAGAAATTCTACTTTAACCTAATCTAAGTGTATATGTGTGTAAAACTCTCTCTTAGAAACTTGAACCCCGACCTTTACCCTCCACATCTCATAAGCACTTATACTTATAGAATGACTATTGCATTAAGGATACGCAGTTGCATATAAATTAAATATTTACGAGATAAAAAATTGTTTTTGCATCCCATAAAAAAAAGGGCTGGCAAGATGGGCCTTTTGTGACTAGTTTAATGAATATGTTATTAGGCATTGGAATTTTCCTAATAGGGTTGTAAATGGTTTGATTTTTTTCCCAATTCTATAGTTATAAGGGGAAGGCGATTTAAACTTTGGATTATTCTATTGGAAACACTAGGGGATGTTAACCAGTTGAGTGACAAGACTCTTGACTTATTCTTTTGATTTTGTTTGTGCATTTGAATTTTCAACTTATATGCAAAAATAAAATAAAGAAAAAGAAAATCCTTCTTGGTTGAATTGAACCAAAGATCCCACATAGTGTGTATGCCATGGCCCATGGTATACATATTGTGGGAACATATATAATAATTAATTAAGTTTTTTTTTTTTTTTTTTTTTTTTTTTTTTTTGTATTGAACATGTAAGAAACAAAATCAATTAAAAAAAAAAATCCAAAACTAGCTTTTGGATACACATATATAGTAACTTAGGCTGCGTTTGTTTCGCCTGAAAACACTTTCAGGAAATTATTTTACACCCTTGTGTGTGTTTGGCAGTTATAGAAAATACGATCAACGGAAAATCATTTACACTTTGACTGGAAAATAAGCCACTTTGAGCGTAAAATCATTTATGCTTCGATTTTACCTTCAAACGATTTCCAGAAACCACACCTGAAGAGAGAGAGCTCGAGCACACTTCTCACACGGTCCAAAACCCGTCTCCAAGCTCACCTCAGCCAAGCTCCGGTCAGCCCAGATCATGCCGCCGCACAATCCAAAACCCATCTCCAAGCTTATCTTCAAACCATTTCCAAAAAAAAAAACTGAACCGAGAGAGAGAGAGAGAGAGAGAGAGAGGCCGGTCATCGTTAGAGAGTGAGAGAGAGTCGCCCATCATTAGAGAGAGAGAGGCCGGTCACTTGAACTTGAGATTGACTCCACCGCCGTCTAGGTCGTGCCTATCACTGCCAATCTGCCTTGTTTCTCTCTTCCTCCCTTTGCCACCCATGTCACTGATCTACCCTTTTTCTCTCTACCCATGTCGAGCAAACCACCGCAAGACAAGCGACCCACCGTGACCTAGTGGCCTCCGCCGCACGATCTTGTCTCTGCCGCCTCTAGATCAAACCCAGTTGCCTCTCTCTCTCTTCCTTCTTCTCTCAATTTGACCAGATTTGATGAATTTTTTTTTTTTTTTGTTAGGTTTTGTTTCTTTTGTATTTATCTATTGAGAAATGATATTATATATTTGTTTGGAAGCTGAGAAAATGTGAACAACAAGTAGAAAATGTGTTTTCTATAGTATTTTCAAGAATACAACCAAATACCATAAAATATTTTTCAAAGCATTTTTTGAAATGCAATCAAACACTTGAAAATATTTTCATTTCCCAAAAATATTTTCACCTGAAAATATTTTACACTCGGAAAATATTTTACATTGAAACAAGCGCAGCCTTAACTTAAAGACCATAAAAGTCCCCCAACTTTTAAGTAATAATTTTTTTTTCTTCTAAAAAGTATATATTTTTAGTAGGGAAGAGAGATATGAGTCTTGGATGTCTTGGTTGAATAGGCTATGCAACAAGTTATAAGGTTATTGACTTTCAAATAAAAATTAAAGGGGCAAAATTGAGTTATATGGTTATTAGCTTTTAAATAAAAATTAAATGAAAAAATTTAGATACAATTCTTTAGATATTATAAATTTGGTTTCCTAATTAAATTAAATTACATAGTTATATTGAATAATATAGCAAAAATAGTATTATATTGTCAAAAGCCTTATAACTTAACTAGTTGACATCTTCTAGTATTTCTAAATTAGACATTTAGAATTCAAATCCCTCTCCTCATTGAATTACTAAAAAAAAAAAAAGTTTCACTCAAAATTAAAAGCTGTTTAACTATACCATCATCTATTGACTTCACATTCCTCCGCCTTCCTCCAACACAAGCACATTCTCTCTCAATTGAATACGGAATCTAGTTCAGTTGTACCCTCAGGGGTATATAGATTTCTTAAATGTTTTATTACTAAGTCTATGTCGTTTATGGCATTGCTTAATTGAAGTTTATATGTTAAGCAAAGAAATTAAAATTTAAGTGAGTAATTAAATCATTGATTATGAAATTCAAAGATCTAAGATAAATTAAACTAAAAAATATTATCATGATGACATCTCATGCCAGAAGGCTCTAATAAAATTAGACATTCGTGTCTAGCTAATTATATCTACTAGCCAAGATATATGGAAAGCTTTGACCTCAGCAAGTTAGTTCAACATCTTTAACCAGAAAAAATGGACCTTATTGAAGAGAGCTAAAAAAAAAAAAAAAAAAAAAAAAAAACCTAAATTTTGTAAAATTGTTCTTATATTATATTTTGCTGTTACGTTCTTATATTCTTATATGTGAGAGAAAAGTATAATACATCAGGTGTACAAAATATTTTTCCAAAGTTTTTCTTAGGACCTATCCTTGCATAAAAGAGAAGTGTAACACATCAAAGGTACGTAAAAAATTAGTTTGACAAAAGCAAGGAAGATTTCTTTTCTCAATGGGCATGGAATCTTTCAACTTTTCTTAGAATTTTGAAGGTTTAATTTTTATTTTATTTTATGGGTTTTCCTGCTTGAGATGTTGGAAACTCTTTCACACGTACATATGCGTTCACGTTGCTTTAAATCTGATGCTTAAAAAAAATTGAAATGTTAATGCCTTATGGACATTGGATTAGAAACTATTTTTAAAATATTTTTATAGAAAAATGATAAAGTAATTAATTGTGTTGACATCATTTTATATTTCTCATAAAAATTGTGTCAAAAATTTCTTAATATAATTTATTAATAATTGCCCTAAAGACATCTGTTAACATGACTTGTATAAAAGAAACTAGAGAAAGAAAACATATATATTAGTCTAGTCTCCTGCCAAAAAAGTACTACCATTCAAGCCAACAATACTACTATTACTAGTTAAATTTGGGGCAATGGATAAGGCTAGAGTGCTCATATCATATCATTATAGCCATCAAAGAAGCATTCGCTTGGAGAAACTTTTTGTTTATTTAAGAAAAATGTCATACTTTTTTTTTTTTTTTGGTTGTGGTCATTTCATGTCTTATATGAAAAATCTTAGAAGAATTGAACATGAGCCACCCTTATATCACTTTTTTTTTTAAAAAAAATTTTTAATACTAGACTAAGAAATCTACAAAACAGCCCCCCCATCTTAACACAATAGTATAACATTCAATAGAATTTCTACCCCACCCCCCCCCCCCCCCCCACCCAAAAAAAATATCATTGAATATAAAAGAAAAGATAAATAGAGAGAAAGATAGCTAACATTAAAGATTTAAATGACACTTATTTATAAACCAAAAGAGAAGTAATATTTCATATTTAAAAAAAAGTCACAAAAAAGTAATATTTTTGAAAAATGCTATATCCACAACATTTTCATAACAAATTATAGGTGACAAGTTGTTATTGTTAAGGCAAAAAAGTAATCTTAGTGGTAAGTTTAAATTTGAACTAATAATAACTAATCATCTGTAATTTGTTATGAAAAATATTGTGAACGTAGCATTTCTCAATATTTTTAAGATAGATGTCTCTCGCCCTCCTCTCCCCAAACCAAAAAAAAAAAAAAAACACTTCAAAACTTGTTATCAACGTACTAATTTCTCTCAATGTTACATAGAAGTAACCCTTAACTTTCCTTAAAAACATTCTGAATTTGCTTTAGCCACAAAACACTTTTTTTTTTTTTTTTTTTGAGAATGAGCCACAAAACACTTAAAATTAAAGATTCTTGCAATATTATATGTAGGGACACGATTCTCAAGCGGCCCAACGATGACGTTGGGCTCGCGCGTGATGGATCCCTCACAATAAATTTTGTAGAGAGTGGGCTTGAAAGGCTGGAGTTGGGTCACGGGACGTTAGTACAGGCCGGACACTAGATAAACCTAGACTGGAAAAGGCTTTAGTCCGGTTATCTAAGCCCATTAACTTTATGAATTGAGGGATTGGGCTCCTCGGATCATGTCCGAGGAGCACTAGTGTATTCTCCGGTTACCCGTCAATGGGTTATCCCTGGTGGAGCGTATATACTTTCCGGGAATTCTCATTCTTGGAGTATTTTCCCAGAAGTGAGATGGGGATCCTTCACTTTGTTACCTTGCGTTTTCTTTTATACTAGCCTACGTTCATTATCCCCCGTCCACGTGTAGGGTCGACTTTTCCAGGACAGAGATTTGTCCCATCAGTCTAATCCCGAAATTGTAGGAGATGGTCCATAAAGCCTAAGAATCCGGCTATGTTAGGTGCGGTGTCACGTCAATGAAGGGTATTAGGGACTATTTCCCTGAGATAGTTTCTGATCTTTTAAGTTTGCTTGTATTCCACTTTCGTCAATGGGATTTTGGGTCCTCCGAGGATTGAGCGGTCCTCAGACGTATCTTTGGGCCACATCGGGCTCATTATTTTTGGGCTTGGGCCCTGGCCTCTTTTAGTTTGGGGCCTGTGGACTCCCTATAAGCGAGCGAGCCGGGTCCATAAACTATTGGGCCCCACAATAGCCCCTCAAAACCCTGCTGTCCAACGTCTTGGTTGGAAAGGTGGGTTTTGGTAATACCGAGCCTTAACTGCGGCTCATTTAATTCGGCCCTTGATCAACGTTGGCGACTCTTCACCTCCACGAGGAATGCGCCGGTCTACAAGATATTTCCCTCGATTTACGCGTGATGCGCTTATTCCGTTTGGTTATCCGTAGCACGCCTTTAATATCTCCCTTTTACGAGACCTCCCCAATCTAACGGTTACTGATAGCGTGGGGGAATGAAACGGATGCACATTTATTCGCAGATTTCCTTGGAGATCAGAACGTGTTACGCACCCTCGTCTTACTCCCCTATATAAAGAGAGAAGACAAAAGGTGATTCTCTCATATCTGAATCCCTCAGGCCCTTCTCATAGTTCACTTCTTCCGTCTGGTTATTCCTTATCCAATAATACATCCTCCATAATAGTCAGCCATGAATAAATCCTTCCTTTCTCAGAAACGCCATGTCCTAACAAAACTTGAGATGGCTCGGTCAGGACAAGGATGGCGGAGACTCAAGATTTGCCTCCCCATTCTTTTAGCCAAAATCCGAAGCAGGGACTCGTCACACCTCACTTCCGGTGTGACTGAGTCGAAAACCTCTCTTGTCATCTCCATCCGCTCTCTCATGAGCATACCTAATATGGCTCCCCTTCTCCCTCTGTTGCTCTTTTTACTTTCTTTTCATTGCTTCCCTCTTCTTCTCCTCCTTCCTACTCATGTCCTCCATCTTCTTTTTCCCTTGCTTTCTTCAGTGACAAGAGTTTGCTGAAGTGCTTCCATGTGTTCCAATTCTTCTTCCTTCTCCTTCTTCTCTGTAAAAGGTTCTTATCCTGATATGAGCAGTACTGAGGCAAAGATTTCAGAGAGACTTTGAAGGCGATTTCAGAAGACACCTGGCGGTTTACTTATCTGTATTACGGATGTTATTACTGCTTCGGCAGTTCATTTTTGTATAGGCTTGTGTAAGCCCTTCCTTGTACGTTGTAATAATAATTTTTTATATTAATAAAAGTTACTGTTATTCTATTTCGCATGTTCTGTTTATATGTTTTAATAAATTTGCAAGTTCTGCTCGGCACAATAGTATAGCATTTGAACCAATGACAACTAAGGCCAAAATACTTGCTAATAAAAAGACGTCATAATAACTTTAACAAAATTATTATTCGACATAACAATCCGACCAGTGAGGAACGAGACTTACCTTAACATTAGTCGCGATGGGGACTAAGTGCTTGATAAGGTGTAAGAAGTAATTATCCGAGGACATGTCACCCTTTCAATGAGCAATTTCCTTAGGCTAACGATCATCGGTTCGTTACGCCATATTCTTAACACACTGGCCTTAACCTTTTCCAGTATTTAAGCCGAGAAACTTCTCCATCCGAGTAGTTGATTTCTCAAAAGGCCTGAGTCCGAGGACTTCGCACAGCCAGGGTTTTGTTTAGGACTTATACTTTTTCTTTTAGGTGCTCGGTTTCCCCATAGGCTTGAGTCCGAGGGCCATGCAAGTCCTAGGTTCTGTCCAAGACTTATAAGATATCTTTTTTATGTTCTTGGTTTCCCTCTAGGCTTGAGTCCGAGGACCATGCAAGTCCTAGGTTCTGTCCAAGACTTATAAGATATCTTTTTCGTACTTGGTTTTCCCATAGGCTTGAGTCCGAGGACCATGCAAGTCCTAGGTTCTGTCCAAGACTCTTTGAGTTCAGATTCTCCCTTTCATAAGGCATTTCCCAAGGCGCCGAGCAGGGGTTGTCCTCGGCCACGGCCATTGCTCGGCGTGGGCCACAGTACCTGGGCCCTCACGCAAAGCGGGCCCGGGGCCACGAATCCACTTAGCCCATGAATTAAGAGATATTTCTGCAACTTCTGGCCACGTGGTACTCTCTGATGTCACAGTGACCGAGGTGCGCCTTTGCGAGGCTCTTTAATCTTGTGGTTGCAGTTGATGTTGGAAGTTGAGCCAGAACTGTTTTGTCTGTAGCGTTCCTTGGGACGCCGCGTGAGTTGACTGCTATCACCTTGTCTTTTCAAATAAATGGGAGGGAGAGAAAGTTGCTTTATATACGCACAAATCCTTCAGATTTTCTCCCACATCACAGCTTCCATATCCGGAGCTCTCCTCCCTTAGCATAACATGTTTAAGGCAAAGGTTGGGAAGAAAGAACTTTTTCCGCCGCAGATGCACCCTGCCTTCATGAGACTCAGAATAGTACGGTATGGGCGCAGGAAACTTAAGTTCAGGAGAATACTTCATTTCGACCGAGGGGGAAGGGAATCTTTCCCTCTTTTAGTCAAAATCCGAAGCAGGTTCTGTCCATGCCAGAATTTTGGTGTGGCAGAAGAAAGATTTTCCGCCATCAGCGCCTCTGCTTTGCGGCAGGCGTATATTTAGAGAAAGCCCCTCAACCTCCAACTCCCTGCACCTTTCTTTCAACGGTGTCAGGCTCAAGTTGGGTCTCTTTGGCTGTTTGAGTTGTGGGCATGTGAAAGCATTGAGGAAGAACAAGGTCTGGGGGCTGTAGCCAACCTCTCCTCTGACCTACTCCCTCAGCTTCATTTTATTCTCTTGTATCTTCCTTTCTTTTCGATTATGTAATGAGCTTTGATGCAAACTGATTCCAGCTTTTCATTGTACGCTGTACTATTTCTTTGTTTTAGTGGTAATGGAAATTTCTTTACTTGTGTTGGATACTGTTCCTTTGATTACACTACTTTGTGAGTGAGTGTGCCCCATGCGTGTGTTTCTTTCAGAATATTTAGAGCAAAATAGCTTGAAACATAATCTAACTAACTCCAATTTATCAATACTACCAGGCATTATATCGATAATTCATAGTAAATCAAACTTAGGAAACTAACCGGGATAATAGTCGAACACCCTGTGATAAGCGCGTGAACACCGTCCAAGGCCGATAACCTCTAAATAATCCATCCGAGCAATCGACTGGGAAGTAGGGGACTCCGACGGTGTTTTTTTTTTTTTTTTTTTTTTTTTTTTTTTTTTTTTTTTTTTTTTTTCCGTAGGCTTGGGTCCGAGGACCATGCAAGGCCTTGGTTCTGTCCAAAACTTGCATATTCTTTTAAGTAGTTGGTTTCCCCATAGGCTTGGGTCCGAGGACCATGCAAGGCCTTGGTTCTGTCCAAAACTAGTATATTTCTTTTAAGTAGTTGGTTTCCCCATAGGCTTGGGTCTGAGGACCATGCAAGGCCTTGGTTCTGTCCAAAACTTGTATATTTCTTTTAAGTAGTTGGTTTCCCCATAGGCTTGGGTCCGAGGACCATGTAAGGCCTTGGTTCTGTCCAAAACTTGTATATTTCTTTTAAGTAGTTGGTTTCCCCATAGGCTTGGGTCCGAGGACCATGCAAGGCCTTGGTTCTGTCCAAAACTTGCATATTCTTTTAAGTAGTTGGTTTCCCCATAGGCTTGGGTCCGAGGACCATGCAAGGCCTTGGTTCTGTCCAAAACTTGCATATTCTTTTAAGTAGTTGGTTTCCCCATAGGCTTGGATCCGAGGACCATGCAAGGCCTTGGTTCTGTCCAAAACTTGTATTTTCTTTTAAGTAGTTGGTTTCCCCATAGGCTTGGGTTCGAGGACCATGCAAGGCCTTGGTTCTGTCCAAAACTTGTATATTTCTTTTAAGTAGTTGGTTTCCCCATAGGCTTGGGTCCGAGGACCATGCAAGGCCTTGGTTCTGTCCAAAACTTGTATATTTCTTTTAAGTAGTTGGTTTCCCCATAGGCTTGGGTCCGAGGACCATGCAAGGCCTTGGTTCTGTCCAAAACTTGTATATTTCTTTTAAGTAGTTGGTTTCCCCATAGGCTTGGGTCCGAGGACCATGCAAGGCCTTGGTTCTGTCCAAAACTTGCATATTCTTTTAAGTAGTTGGTTTCCCCATAGGCTTGGGTCCGAGGACCATGCAAGGCCTTGGTTCTGTCCAAAACTTGCATATTCTTTTAAGTAGTTGGTTTCCCCATAGGCTTGGATCCGAGGACCATGCAAGGCCTTGGTTCTGTCCAAAACTTGTATTTTCTTTTAAGTAGTTGGTTTCCCCATAGGCTTGGGTTCGAGGACCATGCAAGGCCTTGGTTCTGTCCAAAACTTGTATATTTCTTTTAAGTAGTTGGTTTCCCCATAGTCTTGGGTCTGAGGACCATGCAAGGCCTTGGTTCTGTCCAAAACTTGTATATTTCTTTTAAGTAGTTGGTTTCCCCATAGGCTTGGGTCCGAGGACCATGCAAGGCCTTGGTTCTGTCCAAAACTTGTATATTTCTTTTAAGTAGTTGGTTTCCCCATAGGCTTGGGTCCGAGGACCATGCAAGGCCTTGGTTCTGTCCAAAACTTGCATATTCTTTTAAGTAGTTGGTTTCCCCATAGGCTTGGGTCCGAGGACCATGCAAGGCCTTGGTTCTGTCCAAAACTTGTATATTTCTTTTAAGTAGTTGGTTTCCCCATAGGCTTGGGTCCGAGGACCATGCAAGGCCTTGGTTCTGTCCAAAACTTGCATATTTCTTTTAAGTAGTTGGTTTCCCCATAGGCTTGGGTCCGAGGACCATGCAAGGCCTTGGTTCTGTCCAAAACTTGCATATTCTTTTAAGTAGTTGGTTTCCCCATAGGCTTGGATCCGAGGACCATGCAAGGCCTTGGTTCTGTCCAAAACTTGCATTTTCTTTTAAGTAGTTGGTTTCCCCATAGGCTTGGGTCCGAGGACCATGCAAGGCCTTGGTTCTGTCCAAAACTTGTATATTTCTTTTAAGTAGTTGGTTTCCCCATAGGCTTGGGTCCGAGGACCATGCAAGGCCTTGGTTCTGTCCAAAACTTGCATATTCTTTTAAGTAGTTGGTTTCCCCATAAGCTTGGGTCCGAGGACCATGCAAGGCCTTGGTTCTGTCCAAAACTTGCATATTCTTTTAAGTAGTTGGTTTCCCCATAGGCTTGGGTCCGAGGACCATGCAAGGCCTTGATTCTGTCCAAAACTTGTATATTTCTTTTAAGTAGTTGGTTTCCCCATAGGCTTGGGTCCGAGGACCATGCAAGGCCTTGGTTCTGTCCAAAACTTGTATATTTCTTTTAAGTAGTTGGTTTCCCCATAGGCTTGGGTCCGAGGACCATGCAAGGCCTTGGTTCTGTCCAAAACTTGTATATTTCTTTTAAGTAGTTGGTTTCCCCATAGGCTTGGGTCCGAGGACCATGCAAGGCCTTGGTTCTGTCCAAAACTTGCATATTCTTTTAAGTAGTTGGTTTCCCCATAGGCTTGGGTCCGAGGACCATGCAAGGCCTTGGTTCTGTCCAAAACTTGCATATTCTTTTAAGTAGTTGGTTTCCCCATAGGCTTGGGTCCGAGGACCATGCAAGGTCTTGGTTCTGTCCAAAACTTGTATATTTCTTTTAAGTAGTTGGTTTCCCCATAGGCTTGGGTCTGAGGACCATGCAAGGCCTTAGTTCTGTCCAAAACTTGTATATTCTTTTAAGTAGTTGGTTCCCCCATAGGCTTGGGTCCGAGGACCATGCAAGGCCTTGGTTCTGTCCAAAACTTGTATATTTCTTTTAAGTAGTTGGTTTCCCCATAGGCTTGGGTCCGAGGACCATGCAAGGCCTTGGTTCTGTCCAAAACTTGTATATTTCTTTTAAGTAGTTGGTTTCCCCATAGGCTTGGGTCCGAGGACCATGCAAGGCCTTGGTTCTGTCCAAAACTTGTATATTTCTTTTAAGTAGTTGGTTTCCCCATAGGCTTGGGTCCGAGGACCATGCAAGGCCTTAGTTCTGTCCAAAACTTGTGAGATCTCTTTTGTTAAGTAGTCTTTTCTCTATACTGATTTATTTTTCGAAGGTCGGCCCCTAGGCCAGGGAGGGAGGAGTTGGCTCGAGGCCGGAAGCCCCTAGAGCTGCCCGCTCCGTTAGCAGTGCAAGGCGTAACCCCTAGCGGAGGCTTATGGCGGAACAACAACTGTACGTCGCCGGAGATGGGAAAAACTCGTGAATCTCTGCTTGCTGGAGAGCTGACTCATGCGCCACCCGTGCCAACGCGCAAGCCTTCCCACAGACGGCGCCAATTGTAGGGACACGATTCTCAAGCGGCCCAACGATGACGTTGGGCTTGCGCGTGATGGATCCCTCACAATAAATTTTGTAGAGAGTGGGCTTGAAAGGCTGGAGTTGGGTCACGGGACGTTAGTACAGGCCGGACACTAGATAAACCTAGACTGGAAAAGGCTTTAGTCCGGTTATCTAAGCCCATTAACTTTATGAATTGAGGGATTGGGCTCCTCGGATCATGTCCGAGGAGCACTAGTGTATTCTCCAGTTACCCGTCAATGGGTTATCCCTGGTGGAGCGTATATACTTTCCGGGAATTCTCATTCTTGGAGTATTTTCCCAGAAGTGAGATGGGGATCCTTCACTTTGTTACCTTGCGTTTTCTTTTATACTAGCCTACGTTCATTATCCCCCGTCCACGTGTAGGGTCGACTTTTTCAGGACAGAGATTTGTCCCATCAGTCTAATCCCGAAATTGTAGGAGATGGTCCATAAAGTCTAAGAATCCGGCTCTGTTAGGTGCGGTGTCACGTCAATGAAGGGTATTAGGAACTATTTCCCTGAGATATTTTCTGATCTTTTAAGTTTGCTTGTATTCCACTTTCGTCAATGGGATTTTGGGTCCTCCGAGGACTGAGCGGTCCTCGGACGTATCTTTGGGCCACATCGGGCTCATTATTTTTGGGCTTGGGCCCTGGCCTCCTTTAGTTTGGGGCCTATGGACTCCCTATAAGCGAGCGAGCTGGGCCCATAAACTATTGGGCCCCACATTATATATCTATAGTTAAAAAATAAAAAATAAAAAACTATCAAGATCAATTTTGAATAAAATGAGGAAGTTGAATTTTTATTTTTTATTTTTTTGTAACAACAATTCTCCTAATAAAAAAAGAACAAGTTGGGTTAGATTTTTCACATTATTTATAACATGGGTGACGATTGTGATTGGGCTAATATAATTTTTCACATAACCTTTGTACGAGCATACTTTTTTTTTTCTTTTTTTATGGGGTGTACGAGCATACTATTGACACACTCTTCTCCACATGTTACTCTTGATTTACACTATTAGAAAAACAATAAGTTTAACCACATAATAAATGTCTTAATATTTGTCACAAGTGTCGATAGAGCATATTGTGATTATTGATAATGTGCAAATTTCTTGACTAGGTGGTTACATGTCTGACTAGGTAGTTTATACAGTGTTTATACAGTAGACAGACCTTTGATGACCACAAATTTTCATACTACAATAACCACCTGAGAGAAGAGAAGTTACAGAGATATATCCATATATCTGACCCCACAACTTTCACAAAGTAATTAACACAACTTACTTCATCCTCAAGGATTATTATTATTGTTATTTTTTAAATTCTAAGATCACATTTTAAATCACAACTTTTATCAAAATTGTCTATAATGCAAACAACAAATGATGAAACAAAAATGATGAGTTTATATGAAAATGATTAGCAATCAATTACAATATATCACATACGACAGTTATAACAAAAGTTGTAACAATTTACTGTATTACTAAAATTATTCATTTTTTTTTGGATAAAAACTAGAATTACTCAATTAAAAAGCTGTTATAGCTTTGAACATTTTTTTTGATAGGATAGTGTTAAAAATTAAAAGCCAAGGCCTTGTCTGGTATGTGAGTTTAAACACATGTTTTTATTTTTTAAATAATATTATATATTTTTTCACACACTTTTTCACCCACACATATTTCCAAAAAAAACTGAAAACTGTTATTTAAATACAAGTACCAAACGAGCTCAAATTACCTATATATAAATTGAGAGAATCACACTTCAAAGAAACAAAAATCCTCCAAAACCCAATTACAACATTTTTCCTACACTTGGATTTTGGATGCACTTCCAAAAAAAATGCATTCAAATCCAAACCATTCAACATTGTCAGTGCTCCCAAAGCGCATAATCATAATGCGACACGGCGAGTCAAGGGGCAATTTGGACTATTCAGCCTACAGCACAACCCCGGACCACCAAATCCCGCTCACCGAAGTGGGCCTGGCCCAGGCCCAAGACGCCGGGGCCCGACTCCGCCACCTCATCTCCACAGCCTCCTCCACGGACTCGTGGCGCGTGCACTTCTACGTGTCCCCATACGCCCGCGCCCAATCGACGCTGAGAGAACTGGGTCGGAGCTTCACGAAGAAACGGATCATAGGGGTCCGAGAAGAGTGTCGGATCCGAGAGCAAGACTTCGGGAACTTCCAGGTGGAAGAGAGGATGAAAGCGACCAAACGAACGCGCCAGATGTTCGGTCGTTTCTTCTATCGTTTCCCTGAAGGCGAGTCCGCTGCTGACGTCTTCGACCGCGTTTCTAGTACGTCTTCTCTTTCTGTTTTCTTTCTTCTTCTTTTGTTCTGTGTGTACGCTTTTTTTTTTTTAATGGAAAGACGCATCTTTTGCTCACAAATAAGCATGCTGCTATATCGACTGACATGAAAATAAAAAAACATTACGTAACTCAATGCATTAGGCTAAAATCCCATGTTCAGCTAACTCCTAGAGGTGCATGAATCTTCTTGTTCAAATGATGCTTACACCATTGAATCAAAGACGGGCCAGCCTTCCTCAGTTTCCCATGGCGAACCTCATTTCTTTTAGTCCATCTCCCACTGAGCATCCATAGAATATACCATAGGAAATCAAAAAAAGTTCTGAAAAGGAATCGCTGACAAAAGAGAGAAGAGAGTTGAAGAACCCCATGTCCCCCGAGCCTTAGAGCAATCCCAAAATAGGTGGAACAGAGATTCAGATGTACCTCCACATTCCTCAAAAGTGCTGTCTACCAATACATGTCTACGTACCATATTATCGTATGAGGGATTTGGATCTCTTCCAAAACAGACGCGTACAACTCCCGTCAGAACTAGAGCCCATCTCCCTGTTAGTCTCAAAATCCAAAGCCACCTTATAAGCACTTCTAACAGTGAAAAAAACCATTTGAAGTTTCCGCCCAAACCCGTTTGACGCTTGTTCTTATTGTTATCCTTGTTTTCATTCATTTCTGTAATGTGTGTGCGCTTTGTTTTTGAAAATGCCAAGGATCAAACTACAAAGTATGCCCATCACAACTTCTAATACAATGGACTGATCTATGAGTCCAAAATGGTGGACAAGAAGTACTATAAAATGTTAATAAAACAAAAAAGACTGGCCGGTATACGGTTAAATATTAAGCCTTTTACCAAATTATCCAATCTAAATTTTTATTTGAATAAGTTCTAGCTATAGAAAGTCAGAAACACACAATTAAGAACTTCTTTATAGACTGCCAGAGACTTTCCCTCAAACTTTGAATCAGAGTTTGGCTGTTTAATTAGGTTCTCCGAACTATAATAGTTATATGAAATTACATTGCAAGTGCAGTATTCAATTTCTTATGTTGGAATTTCTGTTTGCTTGTGCACATGTGCTATTGGTACTAGAAAATTAGACTTAGCTTTAACTGGCCTGAATTTGATGCTTCCCAAGTGAGCAAAGTAGCAGCCACAAAATCCGACCTTTTTCTTAAAAAAAAAAAAAAAAAAAACCGACCTAACTTGAAATCCTTTAGTGAATGTTCTTTGAGGGATTTTCCTGTTTTGAATTATTATTCCAGTAAAATGGAAATGCCATTCCTGTCCTATGCAGTAAATTGCAATACAAGAATTTGTATTGGGTGGTATATAATGGGGGTGGGGGTGGTTGTTGAGCCCTGTTAGTTATGGTCTGTTTGGATAGAGGGGGGAAGTAGGAGGAGTAGAGTAGAGTAAGCTAAAATTGAGTTAATTTTATACTAAATCTACTCTACTCTCCCTTCCCCTCTCTCAATCAAAACAGACCATTAGTTGGAAGTATATTCCTAAAATGAGGAATTATTTACAAATTTTGTGTCACTGAAATGCGGAATTGAAGTGGGAATTTGAATCTTACAGGTTTTCTTGAATCACTGTGGAGGGACATAGACATGAACAGGCTTCACCATGACCCTTCCCATGACTTGACTCTTATAATCGTCTCACATGGGCTAACCTCACAGGTCTTCCTCATGAAGTGGTTCAAGTGGACTGTTGAGCAATTTGAGCGCCTAAACAATCTTGGGAACTGTGAATTCCGAGTGATGGAATTAGGAGATGGTGGAGAATACAGCTTAGCAATCCATCACACAGAGGAGGAAATGCATGAATGGGGACTTGATGCTGATATGATAGCTGACCAAAAATGGCGAATCAATGCCCACAAGGGTGCATTGAATGGAAATTGTCCCTGGTATCTTGATGCTTTCTTTGACCATCTAGATGACTCGGATGACAATGAAGACAGTGTGGACGAATCCTCAATTGATTCTTCTAGACTCTAGTGTATGTGCATAGGTTGTCCAGAACTTGAATTGGAAGTTCTTTCGATTTTCTTGATTGTGTTTTGTGCAGTGTACTTCAAATATTGGAATGGGAAAGTTGACGTTAATCTGGCCGTAAAGCCATGGTGTAAAAATCAAAATTTATTCTTTCAATTTGAGAGTTGGGAAGAAGAAAATCAGTTCAAAACTCTGAAGAATTGTTGTGATATTGGCTTCCTTGTTACAGATTGAACAAAAACAAAGACCACATTCATGGATATTTTGGCATACAAAAATTCAAGTTCAATTGTAGCGTGATCTTTTTCAATAAACTGGTGCTTCTGAATGTGTAAAAATCTGCTATATTTATCCTACATTGCTAGGTGAAGTAAAAAATATAGTGCATTGCATCAACTTATACAAAATTTGTTGTCTATTTTAACATAAAAACCTATTTTTTCTTCTATTTTACATAACTATTTTTCAGAAATATCCACATTAGATTATCTATTTTACATTTTATTTTATTTAAATAATCATTTTTTATTTTTTTTTTAGGAATATGATGAGAGCATGAAGTGAGAGAAAAAAAAAATTAAAATAATAAAATACAAAGCTGCAGTAAGTAACTTTACAAATTTACACATTTTTAACTTGACTGATATGGGTAATTTTGGATCTTGGATATGTAAAATTGAATCATTATTTTATTTTTCATTTTTGGATGCATTTTGTGCTTGACAGAGAATATTTAGCTCTTTACTTATAAAGATTTTGTATTTTTTTTTTTTAAGAAGATGAGAACTTGCACGTTAGACACCTTTTTTGACATGCAATGTGACATATTTGAATCATTGAATGCAGACTTTTAAATGATAGCATCAATGATCAAACTAGCAAATACAAAAGATGCAAAAAAGCCTAGTTTGCACTATGTTGGCATTACTTTCTTTGCATTTTTTGATAGAAAATTTCACTTCAGTTGATCAGATGCAAACAAACCGAGTAATGAGCTATCCAAATATTGGAAGTTGTTGCCAACAAGTCAAGCTAAGTTATTGCCTTTGAAACGTATTTCCTTATTTGCACCCATCACATTAGTGTTCTTCTAGTTTAAATGGAAAGTTAATGTTAACTAGGTGATAGTTAGCCTAAAAAACCATCAATAAGTTCTAATAGTTGATTCAGATAATAGTTTAGGTGACAACGATTACTTGAATGACATGAATTTTTGATATCTTGTGCACTATGCCTGGTACTATTGTACTGACATCTTGTGGACTATGCCTGGAACTTTAACAAAAAATTGTTTGGAGTTTCTGTCAAATTTAAAATAGGATTAAAATATAAGTCCGTTTAATTTGTAATTAGAACAAATAATTGTGATTTTTTTTTAATAATGAATAAAGTATGAGTACTGAGAATTGTTGGGCTGCGTAAGCTTAAAAAAAAAAAATTATAATAAATAAAGAATGAGAATTGAGAATAGTTGGGCTGTATAAGCTGCAAAAAGAACTAGATTTTGAAAATAAATATTTTGAACAATAATATTAGTTTCCTAAAAATGGATTATCATTTAAAAGCAATCCAAGTGATCTCCCAAAAGTAAAATTCTGATTTTTTTTTCTTAAGCACATCCAAATGAAAAACCTGAGCTGAATTAGTAATTGAGTTTCAATTAAACTCTATAAAGCAAAAAGATATAGTTATCTATTTTTCGTGATATGATATTAATTTATTTTTATGATATGTTTTAGCCAAGTTTTCACACGATGTGCATTCCATTTTGTTATTAGTTTCCTCCATTATTTTAATAAATTTTCAAATAGAAAGATAATTTATTAATTTTTTCAAATATTTCAATAATTTTCCTTTCAAAAATGGTAATATTCTGTGTTCTAATTTATAGGCAAAATCACAAAACCGAAAGATAATTAAAGTAGTTTAGTGATATGATCATACTAAATGTATTTATAAATTTGAGAATTGTATGATATAGTAAGTTCCATGCTTAATCAAGAATGCAAATATCCTTTTAAAAAAAAAAGAAAAAAAAGAAGAATGCAAATGTTGTTTTGATAAAATCAAAATGCAAATGTCCTTCAACTATTTTCTTTTACTTTTTTTTATGGGATTTTCTTTACATTCTTGACTGTGTGTTAATATATATATATATATATATATATATATTTTTTTTTTTGTTGGGTATGTTTTAAAATTTAAGCCCATGATATTTTGTTGTAAAGCCCAAGCCCATGCTCTAGAATTTTCCTTGGCTGGCGTGGGAATTTTTTGCAACAAACAAAACCCTCAATCTTCTCATATTTCATTATAAAATAGTCAACCACACCTTCCCATGTTTAATTTTGCAGAAAATACATAGCGGCTTGTGACATCAATGGAAAAGAAAATTCCTTTGTTTTTGCCTTTTCCTTTTTCACTCTAATCATCTTTAGCTACTTCCTTTTTTTAGAGCTCTAAAACTATCAAAATTTCAGCATATATGATATTAGTTAAATATATATTACTTTTGATACTCTAGCTACTTTGTTTTTGCTGAAAATTTTCTCTTGGGCATTTGTGACGAGTTCGAAACTCTGTTTGTGAGTGCACATTAACAGAATTGCCATTGCATCCTGGAGAGTGACCACCTGAGCCATTTGCACCAACTGATTCATTCCAGTAGAGGCGAAATCGCTTCTTAAGGATAGTGGATTTAGTTCCGTGCCTCGGCGATAAGTTTTACTTAATCCTTAATTTTATACGTTTTTGTACTTGTTTATCTTGCTTATAAGTTTATTTGAGCATATCTTGTTTTATTGATATATTATTGATATTACTTTGTAACTTTGTTAATCAATTTGGACAATTTTCCAAACTATACTTCCAACAATCTTAAGAAGCGATTTATGTTCTTATTGATTAAAAAAATGTATGATGTTCCTAATATTGTCTTAGAATCTGAGGCATCACTTGTTTCGAAAATGAAGTTAGTCAATAACATTACTGATTGAGTAGTGGATACTGGGGCTACTAGACACATTTGCTTCAGCAAGGAGTCATTTCTTAATTATGAGGAAGTAATAGATGAAGAGAATGTTTATTTGGGAGACTCTGGTACTGCAAGAGTTGCTAGAAGGGGTAAGGTACTTTTGAAATTTACTTCAGGTAAGTCTGTAGCCTTGCACTCTATTCTTCATGTTCCTAACATGCGTAGAAATTTAGTGTCTGGGTTCTTGCTCAATAAGGTAGGCCTAAAAATTGTTTTTGAATCTAATAAGATCGTTCTTAGTCAAAATGGTGATTTTGTGGGCAATGGATTTTGTCATGAAGGCTTATTTGTGCTTGAAACTGATTATGAGAACATGAATATATCTAGTAACTCTTCTGCTTATATTGTTGAATCTTTGGATCTTTGGCATGGTAGGCTAGGGCATGTTAGCCATCAAAAGAATGAAACAAACGAGCCTAATACCAAACTTAACTAATTCAGAGCATTCAAAGTGTGAAATATGTGTAGAAGCAAAACATTTCAAAAAACCTTTCAAAACTGCTAAAAGGAGCTTTGAACTTTTAGAACTCATTCATAGTGACTTAGGAGACTTCAAAAATTATACGAGTAGAGGAGGTAAAAAATATTATATGACATTTATAGATGACTACTCTAGATATACAAGAGTATACCTCTTAAGTAGTAAAGATGAAGCTGAAAACATGTTCATAAAATTTAAAACAGTAGTTGAAAATCAGAAAAATAAGAAAATTAAAAATAGAGGAGGAGAATATGGTTCAGCTTTGTTTAAAAAATTTTGTGAAGAAAATGATATTATTCATGAAGTCACTGCACCTTGTACACCTGAACGAAATGGAATAGCTGAAAGGAAAAATAGAACCCTAAAGGATATGATGAATGCCATGCTTATTAGCTCTGGTCTTCCTTCCAACATGTGGGGGGAGGCTATCCTTTCTGCATGTCATGTATTAAACAGGGTCCCACATGAAAAGATTAGAAAAACTCCATATGAACTATGGGAAGGACATGCACCAAACTTAGGATACTTGAAGGTGTGGGGTTGTTTGGTAAAAGTTGGAATTCCTAAACCACATAAAGAAAAGATAGGTCCTAAAATCAAGGATAGTGTCTTCATAGGATATGCCCAAAATAGTCCTGCCTATAGGTGCTTAGTTTTGGAGACTAACACTATAGTGGAGACTAGGGATGCTGATTTCTTTGAGCATATTTTTCCCATGAAGAGAACGAGACTCACTAATGAGTCTTCATCAATCATACCCCAAGTGAGATCAAGTTCAAACTTAGATGAAAACCACTCAACACAAGAGTTAAGACATAGTAAAAGACCTAAAAACGGAACCAACTTTGGGCCTGACTTTATCACTGCCTTTCTCATTGAAGATGACCCAAAAACTTATCAAGAGGCCATGAAATCAGTAGATGCAACCTTTTGGAAGGATGCAACCCATAGTGAGTTAGAATCAATTATGGCTAACCATACGTGGGAATTAGTTGAACTCCCTAGAGGATGCAAAACCATTGGTTGCAAATGGGTGTTTAAAAAGAAATTAAAGGCAGATGGGTCCATAGACAAATTCAAAGCTAGACCAATGGCAAAAGGGTATTGTAGGGTGACGAATTTGGGGCTCAGGCCCAACAGGTGGGAGATTCTGGCCCAAAAGTCCTTCAACAATGAATTTGTAGAGAGTAGGTTATAGAACTAGGTCTTTGACAGGAGAAACGAAGTTATGACCAAGCCATGCAACCAGTTGGACGTAGGGATATTCCTTCAAACTTTTGGAGGAACGGTCCCTGAGGCTGTTCCTGCTACTTCTCTCTCTTTTCTCCTTCTTTATCCTTTCTTCTTTCTGTCTGCGGTCCCTTTTCCATGGGGATCTTCTTCCCTTATATAGCATCCTTCCTGAGATCATGTCCCTACACTTGTCAGTCATCCGATCCTCCACTCGAGTGCCTGTCCCATAGGTCATCCTCCCTCCTTTCTGTGAGTTGCACTGGCCAAGATCATTCTGCGTTCCTGTCCCTTCCACATTAATGCGGCTGGAAAAGTAGTTCCTTGGCATTTAATGCGGCAGTTATGATTGTCCCCCCCCCTTCCTGAGTGTCACGCACTGTTCCTTCGTATTGGGTGAACTTTCGCCAAGTATGGGGTGCAAATTGGACACTTACTTGGTGAGTCCGAGGAGGTGTTCCTCCTCGGACGCCCCTTAGCAGGTCCGGCCCATCATGATTGGGACGGGATTTCCTACGCCCATGCCTTTTCTTCTTTATCGTGGCTGGGCTTGGTACATGAGCTACGGCCCAACATCAACTGACAGACTTTACCCACCACAATAGCCCCTCAAAATGCCGGCCTTTTTTGAGTCCGAGGAGAAAATGCGGGATTTTGATACTCACTAGACGGCTCGTGGCGTACCACTGCTTCACACGTGGAAGGGGGAAGGCACGCCTTTACGTGCTTCATTAATGTTGTGGGCAGTTGGTGACTCAGGGGGAAGTAACCGCAGCTTTTGAGGTTTTACACTCGCTCAATCCAACGGTTGGAGGCAGGATCTACGGTGGACAGCGTCTCGCATGCCTTAGACGCGAGCGCGTCTGTTCGACTTCTACCGAGTATAATAGGTTGTGAGGGCGTTCGTCTCTCATTTTTGACGAGCTTTCCAATATTCAGAACTTCTCAGAGCCTATTCCTTCAGCCTGTTCTTGCTTCCGCTGCCATTCTCTTGAAGACTCCTTCGAACCTCTTACCCGTAAGTTCGCGCTTCTTCTCCATTATTCTTCATTAATCATACTGCCTTCAAGTTGTTTTTAGGATTAGAGGGGATGGGTAGGCTTGAGAAACTGGTAGATTCTCCGGCCGGTATGGCGGGCTTCAGGGCGAAGTATCGTATCCCACCGGAGGTAGGGCTAGAGTACTGTCATCTGGAGGACATTTTGATGAAACGGAGAACAGAAGAGGTCGCAATTCCGATGATAGCCTTCGTGGAAGGAGGAATGACTATTCCGATGGGGAGAATAACTAGGGACTATCTGCGTGGTCATAGGTTGGCCCCCCATCAATGCACCGCTAATGTATTCCGGATCCTGGGGTGTGTCGAAACCCTGAACGATCAGATGAACCTCGGCCTCTCATGGCACGACGTGGTTCATCTTTACGAATGCCATAAGCTCGGCGACACATACTATCTAAAGTCTAGGGTCGACGCAGTGAGGTTGATATCTTGCCTTTCGAAGTCTAGCAAAGGCTTGAAGGACGACCATTTGATCGTCTCCGGGCCATGGTCTGACGGCCCTCACTGTCCGACTAGGGAGGGAAAGCCAGGTGGGGTGTCGTAGAATTAGATGCCGTGGGGAGGATTTTGGTTTCAAGCTCCTCCACCCCTTTTTCCTTTACTTGCTTTAGATTTGTTGGTTTGATTGCATGTCTCCTCGGACTAACATAAATCGTTTGACGGCCTTTGCAGACAAGAAGCTAACCACTTCTCGGCTGAGCCTAGTCAATGTCTCGGCTCTAAATTACCTCCTGAGGTCCGAGATTTTTGTTAGCGGGGACGGACAACTACGGTCGGCTCCTTTGATTTTGGATTATACTCCGCTCACTCGAGCCCAGGTAGAAGCCGGACAAGCAATAAGGGCCGGTAGTCTGAGATTAGCACGGATTGACGTGTCCATACCAGGGTTCCTCGCTGATACAGACTTGCCTCCAATTCAGTTACCTCCCCAACGCGTTTTTCCCCCAGTAGTTATCCCAGAGGTGGAGTCCGGCTCTTCGCATTCATCCTTAGAGGATCAGATAGACCGGTTCCAATTTACTGAGGAAGGGGAGGCTTCGGTTAGAGTAGTAGAGATCTCCGACTCTGACGCTGATTTGGACCGTGCCTCAGCGGCTCCTGGTACTGGTTTGGTCATCGCACAGCCTGATCTTAGCGAGGACACAGAGGAAAAAGAAGGAATGGACCTCCAGCCGAGGACTGGCCTCAGGGGTCTTTTATCCAACAGGTCCAAAGCGCAGACCTCTAAGGAGATCTCGAAAGGACAGGTCGTCTCCAAAGCCCCCGCTCTTCCTCCCCCACCCTCGTCGGGCGCGGCGCTGAAGCCTATGCCTAATCTAAAACGAAAAAGGCCTGTAGAAGAGGCAGAGGAGGGAGAGGTTGCCCGCGAGAAGGCCGGGCCTAAAAAGAAAAGCAAGGAGACAAAAGAGCCCCGAGAAAACAGAACCAGGTCCACTGAGAGCCGAGATGAGGCGGTCACTCAGAGGGGACCACGTACATGGTCTCCTCGGATCGAGCTAGATGGCGCTCCAATCCTCTGGGATGCGACCCTATGGGAGACCCAGCGCGAGCAAGCTTCATTCATGGCTGAAGCGTTGCAGCAGCCTCTACTCTTGCCCCGCGATATGGAAGGCCTCAGGAAGATTCGTCAGCCAGAGCTTTTCATGTCACTGAAGAGGGACATGGCCGTGGTAAGTGGAATCTTCTATCTTATCTTCGTGTTGAGAACCCTCTCATCGTCTTATCTTGGTATCGTCTTTATTTCCGTCTGAGTGCAGGTCACCCAACAGATTTATGTTGCTGAGGAGTGGGCCAAGCAAGCTCGAGAGGATGCGCATAAGGAGGCTCAGTCCCGTGCTACAGCTGAGAGGGCCGCGGGCGATCTCAAACGAGATCTTGATCGTAAGGATCATGAGCTGAAAGAAATAAAGAAGGCCAATGCGAGTGCAGAGGCTGGCCTGAAGAATGCTGAAAAGCAAACCGAAGAGCTGTGCAAGCAGCTCCGACACTCTGAGGAAAGACTGTCAGCGGAGCAACAAGCGGTGTCGGAGCTTAAGGCTGAGCTTGCAAGGGCAAAGGAGGAAACCCGCTTGTCCAGGGAGGCTGCGGAGAAGGCCATGGCGGCTTCGTATGAACGTGGGGTTCACGATACTGAGGAAAGATTGACCGAGGAAGTCGCCACTGTCTGCAGGGACTATGTCACCACGACCTGGGGATTGGCCATGGATAAGGCAGCCGTCCCCGCAGATTCTGATCTCAGGAAAGCTGAGAACATCTTTTACCCTGCGGAGATACGCGAGACTCCTGGGGAGGCTGCCTCCACTGAGCCTATTCCAGTAGATCCCCCTATTCCCGAGACTGGAGGCATGGAGCAAGCTACGCAGGGCCAGTCACCCGACGATAGTCTTCGCATCAGCGAGATCCTTGCCCAGGCCCAGGAGATCGCCCCGGAGAACCCAGCAGTGGATGATCAGCCTGCCCCAACTCAGGGCCCTTAGGGACGTAGAATAGGAATTCGTTTGTCCCCTTTTGTACTTTGTTTTGTTTGATCCTTGATAATGTTTCTGAACTGAATTACTTTAAACATTTTAAGACAAAAGTTATTTAATTACATATATCGCTGCTTTGCTTTATTTTGTTTTCGTCATGAATGAATATCGATCTTACTCTTTTACTGCTTAAAATCGAAGAGTAATGAATGAAGATGTTAGAGTTGCGACACTTTGTAGTTGAGCAACAACGATAACAATGTTGATTTTTCCTAAATCCATGGCTAAGAATCCGCGCAGGACTTGGACTCCCTTTAACGCTTTTCGCGAATCATGAAAGGTTATCCCTTGATGAAAGAATTGCGTGGTTAATTTCCCCCAAGTCTGTGGTCCGAGGAGCCATGCAGGACTTGGGTTCTGTTTAACGCTTATTGAAAATTGCCGCGTGGTTAATTTCCCCCAAGTCTGTGGTCCGAGGAGCCATGCAGGACTTGGGTTCTGTTTAACGCTTATTGAAAACTGCGGCGTGGTTAATTTCCCCCAAGTCTGTGGTCCGAGGAGCCATGCAGGACTTGGGTTCTGTTTAACGCTTATTGAAAATTGCCGCGTGGTTAATTTCCCCCAAGTCTGTGGTCCGAGGAGCCATGCAGGACTTGGGTTCTGTTTAACGCTTATTGAAAACTGCGGCGTGGTTAATTTCCCCCAAGTCTGTGGTCCGAGGAGCCATGCAGGACTTGGGTTCTGTTTAACGCTTATTGAAAACTGCCGCGTGGTTAATTTCCCCCAAGTCTGTGGTCCGAGGAGCCATGCAGGACTTGGGTTCTGTTTAACGCTTATTGAAAATTGCCGCGTGGTTAATTTCCCCCAAGTCTGTGGTTCGAGGAGCCATGCAGGACTTGGGTTCTGTTTAACGCTTATTGAAAACTGTGGCGTGGTTAATTTCCCCCAAGTCTGTGGTCCGAGGAGCCATGCAGGACTTGGGTTCTGTTTAACGCTTATTGAAAATTGTCGCGTGGTTAATTTCCCCCAAGTCTGTGGTCCGAGGAGCCATGCAGGACTTGGGTTCTGTTTAACGCTTATTGAAAACTGCGGCGTGGTTAATTTCCCCCAAGTCTGTGGTCCGAGGAGCCATGCAGGACTTGGGTTCTGTTTAACGCTTATTGAAAACTGCGGCGTGGTTAATTTCCCCTAAGTCTGTGGTCCGAGGAGCCATGCAGGACTTGGGTTCTGTTTAACGCTTATTGAAAATTGCACAGTAGAGCGACATCAAGTAAAATATTCTTCATTAATAAAAGTACATTTTCAGGTTATTTACATTTCACGGACGTGGCACTACACGTTCATCCAAGTCTTCCAAATAGTACGCTCCGATGCCAGCCACAGAGGTGATACGGTATGGACCCTCCCAGTTTGGCCCGAGTTTTCCCCATGCGGGGTTCCTCGCATTGCCCAGGACTTTCCTCAGCACTAGGTCCCCAGGCGTCAACGGTCTTGACTTCACCTTGGCGTCATAGCCCCGCTTGAGCTTCTGCTGATACTGAGCTAGATGCACCATCGCGCAATCCCTTCTCTCTTCAAGGAGGTCCAAGCTTTTCTCTAGAAGCCCGTTGTTAACAATAGGGTCGAATGTAGCAGTCCTTTGGGAGGGAAAGTTTATCTCTAATGGGATGACGGCCTCGGCCCCGTAGGTCAACGAAAAGGGGGTTTCTCCCGTGGATCGGCGGGGCGTGGTGCGATACGTCCACAAAACATGGGCGAGCTCTTCAACCCACCTCCCTTTCGCGTCGTCTAACCTCCTCTTCAGCCCATTCACTATGGTTTTGTTAACTGCCTCGGCTTATCCGTTACTCTGCGGATAGGCTGGTGTAGAGTACCTGTTGACAATCCCCAATTCACTGCAATATTCCCTAAAGGCCTTGCTATCAAATTGCAGGCCATTGTCCGAGATTAGGGTGTGTGGGGTGCCGAATCGGGTGACAATGTTTTTCCAGATAAACTTCTTGACATCAACATCCCTAATGTTTGCCAGCGCCTCAACCTCAACCCATTTCGTAAAGTAATCGGTGCCGACGAGAAGAAACTTCTTGTTCCCGGCAGCTTTGGGGAACGGACCTAATATGTCTAGGCCCCATTGTGCAAATGGCCAAGGGCTGGACAATGGATTAAGTACCCCACCGGGCTGATGTATATTCGGAGCGAACCGTTGGCATTGGTCACACTTCTTCACATATTCCAGAGCTTCCTTATGCATGCTTGGCCACCAGTAACCCAGCGTCATAGCCCTGTGGGAGAGGGACCGGCCCCCCGTATGGCTCCCACAAATCCCCTCGTGCAACTCCTCCAGAATGAGTTCAGTCGCGCCTGGGTGTACACACAGCAAGTATGGCCTCGAGAATGAACGTCTGTAGAGCTTGGAGTCTTCAGACAACCAGAATCGAGAAGCTCTCCTCCGGATTTTGTTGGCCTCGACCTTGTCGTTTGGTAAGGAATCATTCTTCAAGAATTGGACAAGAGGGTCCATCCAGCTTGGCCCCTCGCCGACATTGTGTATCCGAATACCTTTAGACTCCTCTTCCGTGGGGCGGCAGAGGTCCTCGACCAAGATAACCCGCGGCAGGGGCTGAGCCGAGGATGTGGCCAGTGTTGCCAGAGAATCGGCGTGAGTATTCCCGCTTCTGGGTATATGCATCAAACGGAAGTCGTCGAAGTGGGCGCGTAGGCGTTTAGCTCGGGCAAGATACCGTTGCATTCTTTCGTCTTTCGCCTCCAATTCCCCGCTTACTTGCCCCACTATGAGTCTTGAATCCGAGAATATGCTCGCGCATTTCCCACCCAGCTTCCGGATCATCGACATCCCTTCTAGCAGTGCTTCATACTCAGCTTCGTTATTCGTTGCTGGGAATCCCAGTCTCAACGACTTCTCCAGGGTTATACCTTCGGGAGAGATTAGAACGAGCCCCACTCCGGACCCCTTTTGGTTCGCTGCACCATCAATGTATGCTCTCCACTCATCGTGCTCCTGCACAGAAATCGTGCTGACCAGTCTCCTATCATTATTCGGTGATTCCGACACATCCACCCCTTCCACGGTTGGCTCCGCAAATTCAGCTACCAGATCAGCGAGGACTTGACCTTTTATGGCGGTGCGCGGCATATATCTGATGTCAAAGGCGCTTAAGATGGTTCCCCACTTAGCGATTCTCCCAGTGTAGTCGGCGCTGCGGAGGACTGATTTCAATGGAAGTTGGGTTAGCACAACCACTGTATGCGCCTGAAAATAGTGAGGAAGCTTCTTTGTAGCTTGCACGACAGCCAATATTGCCTTTTCGAGGGGGAGATACCGGGTCTCTGCCTCCTGTAGCGACTTGCTTACGTAGTACACGGGCCGTTGCATGCCGTTGTCCTCTCGGATCAGTACTAGGCTGACTGCATGATCGGCGACTGCGATGTATGCATAGAGTACCTCGTCGGCCTCGGGACTGGACATGATCGGAGGTCGGGCGAGGTATTCCTTGAGCTGTTGGAAAGCCACGTCACACTCCTTGGTCCACTCGAAACCCTTCCACTTGTGCAATAGGAGGAAAAAAGGTCGGCATCGGTCCGCCGAGCGGGAGATGAAACGGTTCAAAGCTGCTATCATGCCGGTAAGCTTCTGGACTTCTTTGGGATTCCGAGGCGGTTGCATACTACGAATGGCCCTTATTTGGTCAGGGTTAACTTCGATCCCCCGATGGGTTACCATGTAGCCAAGGAATTTTCCCGATCCCACTCCAAATGAACACTTGGATGCGTTCAGTCGCAGCCTGTACCTTCTCAGGATGTGAAACACCTCGTCAAGGTCCCTGATGTGGTCAGTCACCCATTTGCTCTTTACTACCATATCGTCTATATATACCTCGACAGTTTTTCCCATCTGTTGTTCAAACATCCTAGTCATCATCCTTTGATAGGTGGAACCGGCATTCTTCAGGCCAAAAGGCATCACCTTGTAATGATAGTTGCCAATTGGGGTGACAAAGGCAGTTTTTTCCTGGTCTTCCGTGGCCAAGGATATCTGATGGTAGCCCTGGAAAGCGTCCAAAAAACTCATTCGGGGATGCCCGACAGTTGCGTCGACCAGTCGGTCTATTCGCGGCATTGGGAAAGGATCCTTCGGGCAAGCCTTGTTTAAGTCCGTGAAGTCCACACAAACTCACCATTTCCCGCTCTTCTTCTTCACCACGACTGTGTTCGCCAACCATTCAGGGTAGAACACTTCCTTGATAGCCCCAGCTCTTTTCAATTTCGCCACTTCTTCCCTCACAGCGTCCGCATGCTCCCTTGACGGGCGCCGAGGGGGCTGCTTCTTTGGGGTAATAGCTGGATTAACGTTAAGGTGATGGCGTATTAGGTCTGAGTCAACCCCAAGGGCTTCATAAGGATCCCAAGCGAATACATCCTCATTTCGACGCAGAAAATCAATTAGCGCCGACTTCTCTTGTGCTGGTAGCTCCGAGCCAATCTGGAAAAACCTTTCGGGGTCTGATCCGACGAGCACTTTCTCTAGCTCTTCACAACTCACCTCCAGGTCCGGTCCTTCATTACCTGCAACTAGGACCGGGGTTCTTGATTGCTATAAGGCATTCTCGGTTGAAGTGGAAGGCGCGTCACTTAATCGTCGAGCAATGGCCGTTACCATACATCGCCTGGCCATTCCTTGGTCCCCCACTATCTCTTTGATTCGGCCCTCTGAGGGATACTTCACTTTCTGGTGCAGGGTAGACGACACAGCCCCTAGCGTATGAAGCCATGGCCGTGCCACAATAGCCGTGTAGGGTGAGTATGCGTCCACCACAATAAAGTCCACTTCCACTATTTCTATGTCTGTTTGCACAGGCAATCTGATCATGCCCTTAGGGATGACGATTTTTCCCTCAAAGCTAAGCAGAGGAGTATTGTATGGCGACAGGTCCTCCTGCTTTAAATTCAGCCCTTTATATAGGTCCGGGTACATCACCTCCACGGCGCTGCCCTGATCAACTAACACCCTCCTGACGTCATAACCTCCTATTCTGAGTGTCACGACTAGGGCGTCGTCATGGGGCTGAATAGTTCCCTCCTTGTCCTCTTCCGTGAATCCAATTAATGGCACTCTCCCTCTGGCCCTCTTGGATTCCCTTTCGCCTGGCTCTGCCTGGAACCTACCTACTGACATTACTCTGAATGGGCCGGAACCGGTTCTCCCGGGCGCGGCCAGAATGACATTTATCGTGCCGATGGGTGGCCTCAAGGTGCTTTGCCTGGTATCGACATTTGACTGCTCAGGGCGTTGCAACAGATGCCCTAACTTTCCTTCTCGGACGAGTCGATCCACATAATTCTTCAGATTCCTACATTCGTCCGTGACGTGACCGGGCTCTTGGTGATACGCACAATATAGGTTCTGATTGCGTTTTGAGGGGTCACCTGCCATCCTATTTGGCCATTGAAAAAAGGGCTCGTGCTTTATTTTTTCCATGATCACGTGTAGTGGCTCTCGGAACACAGCGTGGACTACCTGAGCCCCTGTAGATCCCGATTGTTCTGTATAATCTCTTCTCGGCTTATTACTGTTACTGAAACGGTCCGACCTGAAGTCCCTTCTCTCCTGGGGGACAAACTTCGCCTTTCCCTTCCCGGTTTGCTGGTCCTCCTCGACCCTCTTATACTTGTCTATCCTGTCCATAAGTTGCCGCACGCTGGTGGCTGGCTTCCCTGTGAGAGACTTTCTCAAGCCATGCTCTGTCGGCAAGCCCCTTTTAAAGGCGCTGATGGCGACGTCATCGTGACTTCCTTCTACCTCATTGTGCACCTCCCAATATCTGTCCGAGTAGGCCTTTAGCGTTTCTCCTTCTCGCATGGACAGAGATAAAAGGGAATCGAGGGGCCGAGGGACTCTAGTGCTGGTGATGAAGCGGGAGCCAAAGGCCTGCGTCAACTGTTTAAAGGAGTCTATAGAGTTTGGTGGGAGGGCATCAAACCATCTCATGGCCAGGGGCCCCAGGCTGGAGGGAAACACTTTACACATTAACGCCTCGTCCCTGGAGTGAACAGCCATCCTTTGGTTGAACTGGCTCACGTGCTCCACTGGGTCAGTTCGACCATTGTACAGGGTAAACGTTGGCTGATTAAATCGCCGAGGGAGCACCGCCCGCTCTATTCTACGGGTAAATGGCGACTGGGAGATTCAATCCAAGACCTTGCTCATGGCGTCATTGACTAAGCCTTGGTAAGGTGGGCTTTTGCGGCCGCGTTTGTGAGGCCTCTCTTCCTCATAGGAGAACGTCTCGCTCGGGGGGGTCCTCGTCCTTCGTCTGTATTCATCATCCTCTCCACTGCTAGTATCCGAAATGAGCAAAGGACGTTTTTGTTGGGCTCGCTGCAGCCTTCTCTTCAAATCCTCAATCTCTTGCTGTAGAGCCTTCTGCTCGTTGTGCTGGTGGGATGCATGGTCTTTCCCTTTCGAGCGACTTCTACTCGTGTGAGCGGTGTTCACACTGCCCTCTCGTTGATCATTTTGGTCTTTTGCTCGTTCAAGGTTTACAAAGTTGTCCTGACGTTGAGATTCAGTACGTCCGGTTTGGCGCGGACCTGATCCTTCCATCTCTTGCCGTTTCACTTGTCGAGACACAAGTTCTTCCCACAGACGGCGCCAATTGTAGGGTGACGAATTTGGGGCTCAGGCCCAACAGGTGGGAGATTCTGGCCCAAAAGTCCTTCAACAATGAATTTGTAAAGAGTAGGTTATAGAACTAGGTCTTTGACAGGAGAAACGAAGTTATGACCAAGCCATGCAACCAGTTGGACGTAGGGATATTCCTTCAAACTTTTGGAGGAACGGTCCCTGAGGCTGTTCCTGCTACTTCTCTCTCTTTTCTCCTTCTTTATCCTTTCTTCTTTCTGTCTGCGGTCCCTTTTCCATGGGGATCTTCTTCCCTTATATAGCATCCTTCCTGAGATCATGTCCCTACACTTGTCAGTCATCCGATCCTCCACTCGAGTGCCTGTCCCATAGGTCATCCTCCCTCCTTTCTGTGAGTTGCACTGGCCAAGATCATTCTGCGTTCCTGTCCCTTCCACATTAATGCGGCTGGAAAAGTAGTTCCTTGGCATTTAATGCGGCAGTTGTGATTGTCCCCCCCCCTTCCTGAGTGTCACGCACTGTTCCTTCGTATTGGGTGAACTTTCGCCAAGTATGGGGTGCAAATTGGACACTTACTTGGTGAGTCCGAGGAGGTGTTCCTCCTCGGACGCCCCTTAGCAGGTCCGGCCCATCATGATTGGGACGGGATTTCCTACGCCCATGCCTTTTCTTCTTTATCGTGGCTGGGCTTGGTACATGAGCTACGGCCCAACATCAACTGACAGACTTTACCCACCACAGGTATGCTTAAAAAGAAGGGATAGATTACTTTGACACTTATTCATCGGTTACAAGATTAACTACAATTAGGATTCTAATTGCTATGGCCTCAATACATAAATTGATTGTTCACCAAATGTATGTCAAAACGGCATTTTTAAATGGTGATTTAGATGAAGAAATTTACATGGACCAACCAGAGGGTTTTGTGGTTCAAGGACAAGAAAGTAAAGTGTGTAAACTTAGAAAATCATTATATGGTTTGAAACAAGCTCCTAAACAATGGCATGAAAAATTTGATAACACTTTAATTTCTAATGGATTTGTTGTGAACGAATCTGATAGATGTGTGTATAATAAATTCTTTGGTGATAGTGGCGTTATCATATGCCTATATGTGGATGATATGTTAATTTTAGGAACTGACATGGATGTTGTAAAAAGTACTAAAAATCTCTTATCTTCAAACTTTGATATGAAAGACCTTGGAGAGGCTGATGTAATTTTGGGAATAAAAATCATCAGGAATAGTGAAAGGATTACACTTTCCCAATCACACTATGTTGAGAAAGTACTTAAAAAATTCAATCATTTTGATTGTGACCCTGTGAGAGCTCCATATGACCCAAGCATACATTTAAAGAAAAATAAAGGGTCTCCTGTTGCACAATCTAAGTATGCTAAAATTATTGGTTGTGTGATGTTTCTAATGAATTGTACATGCCCTGATATTGCATATGCTGTTAGTAGACTTAGTAGATATACACATAATCTTGCCTATGAACATTGGAATGCACTAACTCGTTTCTTGAGATATTTGAAAGGCACCAAGAATTTAGACCTTACATATACAGGTTGTCCAATAGTATTAGAAAGCTATTGTGATGCAAACTAGATATTAGATAATGATGAGACCAACTCCACTAGTGGTTATGTTTTCACCCTAGATGGAGGAGCTATATCTTGGAAGTCTTCTAAATTGTAAGGTTGAATTTTATCAACCATCTTGTTAGCTTTATTCCATACCAAATTTGCTTGTATTTTAGCAATTAGTAACCCTGTATTTAGGTGAGAATCATGTAAGGGTAGTGTGTGTGAGAGTGTGAAGAAATGCTCAAGATTATGCAAAGAATCACGGACTCGCGATTGGATGTCGCGGGTAGCTCACGGCTTGCAAGCCGCCAGAAGTTGCAAACATGCCAAGCACGCAGAAAAGCTGAACCGTCATGCAAGCTGTAGCACTACAGGACAAAAAGTCCAATCTGGCCATTCAGTTATCTTGTGACTGGAACTCGTGGCTCAGTCAAATCGCAAGGCCAAGCTGCCAGCCAGCTTTGTTTTGGAAAAACTGACTCTTCGCATTCCAAACACATTCAAGTATAAATACCCCTTATACCCACGAATTGTAGAGAGCTTCCAAAGAGAATTTTGAGAGAGAAACCCTAGAGAAAAACAAGATTGACTCATCCGCAATCTTTCCATAGTGACTTTTCAAATTCCTCAACTCTCACCCTTTCTATTGTCACATCCTTGAGAGGTTCTTTAGCCAAATCCTTTTCTCACCATACCCATATCCGTGAGAAGGTTTTTTGGTGCTTTGGAAAGCAGTTAGGAATGGACCAATTGATATTGGTTGATGCTATGGGTTATAGTGGAATCGGGTAAGCTAAAGAAGATAAAGGTTCGGCGTAACCTCATTGGAGCAAGAAACTTGGAAGGCTTAGGTACACTGGGTAGATTAGGCTTGGAGGTTCTTCTGTTGTTCATGTATCCCAACTTCATTCTTTAGTGGATTATTTACCGCTTGGAGAGCGGCGGAGAGGTTTTACGCCGAGGGCTTCGGTTTCCTCTTCGATAACACATGCTGTGTTGTCCTTGTGTTTACATCTTTTTTCCTTTAATCTTTACCATTTAATTTCTGATGTGGATGTGATTTTATTTAGTTTAAATTGTTTATCAATTCTGTTATATGCTTATGTTCATATTCTGCACATTAATTGTTTGATGATAAGCTTGAATTGATTATTTGGAAATTGGGGGTCTAAATGTTCATAGTGTTTTATACACATATTGAACTTTCATAAACAAACCTGTAATGCTAGATCAACTATGGAGTTTGAGTTTGTTACTTTAGAAAAGGCAGGTACTGAAGCTAAGGGGCTTAGAAATTTACTTGCTGATATACCAAAATGGGATAAGCCATTACCATCAATATCATTGCATTGTGATTCCCAAGCTGCAATTGCATATGCAAGAAATAAAATTTATAATGGGAAGAAGAGGCATATATGCCTAAGACACAATATAGTGCGGCAACTCATAAGCAATGGTGTAATTGCCATGGAGTTTGTATGGTCAGAAAAGAATATTGCGGATCCTCTGACCAAAGGGCTAACTAGACAATTGGTCTATGATACATCGAGGGGGATGGGACTTAAGCCCATTGAGTGAATCACCCATGATGACAACCCAACCTATGTCAACAAAGGTTCAATGGGCATCATGGAGAGATTCAAGATAGCACTATTAGTGAGAATGAGATCTCATTGTCCCTCCCTATGGTGTAGATAGTGCTTACAACCAAATTAGTGAGGTCGAGTTTAAGACTCTTAATGAATTCATAGCCTTTATAGGTGGTGTGTGGTAGTACACACTTGATGAATTCAACTATGTAAGTGTGGAGGTGGGGCCGCCTCCTATGAGAGTGAGGGCAAACTCTCTAGAGCACTCATGAAAATCTAGGTGGGGTGCATGGCTGAAATGTGCCAAATCGAGAACTCACCCAAGAATTCACAAGCAAAGGTATTCGTATTCTTGTGGTTCATGAAACTGGTTCAAGATCTAGTATCACCAAGATTTTGTGAACTCTAGAACACAAATACCAAGTGTTGATTCAAGTCCACAAGACATCAGCATTAATTTCATCTTGTGATGCCCAATTTTTTAAAAATCAAAATTTTAAAACATGTGGGGGATTGTTGGGTATGTTTTAAAATTTAAGCCCATGATATTTTGTTGTAAAGCCCAAGCCCATGCTATAGAATTTTCCTTGGCTAGCATGGGAATTTTTGGCAGCAAACAAAACCCTCAATCTTCTCATATTTCCTTATAAAATAATCAGCCGCACCTTCCCATGTTTTGCAGAAAATACATAGGGGCTTGTGACATCAATGGAAAAGAAAATTCCTTTGTTTTTGCCTTTTCCTTTTTCACTCTAATCATCTTTAGCTACTTCCCTTTTTTAGAGCTCTAAGACTATCAAAAATTCAGCATATATGATATTAGTTAAAAAATATATATATATATATATATATATAAATTTATATATATATATATTACTTTTGATACTCTAGCTACTTTGTTTTTGCTGAAAATTTTCTCTTGGGCATTTGTGACGAGTTCGAAACTCTGTTTGTGAGTGCAGATTAACAAAGTTGCCGTTGTATCCTGGAGAGCAACCACCTGAACCATTTGCACTGACGGATTTATTCTAGTGAGGGTGAAATCGCTTCTTAAAGACAATGGATTTAGTTCCATGCCTCGGCGATAAGTTTTACTTAATCCTTAATTTTGTACTTGTCTATTTTGCCTATAAGTTAATTTGAGCATATCTTGTTTTATTGATATATTATTGATATTACTTTGTAACTTTGTTAATCAATTTGGACAATTTTCCAAACTATACTTCCAACATTTTTTATGGACTTGTTTCAAGTAACTAAATTTGAGTAAGAATACCATATTTCAAGTTAATTGTTTCTATATAAATCTTAAAAAATGACATTAAAATTTAATTATATTTAAATAATTAATGCACCACTTAACATTAGTTTTTTGACGAAAAAATTCTTAACATAATTAATATAACAAAATAAATGTATTTATCCTATTATTAATCTCAAATAAAAATAATTTTTTATTTAAATTTTTTATAAAAAATAATCATATAAAATGCATCACATTTATCTAAAACAATATTCAATATTGCAATTTAGTATAACCACAGGACTAAATCGACACATCATTGAAAATATTAAGAATCAAATTGACATAATTGAAAAGTTAGGGACCAAATTTAGATATAGTATAAAGCACAGAGACCAATTTTGTAATTTATCTTATATATATATATATTGATTAATTTTGAAAGGACTTAAATTGGGTCCAATATTCAGTTGCACTGACCCATCTAGATGATGACATGTGTTATAATTGGATACGATCCGCGAACTTGACATGACATGATACAAAATTAGTAGGTTATAGGTTGAGGCTTAATGGGTTCGTGTTATATTCAGGTTGACACGATTGATTTATTTAATAAACGAGTTAGGTTATTGTTCAATCCATGGAACCTATTTGACCCATCTGACCCGTTTAATTAAATGACATTTTATCAATATACCCTTCAAACCTTAAGTATATAAACTTATTAGTTGTTATGGTTTTATTTTCTTTGACATATTGTGATTGATTATTTGTAATATTGAGATATATTTTAGTTTTGAATTATTATTTGTAATGCATTTACTCGTTAGTTTTGAATTTTAAATTAAATTTTTTTTTTCATTCTTTTCTTCATTTGATAAAATCTAATAAATAGGTCGACACGACTAACCCGTTTAATAAATTGGTCGTGCTAGGGTTAAGGAATCTTGACTCGTTTAAAAAACATGTCGGGTTAGTGTTGACCTATATAATCGAATATTCATAAGTTGACACGATAAGAACCCGGCACGTGAACACGAACTGTCACCTCTACAATTTGGTAACTTATATTAAAAATAAAAATTTTAAGGATTTACTATGAAAGATACTGAATTATATATGTGTATACTGAATTATATATGTGTATATATGTATGTGTTTGTGTATATTTATGAAAGTTTGTATAACCTAATAAATTAATATTATAAGTTGGGCATTCTCAAACAAAAATTTTAGCCTCCGCCCTTAACCATTCCTCACTTTAATATTAAATAGCCACAAAACGTTTATTATTTTATTATAACTATCTTCACTTCAAATAATAATAATAATAATAATTGGGGGGGGGGGGGGGGGGTGGCCTTATGTTAAATATTGATAATGTGATAAAATTTGATTCATTAAATGAAATGTGTATCGCTTAATTGATAAAGTTTTTTTTTTTTTTTTTTCCCCTCGATTAAGAGATTTCCGATAGAATTTTATGAACTGTGATTGTGATGAAATTTTATCTTTCCGATAGAATTTTAAGAACCAATAATTATGCAGTTCATAATCCGCTGAAGTTTTGCCTAACTGCTATGTCTACATAGACTGCCTTTCTTTATTGGCTAATGTAAATCTTAACAAGGATTTGTTTTCAAAACATTAAAAATTTAAAACATTACCTCTAATTAAAATCTCTCTTACCCTCTCTCTCTCTCTCTAAAAATTCAACCTGCATTTTGCAAATCCAAGAAAAATCCAATCTTTACACTTTTTCGGGATCTGGGTCACCTTATTTACCCTGAAAAACGAAGAAAGAGAGTACCTTTCACAGTTTCACACGTACAAAAATTCTAGTTGAAGTCAAAAAAGTGCTTTCAATCATTGAATTTTTATAGTAAAATTCTGAGTCTTTGACCCGAGACTTGAAATGGGTATCTGATACCTGATTTTGGGTCTTCTTTATTTTTGCTAAAACATACAGTCACACACTTTTTAGAAGACACACACCCAGTACTTCAATGATTGTGTTACAGTCATCTTGAAAATTGAAATGGGTATCTCTATCTTGTTTCTAATTTGAGCATTCTTCAAATTTTTAAATCTTTTTTTTTCTTCTAAAAGCTTCACAGTAGTAAGGGGAATAAATGGCTTATTTAGCAGCAGAGCATGCTCATGTTCTTTTGAAGGTGGTGTTGATTTGCTCATTTTGTAGTTTGTTTTGGTGCGTAGTTGGACCGTATCTCTTTAAGGAGAATTCAACTGTTGATACTTCTTCATGTCCTCCATGCCGCGTTTGTGATTGCTCTTTAGACAATTTCCACTCCATATCTTTAGGTGAGGTTCAGTTTTCAGCAGTGTACCATTCAAAATTTTCTGAATAGTATAGAAACATTGGTCAGTTTGGAAATTTAGGTCTGTCTACTTTGTTGAAATTATGTTCCAATTGAAAAATTACTATAGCATTGTTTGTAAGTTATTAGAGTAGAAATGATGCTTGTTTTGTTTTTGATTGTAATGGTGAGGAATAAGCCACATCAACTGGATGGGAAAGCATTTTGTATATCACTCATAATTGGGTTAGCATTTAATGGACAATTAATTCTTAACATTTTTGTTACTTTGATATTTGTCTCTTCTCTATTTGAATGTGGAAAAGTAGCTCCACTCAAACTGATTTGCTATTGATTTATTAAAGTATGTAAGTGTAAATCAAGATTATACAATTTTGAAGAGCAGGATGCTTGAGGAATATGTATAATTTGTATGACTGTTTTGACATGATTAAGCTAGGAGTCAAATTAGGCATCCAGATACATTTGGAATGGCTATATTGTTGTTTCTGCTATGGTTTACAAGTTTAGAATAATGGATATGGGTGACTATTTGACTGATAGGTTTGTTAATAATTTACTAAGCCTCAACATTTGTTGTGTGTCTATCTTTGAGCTTTCTGATAATTGTTATATTTCGATGTCACTTCTTTTAATGCACTGGTTTCTTCTTTATCTTCTTGCAGATGTTCTCAACAGCTCATTTTCAGGTCAGTTCATGTGTCTTGCTTCTGTTTTTGTTGTCAAATTTTTATTGGTAGCTCAGTATTGGGATGGGATCATGTGGATCTGGCAGTTAGAACCACTAAAACTTGTAAACACTTCAGCTTTGCATCTAGTGGGAGATTAATTCAGTGCTTTCAAGAATAGGGTGCTGATGAACTTATTTCTAGAAAGAAATGAAATAGTAATGTGATTTACTGCAGATTTAAAATGAAGGGCAATTAGAAACTGTATATAACTAGAGATTTTAATTGAATCTATATATATTTTTTTTTTTTTTTTTAAAAGGAAAAAAGGGAGTGCATTTAGCTAGAGACTGTAATTAAGAGCTGTATTTGCTTCTTTTTTGGCAGTCTAAAGCTTTGTGTTGAAAATATTTTAAGCATCCAAAGATTTAAAATTTTCTGATACATTAATGTTTATTTATTTTTAAATTGTACTAAAAAAAGTCAAATAAAATTTAATTCAAAGGCTTTTCATGTTTTTTGTTTGAAAAGTAATGATTTAAACCTTTATTAGTTTTTTTTACCATATTAAACTCAGTAAACCAGCAGTCTTCTGGAAAGCAATGCACACCTGAGATATGGTTAATCCTTCATTCGAAATTGGGGTCAAATGGTGGAAATTTAAGAACAATTTGCAAAAAGCTTGGCTTTCTGCCATTGATATTCAGATGGAATGTTTAGTTGCTTAAGAACTCAACTTGTTTTCTTTGAAATGTCATTATAGAGTTTATGATCTATAATTGAAAAACTGAATTTTGTAAGGAGATCCCTAACCTGAGAAATTGTGGTTTTCTATGAAACTTAAGGAGGTCAATTGCAAGAGATTAACTGGAACCTGAAAAGACAAGTTTTACTTGAAAAAATGGATAAAGCACCAAAAAAAAAGAAGAAGAAGCTCATAGGTGCATTTATACATTTGCTTGATGCATGCCTTCTGTAACCTCAGATCAATTTGCAACATTCAAACATGACTATGTAGCAAGTTTTCTTCTGTATATTGTTTGTTCATAATATTCTTTATGTGCAGACTGTGATAAAAATAATCCCGAGATGGATAAGGAATTGAAGAAGGATTTAGTAGATTTACTGTCAGAGGAGCTAAATTTACAGAAAGATGTTGCTAATGAAAGTATTGCACACACCAAGGTTTTAATACTTGATGCTACAAAAACCTTGTCACACTATCAAAAGGAGGCAGAAAAGTGCAATGTTGGAATGGAAACTTGTGAAGAAGGAAGGGAAAAGGCTGAAAGAGAACTCATAGAGGAGCGCAAGCTTTCTGCATTGTGGGAGAAACGAGCTCGTAAACATGGCTGGAATGACAGTAGAAAAGTGCAATGCTGGAATTGAAACTTGCGAAGAAGGGAAAGGGCTGAAAGAGAACTAATAGAGGAGCACAAGCTTTCTGCATTGTGGGAGAAACGAGCTCGTTATCATGGGTGGAAAGGCAACAGAATAATACGTTCATGATTTTGGTTATCATATTATTCTTTCTAATGTTGATGTTAGGCTTTTTGATTGTGACATATTATGTTTATGGTTAGGCTTTTAATTTTGATATAGCTTGTACACTAATCCTCAGAGGTCTTCTTGTGAATATAGGTACGCTTGACAGAATTTACTTTTCAATTGGTCTATCTATTGAGAATGAAAGAAAGGAAAGCAGTTTAGTGATAAGGGATTTGTTTTGTGGATTTTAGTATTTAGAGCTTCTCGGATCTATTTGATGTTGCCCAAATCTCTTGTTTGGGTGGAGGTGGAGGAATTGGTTTGGGAAGCATTCAATGGACATTTGGAATCATCTTCTGTTGTGCCTGATGTAAATATTGTGGAGAGAATGAAATATTTGCACTTTTAAAGATATGGAAAGATTAAATCCCTAGTCGGAATCATTGTTGATTGGTATCAAGGGTGGGGTCTTTCACATAAGAGCTCTAGTTTAGATTTCACAGAATCACTTAAGTTTTGAGCATATATTTCTTTTGGGTTACTCTGTGATCACAATATATATGGTCAGCCAAAAAAAAGAGATTTTAGAATTCATATAATGTGACATCTATTTTTGCTCTTGTTGATGATGAGCTAAGGTGCATAGTGTTCACCATGATAAGAGAGTGGCAAGTTTCTTTGGGCCGTGAGGGAAGGTTTAATGCTAGCTTGGACTCTAGGCTTTCGGAACCTTTGGCAAGTTTCAGTTAAGCACCATCTACATAGAACCAAACAAATGTGGTGATTGGTGATATATTAGCTTCTATGGGAAATCTACCTATGCAGGTTCATTACTTACTTTGGACTTGTACTCCTTTTATGTATTTTTGGGGCTGATCTGATATTTTGAAATTGTTTTCTTTATAACATTATCCTTATTAATAATATTTACTGGAGCTTAGATAGAATTTAACATGTTTAACTTAACTGAAGCGGCTAAAAAAAATACAGCATTAAGAAATCAGGAAATGCTTGTGTGCCTCCAACCCTGCTTGGATATACGTCGAGTACCAAATTAATGGGGTTAATTTTAGCCTTCATTAGGGATGAAAAATATATGTACATATATCATTTCTCTAGCTAACTGAAATGACCTCCAGTACAATATTGACAACTTTGATCCTACTCCTTTGTAATAATATGGTACACTAACGTTGTGTTGGAAATTAAGCTTACCGGTTTCAAATATAAAGCCAGGCACTCACAGCCAACTTTTAAGTAATGGATGACCATTTTGACCATTATCATTACTATGACATTTCTGGATTATGAAAATTTTGATAATGCTGACCATTTTTTTAAATAAACCTCTGAGAAAAACCCCACTCAAAAAATATAGAAAAGTAAAAAAATAAAAAGCTGCTAAGTCTGAAGACTCCTAACTGAAGCTATACATTATACATCCTTAGTTTCTTACAGAAATTTTCATTCGAGAATTCATAAAACCCATGAAATCTAGGAAAGAATACAATGTAAATTTCCAAAAGCTCAAAGCTGTTTGTATCAAGAGCATAACAGAATGCTCTTCCAAGAATTTATGGTTAGCTCTTTATCGTTGAAGTTGTGCCAAACTGTCGACATGATACAAAGAGGAACAACCCCCAAATCTCACCCTTCTCACCACAACAAACTCTCCATTTCCAATGAGGCAACTATATCTAGTTATCTACCACCTTTTGAGACATCACATTTTGAGGCATCATGTTAGTAACTGTCTGTGTGCTGTCAATTTCCTCATCTTTGCAACATACACATGTAAATGTGTACAAATGAGAGTTCTGTCAGCAAACAATGAGAATCTATACATATTAAATAAACTGAATTTAGCATACAGGACAGAGATGTATAATGAGCAACACAAACATCATCAACAAATGCCAAGAGCCTTGTAACTCAATTGACACCTCTTACTGTTTCAACTAAGATGTCTAAAGTTCAAATCTTCCCTCCCCCAACAATTGAGTTATAAAAATAAAAAAAAATAAAAAAAATTATCAACAATGCTTCACAAACTGGCACCATAGATGTTGATGGTCGAAATTGTCTGTAATACAATCTGGGAACCTCTGGCCAGTAGGTGTCAATATTGCAATCCTACAGAGAAGACATTTATGATTTATTAAAGACTTCTAAGCTTTATATCATATCACAAGTCTCCTCAAGGAAGAGACATAAATGAAAAGAAAGCTAATTATAATTCCAGATAGATTATCAGTGCATCATGCATGTACTGAGTAAAAACTGAAGCAGCCACAGCATGGAGTGTAAGTGCAGATTTAGTAACAGCCAAATATCGCATTTTTATGCTATGACTGAGACGATCCATTATGAATACAATCATAAATATAAGGACAAAAAAAACTTTACATATCAGGTAATATTGGCTATCAAAATGAATTAAAACTCTAGCAATTTCTTTATTATCAAACAAATTGAGTACATCCACTGCTGCATTTACTGTCTATCATCCAACAATAAAATTTTTCTTTTTATCATGAATAATAGTAACTTATTTAAGTTGATAAAAAATAAGTAACTTATTTTAGAAACAGTTATAGCTAGCAGAACAATAGTATTTGTTTGAAGAACAAAACTGGTGTAAATTTAACTTATTCGCAATCCTTATGTCCTCATCAGGGCTCACAATTCACAAGGTTGGCTCTTACCTTGTATTAGGAGTGTAGTATATGAAGTTTTGCAGCTAGCAGACATATATTAAATTCTTTGGACTTCTTATTATAGTACTTGTTCACAATAAATACCTTAGCATATCATATTGGATGTGGATCAATCAAGATCAAATTCAAAATTCATATTACGGTGTACCTTTGGCTGGTTTTGCAGTCATCTCCTACTCCTCTGTTTTTGACTTTCCCATCATGCTTGTTGAGCGGTGGAATCTTTTTGCCAGAGGTCTTGGAGCCCTTGTTTTTCGGTCAAATCCTCTCACACAAATAAACCCTGCAAATCAGTGATTAATTATATTTCAGAAAGTTCTTAATTTCAAATGGTATCATTAGACAATAAGTATACATTTTAATTCCTTCTCTTTAGTTAGTTTTTATTTTTATCTTCTAGTCTTCTTTCTTTCTTTGAAAGAACTTCATAAGTTTTTAGCTACAATATGAAAGTATATATAGTAGATGCATATTTGCAATTTTAATTTTCTTGGTAGTCTCTTTAAGTAATTTATTAAACTTCTTTTATAATAGCTGTCTTTGGTGCTCATCCACACTTCCAAAGTTACTTAGTTTTTTATTTTCTTTTTTCTTTTTCTTTAAGTTAGGTATTTGGTGTATGCATATAGATGTTATTTTTTTCTTTTTCTTTTTCTTTTTTTCATAACTAAATAATTACTTAAAATGTCCAGGGGTGCCAGTATATCCAAGTCCCCCACTGCAACCAAAAAAAGGGAATAAAACTTGAATAGAAAAGAAAAAGAAAGGTGCATTGTACTGATATAACATATATTGAAGTGAATGAATTAAGAGAGAACCTTGTAAAAATATTATTAAACTCTTGGTTATGTGTTTAAAACATATGCAAATATAAATCTATACTATTTGGAGAACCTTTAACAGAACCCATTTCATTGTAGGCATGGAAAGGTTCATACCATTGACGAGATTATTTTTATTTCTACAATGGGTAGGGGAGACTTGAGCTAGCTAATTACTGTGGATACAATAAGTTACTGTTCCAAACCAAATATAAACATGGAAAACTTATTGGATTATATGTCAGTTTTGGCCTCTCATGTTGACATTTAACTATGGAGGGACTGTTGTAATAGACAATGGGATCAGCTTCTTAAAACTCACTCTTCTAACTTTCGTACTTCAAAAAACAGAACAAAATCCAGTTAGGTGAAGCAGCAGCTCCTGAGAGGAAAATACTTTGACAAAAAATTGATATGACAGAGTTCCAATCTCTCCTTGTGCCTAAAGCTTTTTTTAAAAAAGATATCACCAAATCTAAACCTATCTCCTAACATCCCAAGTGTGTTTTCTGTTGAACTCCCTACATGACAATTGGTTGCACAAAATGGACCAACGACCCCAACAAAAAAAGAAAATCAAACTTTTAACTAAAAAGCTAAAAGATCTAGAAACCAAAATGAGACAAATAGCTCGAAACAGACTGCTAAGTGGCTTCGGAACAATATCAACTCTCTCTCTCACTCTCACAAAAAAAAAAAAAGACGATAAAGAGCACAAAGATTTACTATCAAGATCTACTATTATGAGTTCAAAGGCTGATCAAGCTAATCTTACTTATATTTTAAAAAAAGGCTGATTAAGCTTATCCAGATTCATAAATTTTGTTGCTATTCGTGAGTGATATAGGCTCCTATTGTGTCTTTAGTGAAACATATTTCCTTAAGTCAAATACGTGCATTGGTTATATGGGATACTAGCCTCATTTGCAAGCATGTCATAATTTTTGTACACTGTATACTTTTCAGTCAGTTTTTTTTTTTTTTTTTAATTATTATTTTTTTCTTTACTATTTGGACCTTGCTTTATTTATTTATTTTATTTTTTTATCTACAATTCTCATAGTTTTTCAGTTAATTTCCATTACTATTTGGACCTTGCTTATGAGTCAAACAATTTCAATAGTGCTTTCAATCACAGTTATGAATATTGAGGGGCATAGTTTCTTCCCATTTGTGTAGCATTTCATAAATTCTGTAATTTCTTTGTATTCTTGAAAGCTATTAGCTAATATTAAAACTGAAGCAGCCTTTGATCACTGAGTCATACCTCTGATAAAGCAAGTCCGAATTTCATCTATTGATAAACCTGTTTATACCCCCCAAAAAAAAGGAATGTGTGAGACATTAATTTGACCTTATATTATTGAGCTCAATTTTTGTAATGCTTGTTTACCTCTAAGTATTGTTGTTGCTGAAGTTGCAAAGTATGCAGTTCGCCTTTCTAGATGCCATATCAATTCCCTAGGAACATTTATTGGGTTTTGGCTTGATTCATTATCAGCAAATACCTGCAAGAGGTTTTTCAGCTTGATCTAGAATGCTCATAATCTTATAAGATGGAAAACACTGACTAAGGAAGCAAAGAGTTTTTGAATAATTTCACCTCATTAACTTGAAAGTATGTTCCATTCAGTGGAAAGCTCCCTCTCATTGCCGTTTGACAGGGTATCTGTTGGATTGGTTTATTGGTCATATCTTACCAATAATAGTCAACCATATTTAATTGTAGCTATGAAAATTAGGATTTGTGCATGGGTTAGGATTTTTACTTACCAAAATTGTTCCGCGAATTGTGTTGGAGTTCTGTTCTCGAATACTGTTGCAAGAAAAGCATGTTTTCTCATTGCAGAGTTCTCCATCCTGGGAATTGCATCTTTTCTTCGGTGGTTCAAATGAATTGGCAGTTTCACCTGATATGAAACATTGTTGCAACTAATTTAATTAGCATGCATATGGAACTATGACATATTACATCTTGAGAAAGTCATTAGTGTCTCTTGAATTTTGACTTGCAGATCTTTCAATGTAGACAAATGGAAACATGTTATTTGAGGCCATTAACCACTACTTTTTTTCCAAAAAAGAGAAAAAAAGAAAGAGAGAAAAATTAAGCATGAGTATCATGTATTGAATATGTCATATAGGTGAAATGTTTGATTGGTCAGTGCAGTACGGTATTGCTTTCTCTATGTTATCTTGTACCTGGTGTCCATATGGCAAGAAGGTATGGGCATGGATCATCATCTACTCGTCTATCGAGCTGTAAAATCATAGAAAAGAAGGTTAATCACATAGATGCCAATACTAGCTCTTGCAAAGTAGAAGGTGAGCTAACTTACTCCTTTAAGAAGTGGATGAAAATCTGGAATTACATAGCTGCAAAAAAATAGAAATTAGTCAGCATGTTTCATCCATTGTTATAATATTTTTTTGATAAGTATCATCCATTGCTATAATATGGTAATCAATTATTCATCAACAAGAAAATATAATAAATGTACCAAATTCTCAGCCTAGCTTTTGCAAACTGAAATCAATATTAGCATGTTTTGGAGTAAAAATTTATTGGATAGTTGTTTCTTCAACATTTTTCTCATAGGGCCTCCTCATACTCTATTACGCAATTAAGGTGCACAACTTTATCTCATGGGATGAGATAAAGTTGGAGTCAACAACATCAATGAAGGAAGATGATCAATTCTAAAAGGTTCATGAAATACCTTATTTCAGATTGACAATTTCATCTCACTCCCAAAATCGCCACAATTATAGAGATTAGATCACTTAGAAAAATACTATGAAGAACATATACCTATTTGGAATTTCAATTGATAAATTACCACTTACCCTCCAAAACTTAAGTTAGTGAATTTAATCATTTAACCATGATTTTAACACTGGAAAAAATTTGACTTAAACATGTTTGAAGCTATCTTTTTCCAATCCACTATGTGGTGATTGAAAAGACCATTCATGTGTAATTTCAATCACATGACTTTGTTAATGACTCATATGACTTGTTTAAATAATACATGAATAGTCTTATAAATCGTCATTGTAATGGGTAGGAAAAGATAGCTCCAAACATGTTTAGAGCCAAATTTTGTTCTTCAAACACCTCCCCCCTACGTGTGGGCCCAGATTTTCCCTTAATAAATGGGGCCTAACACATTGTTTATTTTATTTTTAAATGTGAGGTAGTGTGGAGATAGAGTTCAAACTCAAGATCACCTAATCTCAAGATAAATTACCATCTGTCCCAAAAACTTAAGTTGTTAGGAAATTGTGAAATTAATCATTTATCCATGATTCTAACTTCCTTAGACAATGTGACTATCACAGTTTCAATGTAACCTCACCTAATAAGTAGTGGGGTTTCATTGATTTTGACTTTATTTGACAATCCAATTGATGTCATTAAATTGACGCATTCCCAATTCATACATATCTAAATTTGGACCACGAGCTAGGACAAGGTGCAGAGTTTATATTTTCTTTATTTGTTGTATGATAATGTGAACATGAAGATATCTACTTACACTTGGTGCTCTGTCCTTAAGCGGCTAACATTCTTCAGTTTGGGCATGCGGATGAAAGCAGCTTCTGCAGTTAAAGCAACTAAAGCTCTTGACATGTTATTCTCATCCAGATTCTGATGTGCTGTGAACTTTTTACCACTGAGGTTGATTGTAAGAATTTCATCAGGATCATCCTGAGAGAAATCTTCAATGTCCCTTTCTGTTAATTCAATATATTCAGGCTCTGCTGATGTTGGTTCTTCAATGATAGGTGTACATTCAGGCTCTGGTGATGCTGGTTCTTCAATGATAGGTTCACAGTTCTTGGTTTGATTCTCTGATGCTTGAAGTTGGTTGGGCTCAAGAAGTAGCGATGTTGGGTTGGTAACTGGATTACAGTTTTCTGCTGTACTGGGAACCATTGAAGTTGCTATAGTTTTCTCTGCTGGTGCTGGTAGGGCACGCCTCGCACTGCATATAGTACATTAGATGCGATTCATAAATATTTCATATATATATGTAAGTGAGTGAATTTAGAGAGAAACTATTGTAACTCTCTGCATGTGCAAATGTAGCAGTCAAACCCTGTCTCCTTAGGAATCTAATGGATGTAAAGGTAGGAAAATATTAATCATTTGACCATCCCAAATTCAATTATTATTTATTTAAATTTAAAACCTAAGAACACCTTTAATCCAAGTATCTTTTTTAATGTTCATATCATAGATATCTTGCATGAGCATGTTAAGATTTTATTCTTGATTCATGGAATATTATATTTATGGCTAAGATCATCCAGGTGACTTATTCAACACCCAATGATCTCTTTCTTTTAGCTTTACATATTTCTATGTAGATATGCATCGTAGTTTAATTTTGAAATGTTGAGAAGTAAATGTGTTCAGACCTTGCAAATGCGCTCGCGAAGTGTTTGCATTCTCCCTTCATTGGACAAGCAATGCAATTCGGTTTTCTCTTTGTGCAGAAAACCTGTAAGAATTTTGAAGCATGTGGTCACCAATTCGCATCTTGTTAAAAAATCCAAAGCGAGGAAATCATTATGATGCTTTAGTGACTTATACAATAATATACCTTTCCAAAGGTTATCAGTTGATAATGTAGTTCATACCTGTAACAAATGATATATCATGTAATTTTTTTGGTTAATTCACAGAAATTGTGCTGTTAAATAGAAATTTGGTATATATTTGTAATACAAAGAGATCATTGGTTAGAGAGAAGTTGAGAATTACAATGTTGGTTGATCAAGGTTACACAGTCGTGGCCATAGATATTTCTGAATGGTATCCATAAGTGGGTACCTATGCCAAAAAAAAAAAAAAAAAAAAAACAAAATCAAAAGTTTTATCTTGAATGAAAATATTAATGGTGCAGCTCTTCTGTATATGCCACTTACTGTTCTAGAAGATGTATTTGGAGTTCTTCAGGCAATGGTTGGAGGGGGACCCATCCTAGACGCACTGCTATCCGACCAACATTTGTATCCACCTTATTAAAAAGAGAATTTTATTTTGTGTCCACTCAAACTTTATTTAGAAGAAAAATAATCAGTATATTCAATGGAATACTTACTGGGAAGGCAATATTCTGAAGTGCTAAAAGTCGTACACACTCCACACTTTTCAACCCCAGTCCATTTACTTCCAAAAGGTATTTCCTATAGAATACATGATGTGGATTATCACATTTCAAATTCAATACAATTAATATCAGATTATAGTGATGATCTAAAGATTTTATTAAATGTTTCCACAAGATAGAATCCTATGTAATGGATTGGAACGTCATTGTGGGCTTACTTTGCTAAATCAGGTGGCACATTTCTTAACCATTCAAGGTCGATGCTTTTATGTAGTGTAACCACTCTGTTAAGGAAGTCCTGCAAAAGTATGCAATTATAACTATCATGAAAAAGATTTCACATATGATGAATACCTTGAGGTCTCATTGCTAAATTTAGTATTCTTAATATAAACTTTTTCAATACCTTAATTCGTCCCGCAATAATGTTTTGCTGGCCACGATCTTTGATGGCTGTGGCAATCTCGCTATTTTCTGCACATCTAACCGCCTCCCAGTCCACAGAATCCATGTGATTGCTGCTTCTTGGCTCAGTAGTGGAATAGGTTCTCCTTAGTTCATCCCAATCAATTTCTTCTTCCTTTTCAACCTTTTTATTCTTCACTCTACGAGTAGTTGTCTTTGTCTCCTCAAACGCCATGCCAGAAGAAGATTTTTCTCTTGAGTTTGTATTTTTCCCTTTTCTCTTTTTCTTATTCAAGGAATTGGCATCACTGGTTGGCTGCATCTTTCCTACCATTTCATCAACCAAGCTTTCAAGCTCATTAGCAGCTATCTTTTCTGTTTGAAAGTTTGTTCTTCCTCCTTCATGACAATTTTTAGTATGTGGACCTTTTTGTATCCCACAATCACCTTGTAAGTTGCACCCTGGGAGAAAAAAAGGCTTATCAAATGTATATGATACAACTTCAGTTGCTTCTTGAGTTTTTGATGGCATCTTCTGCTGAACTACAACTTCAGGGCAGGAATCTTCCATAGGAGTCGGGTTTTTGCTCATGTGGTCTACACTACCAGTCTTGCAGTCCTCCAAGATTTTCAGATGATCCACTTCTACATTTGAAGGGAAAAAGGAAATTCCAGATGCATTGGCACCTTGGTTAAGTGCCAAGTCATTTATTCTGTCGCATAAGTTTCTAATTTCATCATCCATTCCTCTTGGTTCTGTATATTCATTTTCAGTGTTCTCGTTACTTGACAATATATTGCTTTTGTTACTACATGATTTCTGCAGTAAGGTGGTTTTTTCAGACTGTAGAGGCTCTGAAAAATCCTTGGAACTTCCCATGCTAAAGGGTGTATATATCGTTCCAAGATCTGGTATGGATCCACAGGAATATGACAGCTGGCTTCCATCAGTGGTTTGCACTCTAAACGAGTCTTCAGATTTACAAGGTGCATCTGCATCTTTGACAGGCCCCTTGTCTTGAGTTCCTTCCAAGTTTGCCCCATCTGCCCTAGCAGCCAAGAACTCGGCTCCATTATCCAATCCATAACTCATATCAAGTTCAGTTTTTGAGGCAAACAGCTCATTACCTTCTGAATCAAATGCTGGCGCAACATATTCTATACTATCAACTTTCAGCAGATTTTCATTGCTTGCTTTCTGGTCACTTGATGGGAACTTAGAGGCAAGTGAAATGTAGGCAGAACTGTAGAAAACATAAGTTAAAATAGTATCCTTCTACTACTTATTAAATTGTATCAATTCATATGAAAAGAATCTTTTTATTTTACCTTGAAAGGTGGTCTGACACATTCTGTGTTAAAAAAACTCCAACCACAGAGTCCACAACTGAACCTTTCCATGGTTTGAAACGTCTATCCCCTGTAGAATTTATGACTATTAGTCCATTTTTATATCAATTCGTATACTGATTCATTTTAATTTCTGTTACAATAATAGTGAAGGATTTTACAGAACACTTCATTCTTTACTCTCTATTTCTTGTATCAGTCTATCAGAATTAATCAGAATGAGACAGAAAAAGCAAAGACGAGAAGATTACCTTGTTTAACATGCACATACACACATACAGATCAACCTCTTGTTTGGAAAATCTCTTCCTGATCAAATTGGTTGCTTCCATAGTGAAGAAAATCATTAAGTGCTTATTTAGACTTTAAGTTAAATACTTTCATTTAAAAGTGGATGTTGTTCTTGCTGTAGGATCAAACAGTACCAGTGTACCACTAATTTGTTCAGGCCACTGACTATTGTGCATCTAAAGAAAGACGATGTTTTGTATGAGTGGTCAAAGGGTGAGATAAATTAATTATTGATGTATACCAAATTTGTTGTGTCATGAACAGCACTGCATTGGTGAGTGCCTATTTATCAAACCTTTATTACCCTTTCGATGTGTGTACATCACTGCAGCAACAACAAGAGTGATGGTCTTTTTTTGGAAAAAAAAAGGAGAGGTTTTGTCCAATTTAAAAGAAATCTTCAATGATAGGGCTCTTGTATTATGTTTCAAATCCCACCCCACCCAAAAAAAAAAATAATAATAATAATAATCAAGAATGTCACAAATGCATTAACTACTCCTCTCCCTAAGTATTAAACTTCATATGACATAGTTATCCTCTTAGGGAATTTCAAGTATCTGACCGGTAGAGGATAACAAAAAGTAGCAAGAACGTACCTTGGATTTGGTGCATGCGGGAAACAAATGCATCAACCCGTCCACGGAACACATTCCTTTCTTCATTCCACCATTTCTTCTTTTCCTCATCTGCTTTTGTTTCACCATCACTAGAACCGTTATCCATTAGCTGCTTCCAAACTCTCATTGTCTCTGGATCAAGGTCAACTTTAACAAGTTGTTGCCGTTTTTTGGTAGGCTCAAATGGCCCTTGATAGGGAACTAGTGTGCCATGTATGTTGGTAGGATCATGTGCATTATGGCCTTGCTCCTGGTAGGGAACTAGAGTATTGTGCCTGCTGTTAGGACTATGTGCTCTCTGCTCTTGCATTAAAATTAGGGCTTGTCCATCACTACTGATGCACTTTAGTTCTGAAGCGTGGGCATCACTTCTTTCTTCCTGCAGAGCTGCATCAACTAAACAATATAAGCTGCTGTAAATGTTTCAATATATAGGAACTCATATAAAGTAACTTGAGCTTCTTAAACAAAGAACTTTCTGCTAAAGGGAAGTACCTTTTGATTTGGTAGGGAGCAAGAAATGCTCATGCTCCAATGGACTTTTGTCACTTTTGTTAATATTAAACCCCAAATTTACAGGAAAGGGTCCCATCTCAAGATGCATTGCCATTACACTCCTTTCCTGGTCATAAGCATCCCTAGTTGAGATAGTGCTATGCCTTCTGTTAGGGTTATGTGCAATTTTTTCTTGTTCCTCAAAGGGAATTAGTGTTTGAGGCCCATTATTAGGACCATATGCATTTTGGTCTTGCTCCAGGAGATGAGTTTGTCCATTACCGACAAGCACAAAATTTTCAATAAGGGACTTGATGCTTTTTTCTTGTGTATCTGCACCAAATGAATTATAGAAAATGTTATTATTGCTTGCATGGTTAGGAATTAATATGTAGGAACATGTACTACTTTAGAAGAAAATTAGATTCTGGAAAATAGAAGTACCTCTTGATTTTGAACTGAGTCGAAAATCCTCATGTTCTCGTGGGTTTGCACTAGTTTCATTGTGACAACATAAATTTACAAAGGAGGGCTCCATCTCAGTCCACATAGCATTGCCAACAAAAGAAGGTCCTCTCTCGGTCCATGTTACAGTCCTTTCCAGATTGCTGTCAAACAAAGCATCACCGGTTAGGCTTCCATCACTTTTACTATAATGAAACTCTGAACTGTCACCAGTACACATCTCTGCTACAGTCCCTTCATGGTTGTCACCAAATAATAAAGCATCATTAGCTAGGCTTCCTTCAGGTTTTGCATCATGAAACTCTGAATTGACAAAAACATCATTGCAAGTTTCAGGTTCACGGGAAATCTCAATTTCTTGTTCTTGCCTAGCACTACCAAGTATTTTATGTGTGGATAACTGAGTATGATTATAGACATGAAATGCAGACAAGTTAGAAAGGTTCCTCCTTTGAGTAAGCCCCTTGGATCTCTTTTTTGTTCCAATTTTATATGGACGTATAATTAAGTCATCAAAGCTATGCCTACGAATGCGTGTGTCGGACCTCCTTTTTGTTGTCTTAACTTTGGGTTGGCACAATGTATCTTTAGTTTTGAAACTTATATCATTCATGGCTGTCATGGATTGCATTTGAATAATGAATTTGGCTGGGATTTCTGACCAAAAATCACTGTATGTCTTCCTTCTTTGTCCCTGCCTGGTCCTTCTTTTCCTCCACATCTTAGGAAAAACTGGACCTAGTTTTCTGCTATTGATATAACATTTATTTACTTGGAATTTCCTTTTGTAAACATACATGCCATTGTGTTGACAACCAGTATGATTTGTTTCTTGGTTACAACATTCTAACACTGGCTTCTCTGCTTCAGCGGTAACTAATTCTCTATGATTCCTGTTTTCATGAACAGGAGCAGCACTCTCAATTTTGCCACTATAGTTTTGGAGTTGATGTTGAGAAGCAAGTAAAGAAATGTTTTCTTCTTCCAAGTGGTTTTCCAAATCAAAACTTGAACTCAGTCTGCATGAATTTTGAGGTTGAAGATGGGAAGTGGCTCTTGCCATGGCGCTATTATCTTGGGACTGATTCTCTAAGTCAAAACTCAAAGCCCGCTTGCATGTCTTAATGACAGAATAATTTTCCTCTCCAATGACCTTATCTGAGGTGACAACCAAATTACTAGCCTTGCTTTTCCTCACATATTTCCTCCTCTTCAGCACTGTTTTCTCGGAAGAAGCATGTTCTGGAGTTTCAGACTTTGGAGTCCTTTTGGGTTTGTCCTTTTTTGCAACCACATCTACAGAGGTAGTAACCATAGCACGCTTTGGAGTTGCAGGTTCTGGTGTCATAGGTTTTTGAGTCCCTTCTCCAACCACATCTTCAGAGGTATTAACCATCACAACAGAGGGAGTAACCGAGTTTTTGAGGCTGCTTTTCCTTACATATTTCCTCTTCTTCGACATTTTTGTCTCCGAAGAAGTGCACTTTGGACTTGTAGGTTCTGGCATCTTAGGTTTAGGAGTCCTTTTGGGTTTGCCTTCACATACCACTTTGGGCCAATATTTCTTTTTTTTGGGTCTCTGTCGTGGCCTTTTGTTCAAGTCTATGTCATTTTGCAGACTTTCATTCACATTCTGTTTCTCTGATTGATATGAAAAAGTGGAATTCGAGCCATTGATGGGCTGAGAGTCATCTGCATTCAGAAATACAATATCATATATGTCTAATATTTACTTTTTATCAAATCTCATAGTATCAGTTAAATGAAAAAAGATAGAGCCATTTGACACTACATCAGCCCTTATTCTTGATACTGATTTAAAATCAGTGTCAAGCAACAACTAGGGCTAATGGTAACATTCACTCTCTATTTTGATCAACAATGCCAAATTTAGCTACAAGGGCTTTCCTCCACTAAGATTTAAATATTTTTCATCAATCATATACTAACAAAATCTATCAGTCACAGATTAGAAAAAAAAATTTCTTTAATTTTTTTTTTTCCCAGTGAATGATGACCTCATTCTAGCAAGCACAGACATGAACAAGAATTAAAAAACACTAACTATGATGCTGATACTAATAAAATCCAACGAAAATTTATAACTTACATTGAAGTACATGAGTTTCTGGGCTGTTAGAATTGTTCCAATTGCTTAAGCCAGGCGAGAGGTCATGCTCTACGTGCAAAGAAGTGTGGGCGGCAGGCTCTTCTGATTCTGCTTGTCTTTCACTATCAGATTGTGAAACAAGAACAAAACTATTGGATATTGACTCAATTACAGGCTCCATTACTGCATGTTCAGATGACTGAGAGGCTGGAGCTACATTTAGTAAACTCAAGATGTCCGTAGAAAGGATATTAGCCAACGGTACATCCCAAGCATCAGGATCTTTGTTAGACTCTCTAGAGTGCAAAAAGTCTAAGCCTTTAGCTGCTCCACCAGCACATTCACTTGTATTCTCCATTACTTCTTCACAGTCACAAGCACTTTTGTTCAAGTCTATCATTCCCAAAAAACCAAAATCTGTGTGTTCCATACCATTAGAATTACGTTCCTCACCCTTTGTAGTCAATGCCACATTCACATCACACACACCCTTGTTTTCATCCAAGGAAGAACTCAAAGACACCGCACTAGAAGCCTGGGAACTGTTTAGCAATTGCCTTCTAACAAAGACATTCTGCAGCTTTGCAGGGGTCGCTGGAAACCAGGAGATCTGTGACAGAACATCTTCTTCCATTGCATAGTCAAATTCAATAACTTTTGCTTTCCCCGGGTAATTATCTTCTAAAGACATTCTTTGTTAAACCTAAAACCCTAAGAACCACAACCCATCCAAGTGTTACAAGTCACCAAAAAAAAAAAATTGTTGCAAAACATCAGAGAAGGAGAATAAGCTGTTTTGGAGAAAAACTTATGTAAGAATAATAGAAGTCAAAGAACAATGAGGAAAAAACTAATATATATTAGTTTCAGTTATAACATAATAAAATCTATAATAGTAGTAATAAGAACAATAACAAAGAAATAAAACAATCTAAAATCACAAAAAGAGAGAAGTTATCCACTAAAAACCTTGCTGCAGTCTTGGATATCTGTTTTGCCACATCAAGCATAAGCTGAAAATAAGAAAAATAAATTACCAGACATAGTCAACATCAGAGAGATTATTCTACTAAACGAAACTGAAAACTAAAAAGTTATTATTTTTATTATTTTGGCAAATAATGGGCATCTCAGAGGGTAGGCCTCCCTTTGTGAACCTCTAAATAGGGTGAATGCTGATTGAGTCTCAAATCTCTGCTACAGTGGCAGCAAATGGCATTTTAATTATTCAGAGATATTTGTTCAAAAAATTTATGATATATTTCAACTCATCAAAACTAATACTAAATTTGATTGGATTGTATAAAAGATATTCTATTTTGTGTTTGGACACACTTAGATTGAATTGAGTATCGAATTTTATATTTTTTGTTAAGAAAAAAAAATCTAACAAAAACATACATCAAACCAGTAGAGGGTTTCAACACAAGTGGCATTCAACAGCAACTACAAGGGATTTACCCCAATAGGGTTTTTTAGTCTCCATATTCTATTTTTCGTCCTCAGTAACTATTTCTCGCAAAATCTACCTATGAGAATATTGTGCTTGCAGCCAATGCACACAAAATCCTAATTTACAATGATTTCAAGGTGATTACTCCTATCTAGGTCGTACCTTGCTAGTATTCTATGCTTATGAAGAAGAATTTGACTTTTCCACCTAAAGAGCTAGCAAACTGCTATATCTCTACACAATTCTAAAATACTTGGCACACAATAACTATATTCTGCCACATTCAACAAAATTAAATACTGGCAATTTTATACAAGTTGTGAGATCAAAACTTCATTAGGCTTGGAATCATTTCCCACAACAAAATGTTACTTTTACTGCACCTAATTTTGGAAACACTCATAATCTTCATGATAGGATCTATCAACTCAAACCATGGTCCCATGATACTGGCAATTCTGCCACATTCGACAAAATTAAATACTGGCAATTTTATACAAGTTGTGAGATCAAAACTTCATTAGGCTTGGAATCATTTCCCACAACAAAATGTTACTTTTACTGCACCTAATTTCGGAAACACTCATAATCTTCATGATAGGATCTATCAACTCAAACCATGGTCCCATAATAATTTCCATACTAAATCCTAAGTAGCACAGACACTTCAAAAGCCCTGGTGTGTCAGTGTCAACACACAAGGACACTTTTGCATGCGTATCCTCGTTATGACATTATCTTGGTAGTAAAATACTGAAAAAGAATTCCTTTAATTTTATATATATATATACACACACATATATATATATATATATATATATTTGTTGTTATTTATTTTGAAAAATTATAATAAACATAAAATATACACATTATTTAATTATAGTGTCCCCACTGAGTCGTGTCCTAATTTTTTAAGAATTAACACATAGCCGTGTCTTGTGTCACGTCATGTGTCGTGTCGTGTCCGTGTCCATACTTCATGGATCTTAAATATCACCAAATTTTGAGTGTACTACAACTAGAATAATTGAAATTCTCACTAACTAAAATAAATAATGTCACTAAAAATATTCATGGAATCCAAAGAAACAAAACCCATTAAAAAAATTAAAAAACAAAAAAACAGAGCCAGAAATTAGAAACCAGCAATTCCACAAAACAAATAAAAAAAGTCTGAAACTTTGATTTAAAACGTACAAGTTTGGATTAGGAAGCATTGGCCAATACCTACACCTCCACCTTGTCATTATCAAAATACTAATGCCAATGTAAGTGGCTTTCTTACACGGAGTTTTCTCTCTCAAATGCTTCTCTATTTCTCTCATTTCTATTGCATGGGCTCAAGAAGAAGAAGATAAAAGTTGGGAATGGCACAAAGGATTCTGATATTATTGCTGTCAGTTCAATTGGTTGAAAACAGAGTGAGAGGGAAAGAGAAGAAGAGAAGGAAGAGAAGGGAATTTGGGAATTTTACTGGTACTGTAAAGGATAATATTGGGACTTCAATGCAATTCTTGAAGAGTATAATGGTAATTTTAAGGAGGATGCTAAAATTAAGGACAAAAATGGTTCCTATTCCAGCTTATACTTTTAAATAGGAAAATTACGCATGATCAAGAATACAACATCTCTCGTTAAAGAAATATTACAGACACAAATTATTTTGTAATATTTTTACAAATTGTTGATGTTGTTTTAGTAATTTTCAAATAATTATTGCTAAACATAAATATGATGTTAGTAATGGACCTATATTAAAACTAATAAGAATTTATCACATCAATAATTTGTAAAAATATTGTAAAATAATTTGTGATTGTAACATTAGTCAAAAGATAAAGTAAAAAAAAAAATACAATTAAACAACAATAAAGTTTAGTCTTGTAAATTAATTCATATATTTTAACATTTCTAATAGAAATACTCACAGTTCAAATTTTTTTTTTTTTCATTGTAACTTGAAGAAAAAAAATGACAATAATAATAATATTTCAAGGTTTCTTTAAACAAAAAAATAATAATAATAATAAAAATCAGCAATAATATAAATTAAGGTTTTTTTTTCTTTTTTAATTTGGTTGGCAGAATGGAAATTTGAATCCTGAATATCTTTATTAAAATTACAAAACTTATATACAATACCTTAGATGTTATTCCTTAAGTTCTCCTTTTAAGATTCTGTCATGTGGCTGTTTAATTAAAAAATATACTTCCATCACATGAGAAAAAAGTCACGTGGTTGAATTTTAAGATGAGAATTTAAGAAACAGCATCTAAATACTGTACTTAAGTCATGCTCTTATTAAAAACACTAAAAAATGCGAGTTAAGCTATCAAAATTTTTTTCAACAATATGAGAGTAGTTATGAATTCTTAACAAGTTAATCAAGGTCATTTACATGTATTTTTAGTCGACATTCTAACTTTTTTTTGTTTTTTTGTTTTTGTTTTTGTTTTTGTTTTTTTTTTTTTTTATATTAGTGTTATTATAGGTATTTCACAACTTGTTGTATCAAATCATTCTTCTTAATTGGTGTATTAACTCTCTTTTGCATGTTAAGAAATTTATACTTCAATTGGCTTATTATTATTATTATTTACAAAAAATTAAAAAAGTACAGGGTTTAAATTTCTTCTCTTCAAACTATCAAATTATAAAAATAAATAAATAAAACTCACTTTTTCAACATAATGTATAAATTAGTGAAAAAAATTGGGTAAAGATTAGATTTAGTACTTCTATGTATAAATCTCATTATTAGGATTGTGACACATATCTACTTTTGGCCATATATTATGATTTTAATGGATACAAAAGATAGAAATATTGGACTCAAGCCAAATTCAAAAAAAAAAAAAAAAAAATCAATATGGGTTTTAGACAAAACTATTGTTTTTACAAAGTGAAGGGGTAGTTTAATGTAATTTCATATTTTCTTTTAAAAAAATTATAACTATATGATTTATATCACTCAAACAGAACTTAAAATGTTCGAAAAAAAAATATATGTATATCAACCCTTTTTTTTATGAGAAACATAACATTATGGATGAAAAGAAAATCCCAAGTACACAAAGATGTATACAATGGACACACAATCAAGTTCTCAAACTATTGATATATCAGGGAGAGAAGTAAAAGAAAATGAATTCAAAGCTAGTGAACAATGAAACAAACAAAAAATTAAAAAAAAAAAACGATTTTAAGGTCGAGAATAGTCCTCATAAGCCCTCGAAACTTATAGCTTTTCCTTTCGACAATCTATTTGTTTTTTTTTTATTTATTAATTTCAAATAAATTATCAAAAATTAATATGGAAAATTCAAAGTCATAAACACTAAACGCAAAGCTGCATTGGCTCATCTAGCGCATATTATCTTTTATTTCATTAATTAATAATTCTTAATTACTTATTAATTAAAATGCTCCTACAAAAATTAATTAAAAATATTATTAACTATCTAGGAACCCTCAAATGCTTGTTCACACGCGCCTAATACGCGAGTGACGGGTGGCCATAGTTGGAGGTCATCTTCAACCTCCAGCAACGCAAAGAATATTTCTCAGAAACCCTAGCCGCACAGAGATCTTCCAAAGCCTATATCTCTCTCAAATTATCTCTGTTTCTCAAAAGCTCCATGTCACTACAATCCTTGTGAAACACACTATAACTTAGAATAAAAAATAGCATAAAAAGATCAAATTTCAACGAGAAAATCACACTACAAAATCCGTACTCAACACATGCAATCTGAACCTAAAGCATGTGATATCTCATCACACACTCATCCAAACCGCGCGTGGTTTGTCTCATTATAATCCTTACAATAAAAGGAATCCATCCATATCGGTTTTATCGCCGGAAACTCACCTGAGAGTCGCCGGCGACAAAAATCCTAATCTAAACCTCATGCAAAAAAATAAAAGCTTCTGGATGATCTTTAGGTATAAAGTAACAAAAAAACTATCTGGGTATCTCAAATTTTAAAAAAAGAAAAAGAGAAAAAAGGAGTATTATAGTTCATACCTGAAATTTTTTTGTGAGATACTGATCACGCAGCAGAAGAACCACGAACTTTTTCGACGTACCCCACGAGCTTTGAAAACTTGCTCGTGAAGAAAGGGAGTCCTGGAACGATATAGAGATAAGCTTAGAGAGTTCTCAGAGAGAGAGAGAGAGAAAGAGAGAAGGAGAGGATGGAGGAAGATATATAAGTAAAAGTAGAGTTTGTAATTACTAATGTGTGTATGTATTTCAGTATTGTTAGGACTCAATAGTTGTCGCCGACTTTTAATTATGAAGAATCCGATTGATATAAGTTTGTTTCAGAGTGTGAATTGAAGTGAGTGAATGAGTGAGGTGATTAGTGCTATTATTTTGCTAAGTTTCGTTTTGACTTAGCTGACTAGGTTTAGTTTGGTGGTTTGTAAAAGACTGCTTTATCCTTTTACTAGGTCAACCAATGGGATTTTAATAGAATTCTTTGGAATAGCGACACTGACATTACATCTCTCAATTTTTATTTTAGACAATTTAATTCTTAAACTTTAGTGTCAAATTGTTACCTTTATTTAATCAACCATTAAATAAACTAACACCAATACAGTTAATCTGTTTATTATAGCCAATATCATAAATTATTAATTAAATCTATATAAAGTTAATGATGAATATATACTTAGATTAGATTAGAATAGAATTTCTATCTTATATAAAAATAAACAAATAAATCATACCACTCAATAAATCATACCATTGCTGATAAGTAGCAAGTAATTGTACAAGCTAAGCCATTAATTTTTTTTTTTATTTAATAAGGAATACAAGCCATTGTTAGCCATTGGTAAGCAAGAAGTATTCTCAAAATACTTTTATCTACAACTATGGCAATAGGCATGTGAATGGGTAACACGCCAATTTGTCCACTATTAGTAGATCAAATGATTTCTTTAACTTTTGAATCTCAAACAATTCGATTTGTCATTAACTTGGTTACATAAAACATCTACCAAATCACAATATGTATTTAGGGTATTTGAAAAGAGAATTTGTTAAATCCCTTAATTAGCCTAGCTTGTTCATCTTCCTCATCACTTTCTCAACCAAAAAAAAAAAGGTCATCTTCCTCATCTGGTTCTTTCAACCAGTGGTAGGCAGGACCATGAATGACACAATCAACAACTCAAAAAGTGTAGTTTGGAAACGAGACCACAAACTCTGGTAATGTTGCAGTTCAATTGAGAGAAAGCAACTGATTTGATTTTCTCTCTCCTAGGTTTACCATTTTTTTTTCCCCTCTATCTCTCAAGCAGTCAAATAGTTGAAATTGGAATTTGGAGATTTTCTCTCTAGTGAGTAGGACTTTAGTCCATTAAATGGTAGACTAATGAGAAGTTGCAATTTGGCACATAGGTTAAGTTTAATTATGTACTAAATTCGGTAAAATAAAAGTCAGGAGCTATAAGTATCACTATCTCAAAGGTCATAGGGTATATGGACATTTTGTTCCAATTCTTTTAGAATCACTACTTCTGTCACCCCTAAGTGACAAATTATGAGTAATTACTTATCATTTTCACATGAATTCAAAAAAATTTCCCCATAATTTACAATCTTTCATATTAGAATTTTGGTACAAAACTTGTGATCACATTATTTCTCATTTCATTTAATAAATGTGACCTCACTCACCATATTAAGGGTTTTCTTTTTCTTTTTCTTTTTCTTTTTAGTAGAGGGGGGATTTGAATATGAAATTCCCTCATGGAGATCCAACAAATGTTACTAAACTACATTGCCCCTACCCACCACACCATAGTTATGGTAGTGAAGATTGGCTAGCTAGGACCTAGGAGTTTTGTGTTGCATGTATTGTCTTCTTTTAAAATTATGAATTAATTCCTGTTGCTCAAGAAAGTTTGAGAGAGAGAGTTGGGGGGATATTTACAAGTATTAATAAATAGCAAATCAAAATAGACATTTACTGATAGAAAATAAATTACCAAACAACCCAATACTATGCTCATCTTTTTCAGACAAAATGACTTGATACTATGCTCTTTGGAAAATTGTTCATTTTTCAAAGAACATTTTCTAGAAAACTATCTCATTTTTCGGTATTTGATAACGATCTTGAGATTGTTTTCTAGTGTTTGGTATACAATTTTTATTATTATTTGTTTATTGTATAATTTAAAACGTGTGTATTATGTAAACCAGCCAATGTAATCAATATAAATAAAAAAACCAAGAGTGAATTTGGTTTTCATACTAAAATTTTGACAATATATATAGATACAATCAAATTAGTTGTCAAATTCATGATCTCTACCACTCATTTTGCTTATATATATGGACAGTAACTAACACACACACACACACATCAATCATTTGTCTATATATATAAAATTAACAAGGGAATGCTTCTTCAATAAGTACAAATAGTCAAATAGCAATAATTTTTAATTGTCTACTCTTTTTGTTGGTACACTAATAGTCTACTATGGTTAACCACAAGTCTTCAATATTACTCTAAATTATGTATTCACATAAGATATTTGCATAATATATCATCATTACATAGTTTCTGAATAATGCATCTGCCAACAAATGCAATTTCCCTAAACAATTATCATTCATTATATAACAATATTATTAATTTGCCGTAAATATTGTCCTATGTAAAAGCAATTTAGAGCCATATAGGCACTATATTTAAAATTTTCATCTTTTACTTCGTTCATTCTTTCTTCTTCTTTTTAGTTTTTATGTTTTTTTTTTTTTTTTTTTTTGCACTTTTATGTGCAGAAAAGAAGTGACTTCTACCTGGAATCCATCAAACCAAAAATTTCTTAGAGAAAGAAGAAAATCAAACTTGAAATTCAAAACAAAGAATTGGGATTTTGGTAGAAAGGAATGAAATAATTACTGTTGCAAATCTATTCTCCTTTGCAAATCGGAACTATTGATCAATCAGCGAAGGAAAAAAAAAATCTAATCAGAGAACTGTGTTACAAAGAGAAAGAGAAACATGGAGAGAGAGAGAGAGAGAGAGAGAGAGAGAGAAAGAGAGAGAGAGAGAGAGATCTGGGAAGAAGAGAGACCAGAGTTAGTGACAGTGAGGGTACGAGGAGATTAAAAAATAAAAGGAAGAGAGAAAAATTGAGAGAGCTTACCATAAGAGAGAGAAGGCGCCAAAAAATTATGTTACTCGTGACTATAGACAAAGATAATATTTATAAGAAATGCAACACATGAGAGAGAGATTATTTTCCTTCTTTTTTTTTTTCTTTTTTTTTGAAAAACAACCTATAAAATATAAGCCTTATTTTTTAATAGAATTCTTTTGTGAAAAATGTTCAGTAATCCACTTTGGAATAACGACACTAACATTACATCTCTAAATTTTTATTTTAGCCAATTTAATTCTTAAACTTTAGTACCAAATTGTTACCTCTGTTTAATCAACCATTAAATGAACTAACAACAATATAATTAATTACTTTATTATAGCCAATATCATAAATTATTAATCAAACCCATATAAAGTCAATGATGAATATACACTTAGATTAGGTTAGAGTAAAATTTATATCTTATATAAATAAAAATAAATAATAAATCATACCACTCAATAAACCATACCTCTTTTGATAAGTAGCAAGTAATTGTACAAGCCATTAACATTTTTTTTTTTTTTTTAAGGGAATACAAGCCATCGTTAGCCATTGGTCAATAAGGAGTATTCTCAAAATATCTATATCTACGGCCGTGGTAATAGGCATGTGATTGGGTAATATGCCAATTTGTCCACTATTAATTAGTAGATAAAATGATTTCTTTAACTTTTGAATCCCAAACAATTTGATTCCTCATTAACTTGGTTACATAAAACATCTACCAAATCACAATATGTATTAGGGTATTTGAAAAGAGAATTCATTAAATACCTTAATTAGGGACAAAATGGGCTTCTGCCCTTTTCAAAAAAATTAATTAGCCTTTTGCCCTTCTTCCCAAACTAAATAGGGAAATGCCCCTCTTTTGAAATTCGACTTTCTCAAAATTGAGTTAAAAAAAAAAAAAAAAATTTTGGAGCTCTATAGTGACGTTTTTAAGGACTTATAGTGACGTTTTAAGAACCTATAGTGACGTTTTGTAACTTGATATCCATGATATCGAGTTATAGGCAATTTTTTATTGCCTATAACTCGATTTCATGGATATCAAGTTACAAAACACCACTATAGGTCCTTAAAAACGTCATTATAGGTCCTTGAAAACGTCACTATAGGGCTTAACTCGATTTTGAAAAAGTCGAGTTTTAAAAGAGGGGCGTTTCCCTATTTAGTTTGGGAAGAAGGGCAAAAGGCTAATTAATTTCCCTAAAAAGGGCAGAAGCCCATTTTGTCCCCTTAATTAGCCTTGTTTAAGTTCATCTTCCTCGTCTGGTTCTTTGAACCAGTGGTAGGCAAGACCATGAATGACACAATCAACAACTCAAAAGGCATAGTTTGGAAATGAGACCACAAACTCTAGTAATGTTGCAGTTTGAATGAGAGATAACAACTGATTTGATTTTCTCTCTCCTAGGTTTACCATAGTTTTTTTTTTTTTTTTTTTTTCCTTCTATCTCTCAAGTAGGCAAATAGTTGAAATTGGAATTTGGAGATTTTCCCTCAAGTGAGTAGGATGTTAGTCCATTAAACGGTAGATTGATGAGAAGTGACAAATTTGGCACATATGTTTAGTTTAATTATGTACTAAATTTAGTAAAATAAAAGTTTAGGAGTATAAGTATCACTATCTCAAAGGTAATAGCCTATATGGGCATTTTTTTGCAATTCTTTTAGGATCACAACTTTTGTCACTCCTAAGTGACAAATTATGAATGACTACTTATCATTTTCACATGAATTCAAAATTTCTCCATAATATATAGTCTCCAATATTATAATCTTGGTACAAAATTTATGTTCACATTATTTTCTCATTTCATTTAATAAATGTGACCTCACCCACCATATAAGGGGTTTTCTTTATTTTTGTCTTTTTGGTACAGGGGAGGATTTGAATATGAAAATCCCTCATGGAGATCCAACAAATGTTATGAAACTGCATTGCCCTTACCCACCACACCATAGTTATCGTAGTGAAGATTGGCTAGCTAGGACCTAGGAGTTTCGTGTTGCATGTATTGTCTTAACTTAAAATTATGAATTAATTCTTGTTGCACAAGAAAGTTTGAGAGAGAGAGAGAGAGTTGGGGGGGGGGGGGGGGGGGGGGTATTTACAAGTATTAATAAATAACAAATCAAAATAGAAATTTGATAGAAAATAAATTACAAATTATTTAGGATTTATTTAGATAAAGATAAATTCAAAATAGAGATTTGATAAATAAATAAATAAATAAAAACTCAAAAAATTTATTTAGGATTTATTTAGATAAGATAAAATGTAATGTAATAAGAATTCGTTTAGTATCATGTTGTTTTGTCTGAAAAGATGATGCTTTTAATTAATTTTTTCCATCTCGAAAAACCACTAGCATTAGGTGTTGTAAATAGTAAATATTTAGTATTTAAAACACCAAATATAAAAAACAGTACTGTACGAGACATTTCAAATGCTATATTGAAGTAGCAAAAAAAAGTTTTGGTTTGTGATTTTTTTTTTTTTTTTTTTTTTTTTTTTTTTTTTTTTTTTTTTTTTTTTTTTTTTGCAATAGTTGATGCTCTTAAAAAACAACATTATTATTATTATTATTTTTATCTTTGTTGGTAAATGATTGCATCTTAATGTATTAAGAAACAACAATTTTGTGTATTGATCTTGGTTGATAGTTTGTTAGTACTATATGGATATTTATTTAGATTTTTTTTTCTTCTTATATTTCAGTCCCCCTAGCTTGAAATCCTAGGTCCGCCCCTGATTAGAATGATAACAAAGAAAAAAAAAGTGAGTTTTCTATATAACCAAATTCTTTGACTTTTGGTTGATCTCTCTGCAATTTTCCACATCAACATTTTTTTTTATATTTTTTAATTTGATTTAAGACTTTTAAGATATATTCAAACGCAAACACATCCTCTCTCACACAATAATCTATTTTGTTTCGGACTCTTCCTTCCCTCTTTCTCTAATTCTCCGGTCACTACATCACTATTAGGGTTTTTTAATTATATTTTTACTATGTTCTTTAGGCAAACACCTCCTCTCTCATTTGGTTTTTTTTTTTAATCTTCCTTCTCCCCTTCTCTAATTCTCTAGTCACTAGATCACTATTCAGGTTTTTTAATTATAGTTTTACTGTGTTTTTGTTGATAAGAATTGTCAATATTTTCTGTTATGTAGTCATATATTTTTATTTTATTTTTTTGTTTTATTTCAAATAATTTTTAGGCACTTAATTTTTTGGTTCTTTACTCTTTCTTTTGGTTTTTTAGAAGTTTTAACATCTAAATTTTGGGTTCATATTTTGCAATATATGAAATTGTCTTGACAAATTTCAATTGCTATGATCATGGATTATTCTTTTAAGGTAACCTATCTTTCTCTTATATTTTTTTTTATTATGTAATCATATGTTTTTTTTGTTGATTCTTCAACTTTTTAAGCCTTTAATAAGTTTAACGACTTAATTTTTTTTCTTTAATTTTTGCAATATTTAAAACTATCTTGCTGCTTTCAACTGCCAGCCATGGATAATAAGTAATAACCCATCTTTCCCTTATATTTTTGTTTCTATTATGTAGTCATATTTTTTTTTTTCAATAATTTCTAGGCACTGAATCTTTTGATTCTTTGCTCTTTCTTTTGGCTTTTTAGAAGTTTTAACATCTAAATTTTGGGTTCATGTTTTGCAATATATGAAATTGTCTTGACAAATTTCAATTGCTATATATAGTCATGCATTATTCTTTTGAATTAACCTATTTTTCTCTTATAGTTTTTCTATTATGTAGTCATATATTTTGCCTTACCGTGTAAATTAATGTGATTTAAGAATTATAAATTACTGTTATTTTTAAAAAATTATTTTTCATATATATGAACTTTTTTTTTTTGCATTTTTACTCTATTTTTTATATTGTTTTTTACGTTGCTTGGTCTTGAATCTTGATGAACAAGCTTAGGTTATGCGTTAACCTCATAAATTTGTTCTTTAACTTTTTATTATTTAAGAACCAAAAAGGGTCTTGATATATTTCTTTTGGCATTTTTCTCAAGTACATTACCTGAAGGCAAGAGCCCCTTTATCTCGCCAAGAATAAAAGTTGGAATCATAAATAGATGAGAGGCAAGAAGGTGACAGTTAAGACTATGCAGATAATAGAAACATTCCAAGTGCTTCCTAGATTGGTCATCTTCTATCTCGATTAAAGCTCTATGACCTTTCAACTGGTACTTCCTTCTTCTTCTTTTTACATTCATATATTCCACAATCTAGTCTTTCCAATGCATTTATTTGTCTTCATTCTATATCAAAGTCAATTTATTCATCTTATACAACTTTTTGTTGTTCTTCTACATGTTAAAATATTATAACTTTTGCCTATAACACTAAATTAGCTTTTCCAATTCTTAATATATATATATATATATATATATTTTTTTTTTTTCCAAAACCTATTGCTCTAGATTAATGACTCTTTCTGACTCTTTGAGTGTCAATGGAAAATCCGAGTGTAATTAATTACTATTTTTTTTTTTTTTGAGAAAGAATTAATTACTATTTTCTATGTAAAAACTTCTATAGTTTTTATTTTCTTATTTTTGGGTTTTTTGGTTGCATTTTATATGGCAAGAAAAAACCCAGGATTTTGCAAACAAATTGAGCAATGAGAGGGATTATATTATATTAAAAAAATTATGAGACCTTAATTTTCATTAAAGAAATTAAGGATTCCATTGATAATAGACATGGCATGCCTAACATTATTGGTGTTAGTATTTTTTTACCCTCTTAAATTGTAACTTATTTTTTCAAGTGATCATAACTTTAGGCAAATTTAAAATTTTTGTTCAACTAATCTGTGCATCGCACGAGTTAACGACTAGTTAGATTCTAAATTGGATTCCAGTTGTTGTTAAATTTTGCGTCGTATGTCCTATTTATGTTTTTTAATTTTTTTCTAAGTGAGTTAATGTTGTGCAAAAGAAGAAGAGTCTAATATAAATAAAACACGAAAAACCCAATAAAAAAAAGAATAAACTCATGTGTATATATATAAATAAAAAAAATAAATAAATAAATAAAAAACAAAACAAAACAAAAAAAAAACAAAAAAAGAAGAAGTGAAACTCATATATATATATATATAAATATATTGTGGGGGCCGGTTAATCAATAAATTATTAAAATCTAATTAATTGGGTCTGTGGCCCATCCGTGGACATAAAGCTGTCCGAGGAGGCTCATATCAGGTTGTAAGGATAACCAAACGAAAGGAGGAGTAGATATCACGTAAGGTGAGTTCAGTATTCGTCCGATGACGAAATCCTTCTCGGTAATATGAGTCCGAGGACGACCAGAACGCCACCTTGTTACAAACGTACTTCGGAGCTACGTTACCACTAAGAGTGGGATATGGGACCAAGGGTAAGAAAGTAAAGACAAACAAATATCTATAACAATAGTTGCCTCCGCATTGATTGCCTCTCAACCAACTCTCTGGCCACATTAATGTGGAGGTGATGCCTGAACAGTGATGAAGCAGCCTTACAGCTGCTAGTTGGAGGTTCCAGAAGGTGTTAGATGGGACAGAAAGAGATCCCCTAAACCTAACTTACACATGTGTGGTGAAGATGATATCAAGAGGGCAGTATATAACATGAAAGAAAGCATTGAGGAAAAGAGATCGGGACGCCAAAAACAAAGAATACTCAGAAGAAAACCTTATGAACCAAAGAACTGAACTTGTTTCAAAGATAAATTGATCGTTATATCTGTGCTAATCTATCTATAAACGCAAGGTTTAATCGTTTTTCTTTTAGAGTTAACCTAGTTCTTGGATACCCACGCTCTACAAATTTTATTATTTGGGCCTTTAACGTACGAACCCAATACCAGTTTGGGATCGTTACAAATCGAGTCCTTACATATATATATATAGCTTAAAAAATGCGTAACTCTTACACTAAGTATAATTTGAATTCATATGTGTATGCGTATAATTGTGATTATTTTTAATTGTACAATGTATATGCATATACTAATGTTATACTCTAGTTTATCACTGATTGCAACAATCAAGAGTTTTGTTAGTTTTATATTAAATGTGACATCACTTTCAATAAAAACTATTTTTTTTCCCTCAAAGAAAAAAAACTATTTCTTTTTTAAATATAATAATTCTATGGCATATTGAATTTATAATTTTTAGATTTTTATTTATTTTAAGACAACTATAGAACTCCCTTAAAAAAATAAATAAAATAAAATAAACCTTATCATTTGAAAGAGAACATTATTACAAAACTTTTTATTACAAAGCTTTTTTAAAAGTTAGCAAAATATAATAATGATCATATTCAACTTGTATATTTTAAAATATACCCTTACATATGCATGGAGATAATTTGTCCAAGAAATTTAAAACATTCATCAATGTCTCACAAACCCACAATTAACGCACTCCGTTGCCACCTTGATTGGCAGTCCCGTCCTATTTTTTTAAAGCTTTCTTGATTTCTTCCATTTTTTTTATGTTGTTTTTTGCTACTCAATATTTTGCAAGATGCTAAAAAATTCCCACTTCTTTTTTCTTCCTTAATCTAATCAACATATTTAACAAGCTTGGTCATTAACAATTAACTTTTAAGAGTAAGATTCTTCTAATTTCAATTTATGTCAACTTAATTATTTTGAAAGATCACTTGATTTCTTTCCATTTTTGTTGGTGTTATTTGCTATTTAATATTTTGAAAGGTGTTAACAAGCTACCCTAGTCAACATATTTAACAAGCTTAATCATTTCATCCTTTTATTTTTTTTTTGGGTAAAATTATAATCATAATTGACTTTTTTTCCTGTCTTCTTTTTTGCCGTTTTAGTAATTGTTGAAACAACTTGTAGACCATCAAGACTAAAATAATAAGGGCCACAGTTATTAGTATTGTACAATACAAATCATATCGTGTACACAAAACTATGTATCATAAGTATATACAAATCGTTCACACAAAATTATTTATCATAAGTATTTATGAATCATCCTATACATAGTTTAGTATTGTATAAATCGTATCATATAGTTGAATCATACATATTATATATACAATACATAAATATATGGGTTTAAAATGAGTTTTTTATATTAAAATTTGCAGTTTTGTTTGATTTAAACAAGTTGTTAGACTTTTTTTAACATAAAAGTATTGGGATATATACTTAATTGAGTCCAATAAAATAACATGGCCATGAGTTTTTTTTTCCCCCTCTCTTTCTCCTACAAAATTTAGACTACACACTTGATACTACACTCTCATATTTGAAAATTTCTTTCCTATTCTATGAATAATGTATTAAATGGAATTTTCTTTTTCTTTTTGGTTATTATTGTTATATGTCTAAAAAAAGCTTCTTTTTTTTTTAGAGATGGTTTCAACTTATAACGTTCGTTTTTAATAATAGGTCATTATTATCAAATCAAAACACCAACTGATTTTTTAATATATAGGCTAAGAAGCTAGAATGCCAAGAAATTTTTTTTTTTTTTTTAAAAGAAGAAATTATTCCACTTACCCAGTATAACCACATTGCCAAAATTAAAGCTGGGAGCTCCACTTACCCAGTATAACCACATTGCCAAAATTAAAGGCAAGAGAGTCCCATGTGGAGAGTGAGAATGAACTGAGCATTGTCAAATATCAAGATCATGGAATTTTGTGATAAGTGTTGCATGCTAACAAGCGTATAAAATCAATGACAAGTTCTCTTGGTTTATTTGAGTTGAAAACTTATAGGCCAGCTCCATCAAGTCAAATATATACTATCTAAGACTGCAAATCCTGCTGCGACACCACCTTCATCCGATGAAGATATCTTTGTCCGCATCAAGAAACCACACTGGTCATTCATGATCACCTTGTCCTTGTTCCTGCACATTCCAGCCCAAGTCTATTAGTACTTTGCAATCGAGAAATGTGTGAAAAATATGCAGCAGGTAGTGGTTGCTTGGTATGTTACAAATAATGGAGTTAAGAAATTTGTTTCACAAAACGCATTTGTACAATATCAAGTGACAGAAACTTGTGCCTCTTAACACATTCCTATATGCCTTTTTTTGGGGGAGGGGAGGGGGGATGCTTGGGGAAACTTCCATTGCATAACTAGCAAGCTAACGTACCTCAAGTAAGCACCATAGATCCCAAGTTCTGATATGGCATGGTCTTTATGACAAATGCCATCACGCATCAAAAATGTGGGGAAAACAGTTGGGAATATCCTTTGCATTAGAATGTAAGCTGCATTTCCATCGGTCCCTTCCTTCTGCAATCTTTGGAGGGTTTCCCTCACATCAACACCATAGATATTGTTACCTGAAGTACAATGGAAAAAAAAAAAATAATAAAAAAAAATAAAAAAATAATAATAATGTTATTAGTGACAAGAATAGCAAAGTGCAGTTCGAAAAGATATGAGACCTCCGCCTTCTCTTTGGGGTTTCATAACAAACAGCTCAGGCTTTTCAATTGCCTTTTCGACAATATCTGAGTCATCCAAACTCCACAAACCAGCAAAGCATTCCCGCAGTTTGGCAATGTCCTCTTTATTGTCAAGAAACCTGTTAATGCGAAGGACCAAAAGCTTAGGGAAATAATAATTGGAGCAAAGATGTTCAGCTATAATTATGAAAAGTAAGGTACCGATAATTTTCAGAAGTAAAATGCAAGAGTGAAATATAAGGTTATGTTTAGTAATAGTTTTTGTTTTCTATTTTCAAAAACTTTTTTTTTGAAATATAAATTAAAAAACAAATTCTTGTATTTTTGAAATCAAAAACATGTTTGGTTAGTTAAAATTAAAAAAAAAAAAAAAATTGAAGAAAAAAAATATGTTGTTACTCATTAAATGAGACAGATTCATTAAATTAAATGCGTTTTTTCATTGACTTTTGAAAATTAGAAATTAAAAATAGCATTTTGCATATTTTCAATTTCCTCTACAAATTAAGTTTTGAGAACAATTTTTGTTTTTTGTCCATTTTGAGTTTCCAAACAAGTTTTTTAGTCCCAAAAATAGTAAATTGTTTTTGAAAACAGAAAATAAAGGAGAAAAACAGTTACCAAACATACCCTAAATGTTTCTATCATTGTTTTAACAATTCTTCTAGCTATCAGTACCAATCTTTTTTGGAGATTGCTTCCAAACACATAATCCTGCTATACCTCTCAAGTACATTGGGTTTTGCAAGTTCTTGTTGAATCTTCTTGGTTCCTGCTAAATGATAAGATATTGATGGGCACTTGATGGCAGATGACTGCTCCATAAGTAGCCTAGCTCTCCATTCCTACAAATTGAGTAAGAATGAGTATGAAAAAAATCATATCATAGACATCAAATCCTGAGCTCAACCCATCTTTTAGCATTGAAGTATCAAAACATATTATTGGCTTGGTATAATGATATTCCAGCATATGGACATTGGCATTTCATGACTGTGAACCTTTTCTTTATTGGTAAAGTCACCTATGCAGCCAGTGAATTTTGAACTCATGACCTCACCTTCTATCAACACTTTTGAGAGGAGAAAGTGTCATTTGAGCCACGAGTCATTGGGTTTTATGGTAGTGAACCATTAGAAATGATTTAGCATGTAACCAGCAGAAAAAGCTCAAAAAGTTAGAAGTCATTGCCAGATTTAGAAATTATCCAAAGCTTTAATGATCTGTGTTATCCCCCCACCCCCAAAAAAAAAGATAAAAAAGAAATATCTTGGAAAAAGTTGAAGATAACTGCAAGACATTAAGTTTTAACTTAGTAACATTTTCAAATGCCAAGCCTTGTAGCTCAACTAGTTGGCACCTCTTGGTGTTTTCAAGAGAGACATTCAGGGTTCAAATCTCCCCACCCCCAACTATCAAATTATCCACACACCAAAATTTTTTTTTACAAAAAGTACATAAAAGAAACTGAACTACACAAATCTAATGAAGAAGTTGGGAATAGTTTGGTGCCTTTCTATATAATCTAAATTATAAATCATGGTCACTCAATTAAACAACACTACCCCCCCCCCCCCCCCCCCCGCCCCCCAAAAAAAAAGGAAAAAAAAAACCTTCACATATACTGTCATGCACACACTTAAATTTCCAGTAAAATCTCCCACTTATGGATATTAGGAAGGTTTACCATTCCCAACTCTGCATGAACTGATTCTTGAAAAATGATATTGGATATCCGCTCTCATGGTGTACAACCATTCACAGTCAAGTAGTTTTTTCTAGACTTTATAGAAAATATAAAGAGGCACAGGATTACCTGGCAGACATTGTTAATCTCAACAATGACAGGACAGATGTTTAAGTGACATTAAGGACGTAAAGATTGTCCATCAGCACCTAATATTTACTAGAACTACAGAACAAATGTATACATTTTCAAGGAAAAGAAAAGATTTTTCACTTTACAGAAATCTGATTCTGAGCAGCAGGAAAATAGAGCAAAAATGCTTACTGATTCTGAGGGATAATCATTTGGTGCATATCCAGCTCTAAAATAAACAACTGCAATTGCTTTGCCACCCCTGCAAGTGCAAAGCTTTTGTATATTAAATTCAGAAATATAACATAGTAAAGCATCAAATCTAGATAAGGAAAAATATTCCGAGTTGTAAGGCTACATACACAAGAAGTGTTCCATCCGGTAAAAGTTCTCCTTCTGCATCAATTTCTGCCAATGTTTTCCGAATAGTTTTAATGTTATGTGTGTTATAAAGTTAAGGAAGTTAAGTCTTTGCTGACTCTGGAAAAAAGCTTTCTTGCCAAAAAATTCTACATAATAAATAAAAATATATGGCAAATAATTTTCAAAAAAAAAAAAAAAAAAGGAAGGTCAAAAGGTAAACCAGTTTATTATAAAGTGCGCAAGATATTCTTAGCTTTTTATCAATATATAGGTTAAAAAAAAAAAAAAAACAATAGCTGACAAGTAGTTATGCTAAGTATGTACTTTTTACCCATATGCTATCTTAGAAGCACCATAAGTCTTTTACACATAATGGGAGTGTGTCATAGACACAAAAAGGATATCTTTCATTAAGAACGGCAGAAAGCCAATGTTGATCATACATGTTACGTTCTTCAGCCTGAACCACAAACATAACTATAGCCCTGTATAATTTTATTCACAGTAAAATATGTATTAAATCCCCCAGTGAATGCAGCAGCATAAAAGAAGCAGAGAAATCATCTTTTCAAATCTAACCTTGGGTTATTATATTCATTCCAGGCTTTAGCAAATGCCTCCACAAAGTGACTAACAGCCGAGTTGCTAGGAATCCTTTTAGAATCTAATCCAAGGTCTTCACCATGTTGATTAAGTAAGCTTCTGCAGAATGAACAGTTGACGTTGAAATACTTCTTGATCATTCTTTATTATTACATTTCCCAAATACGCATCAGAAGATATAAAAAAAAACACTAATTATGATCCAAAGGTTAATTTATAAATGATATCTCTAGCAGACCAAAGTGTTAGCATTATTGTACTAGGGCCAAAAAACAGGGAAACAACTGCAAACTGCTGAAGCAAATTGAAACAGGCAGGACAATAACCATGTCAAGATGGTGCTAACATAAATGAATGGCAAAGACATACTAGATAAGTCACATTGAAAATTCAGTTCTGAAGGGCTTTGTTTCATTATTCTAATTCCCATTCCATTACTGAAGGCTCAAGAGAATTTTCCTTGCTGAGGAACAGAGTCATTTAATTTGATCAAGATGGACCAGTACATAGTGTCTGCTTCATGGGTCACGGCCTTTTAACATAAAATAAGGAATCTAGAAAATCTTTGCAGCCACTTCAATGCAAGAAATCAAACTCAGCACACAAAATTTTCAAGAAATTCTCAAAAAAGATTATTCATATATAAAAAATCTTAAATAAGATTTGAGATGCAAATTCCACAAAATACTCAACCTTTGGAGCTCATTGACAAGACAACTGAGGCCAGGGAATGAAGATGAAATTGTATTCAGCTCTATTTGGAGGAGCAATTTCGTTTGTTCATCAAGCATATAATCTGAGCGATGTAAACCCAAGCGTATTTCCTATGTACACAATTAAAAAAAGATTAGTAACTTCCCCACAACTCAACAATAAAAATTACAGTACCCACTCTTTTACATCCAATAGTTGTCAAATTTTAAGAAAATGAAACTATGTGTAAGGGTTGTAGGGAATTACACAATACCATAATGATTCTGTTTTATCTTTCATCATTTTTATGAGCAGAGCATACCCTTCATTTAACAAAACATACAAGTAACTATCATTCAAAATGTATTTATTTATTAAAATAAAATCTTTTTTTTTTTGAATGATAGGTAAATTACACATGCGTCCAATGGGTTTCGAACCCACAAGTTCGCCAACCATCCTGATCTTAATGGTAGAAAAGTGCTATTTGAGGTAAATTCATTGGCTATTAAAAGAAAATCTCATTTACGTACCCTTAAACTTTATAAACAAGAATAAAAAAACACTCAAGTAAATGACCAAGTAGCTCTATAAAGATCAAAATAAAGCATCTCACAAGAATTTGAGTCCATATACCCTATCAATATACGCTTACCTCTTTCTTGTTAATCTCTAGCATCTTGGAATGAATATCTAAAAGTCTAGAGGTAAAAGAATCTGCTTTCTTAGTTCTGCAATGTGAAGGATAGAAGAGTAATATCAATTCACAAGTATCTTCAATCTCTTTAACCAATTGAGAGAAAATTGAAATTGAAGAAAAACAGAGGCAAGAAGTAGAAGTTATCAAGCTTAAAGGTAGATAGACAGAAAGCAATACAGCTGTAAAAGGAATTTTGTGAAATTGACATATATAAGCTTTAAGGAAACACATGTGATAAAGACAAGGACAAGCTAGAGTGGTGGTGAAACCATTTTATTAATATGCCATGCAGATACCAAGGACATAGTAGTGCAAAAAACATTGATGCCAATCATTAGAGGGAGAGAGAGAGAGAGAGAGAGAGAGAGAAAGAGAAGGGCTAGGTGGAAAGCATAGAAATGATTGGATGGACAGTAGACAACAACAACAAAAAAAGCATTAATCCCACCTTATTGGGATAGTGAGCACAATTGATATGAGCATGTTGACATGGAAGAGTGGCACAGAAAGAAAGTTAATGTTTAAATCTATATATATTTGCAAGAAGTTGGTGGTAATTCTCAACAGGAACGAGAAGAAAATGGTAGAGATGCTTCAAACTATGAGCCAACTTAATCAAGTCAGTGATTCAGCAATGGAAACCTAATAGGGTGAAATACTGGAACTTGTTTGGCAATACCCATGCCAAGTGGGTTGGATGATGCTTTGTTCAGTTCAATAAATTAAGCTGTTTGTTAATATTCATGCAATCGCATACATAATAATAATTGGACCGTGTGTTTGTGTGTAGGAGAGAGAGAAAGAGAGTACCTGGACAATGAGTCCTGTAGAAATTTTCCATCCAAACTTACTCGATCAACAAGTTCACTGAATATAGGGGCCAACTCACACGCTTGAGTCCAATGACTTTCTGGGAATGGCACGGGCAATAAGGCAAATGGAGCATGTACCAAGCCTACACCAGGCACTTTTCCTGATCTCTGTAATTTGAGGCACCCAAACATCAAATTCTAGTCTATATGGACAACATAAAGGGCATAATCTCCTACATTGTGTGTCAAAGCCTATACCATCACCATCCCAAAAGAAAGAAGAAAATCAAACTTAATCTTCTTTGCTAGGCTACCAACAACTTAATATCAATTCCTAATCAGAACAATTAAGATGTAGCTCTCTAGCTTTTTATGAAAATTATTATAAACTCAGAATGTGAGCACCATACTATCAGGCTCATACGAAAATCTATACATTTTACATTATGCTTTTGATTCACATGAAACTAAAATGAACAATACCCAATCATCAATATATTTAGTAGATGCTGAACCAAGTTGATATTCTCATTTTTTTTAAAAGAAACTACAACATAAATATATATATATATATATATATATAATTTATAATAGATATGAAACTTATATTAAACAACCAGAGGGACAGCAAACCAATCTAAAACAACCAAAAGAAAATACCTTAAACGCCACAAAAAGTTAACAAGAAAGAGAGAAATTCAAAAGGATCATCCTTTATGTCCACTGACCTGAGCAGACTTGTCACCAACAACAAGGCCATGGAGAGAGCTCCAAACAAGAGAATCATAAACCATCTCCTGAATCAAATCCTGATCAATACCATGATAATCAAACATGGGCGGTTGTTTTCTCAAACACCCCTCTTCCTGAGTCTCCACCTCCTCAACTTTCCCACACTTCACAGCCAAACCTGAACAAGGAAAAGAGGTCTGTGCCATGGTTTTTATTGGTTTTGCCAAATGGGTATTGAAGATTTTGTTTGTTGGGTACAAAAATGTGTTGAACTTTGATTCAAGATTGGATTTTGATGACGCTTTTGTGGTGATAGTAGGAAAGGAGAAAAGGGTCTGAGAGGAAAAAGTGAGGGAGTGAGTGGAGCAAGAGGAATAAGCAGCACCCATGAATTTGCTTTCGGAGTATTTGTGCTTGTTTTGACCCAAATTGATTTTGGGCTAACATTTACTTTGATTGATTGTGGCGTTGCTGAGAAGTACGTGTACCTAATGAAACATTAGGAATGTTTTTTTTAATTCACTTTTTTTTAGAGAGGCATTTGTTATTCGTGGAAAGAGAGATCAAAAAGAATACAAACACAAGAGATTCTCAGGATTCGAATCCTGTAAAAATAACGTCGGGGAAAATATGAAAGGAAAATCTGTTGCAAATTTAAGAATTTGTTAAGAATATGATTGAGAAAACAAGGCGAAAATGGGTAATTACCCATAAAAATGTAACTATTCAGTTAGTTGGCCCGGTTTTGAAAGAAATTGGGAATCTAGCAACTCGAGCCTCAGAGGCTCGATTTTGGCCCTCTAAATCGAGCCAAAATCGAGCCTTTGAGACTCGGTTTACGTATGTTGACAAAGTTTGACGTGGCAAAGGAGTCTACGTGGAACTCGAGTTTCTAAGACTCGAGTTCCACGTAGATAAAACTCGAGTTTCTGAAACTCGGTTTACATTTAGTAAACCGAGTGTCAAAGACTCGAGTTTTAGCAACATAATTTTGTGGCTTGAAACTCGAGTCTCTGAGACTCGGTTTACTAAAATTGAAACCGAGTCTTAGAGACTCGAGTTTCAAACCATTGTTTCCCCCTGCATTGGTCACGTCTGGAAGTCTAGTCATGTCAAGCTTTTTGTGCTCTGTGCTAGTCAACAGTCTGTGCTCTGTGCTACACTCTGTGCTGGTTATTTACTTGTGCTCTGTGCTGGTTATTTACTTGTGCTCTGTGCTAGTCAACAGTCTTTGTTGCTTCGTACACTTTAATTTGAGTACGTTGCTGAAGTGCTTTGTCTGTTTTGAAACATATTCAAAAAATATATTAGACTAGAGCACAAGCACCAAAACTTCTCTCAGACTATTATGAATCAATTTTGTCTGTTTAGGAACGTACTCAATGAGCTTTTGACTAACAGTAAAAAACTCTCACACCTTCAACAACTTGAATCACAAAACCTCAACAACTCTCACACCTTCAGAAACTTCAATCACAGAACCTCTCTTAAGAACTCTCACAGAAACTCAAACTCTCATACATATTTAGCAGCAAAACATTGCTCCTCTCACTCTAATACAATCTCAGCAGTACATTTGCACATCATTATGTCAAGTAAGGGTCTCCTCACTCTCTAATTAGTTGTTTAGTGTATATAGCTGCTTTAAAAAGTGTTGCTTGCATTGTTTAGTGTATATGCCATTTCCTAATAAAATATTTGTTTGTATTAGCCAAATATATTTGTTTCCTGATAAGATATTTGTTTGTATTAAAATATGTATATTTGTTTCCTGATAAAAAATACGTATATATATTTATATTTATATTTATACAACTATATAATTAAATATTTATATATACATATTTTTATTTATATATTTATAAAACTATATAATTAAATAATTAAATATTTATATAAATATATTTTTATTTTTATATTTATACAACTATATATATAAATACTTATATAAATATATTTATATAAATATATAAATATTTAATTATAGAGTTGTATAAATAGGCTAAATATAAATATTTTTATATAAATATTTTTTTATATTTATATATGTATATATATTTATATAAATATATATATATATATATATATTAAATTAGATGATATGTCTAATTTGATTGATCATGATTATATTCACATTAGCGTTTTTTTTTTTTTGTCTGATGAACCTTGCTCTATGTTATTTCATCAATAGTAGTGTAATAGGGTATGGCATTAATTTAAAATTACTTGAATGATGTTGTTACATAATTGCACTCATTCATTTGCACATCCTGATGACTTTTGTTGTTTGGTTTGATATTTTTAATTATATTTTTGTTAGAGCTGAGTTTGAATTGTGTAATGGGGGTGAGTTTTGTCTTTAGCTTTTTTATTTGTTTGAGTATGAAATTATAATGATTGAGTGTGTTTGTATGTGATGTGGGGTGAGTATATGCAATTGTTACACTTTTAGAAGTTGTGATTCTTGTACTTTGAGTAGATAGAAAAGGTTTTGTAATTGATGTTAAATGAAAGAGATCAAATATGTCACTAACATAAATTTACTTGGCTCTCTAATAGGTTCACAATCTTTGAAGAATATTGACATAAATGTATACTTCGGTGGACCCCTTTACAATCCTGAAGGGATTGACGGATTCCCATTTAGAGGGGAGGGTATCGAATGCTACTACATGATGTTACGTCGTAAGTTGAAGACGTTGACTGATTTGAAGAGGAAAATAATGGACGAATTGAAATTAAACCCTGCTTGGTATGACATCAAGATTATTTATCGTTGCCCACAAGAAGTCCTTCATGAACGGATAAATTACGGGTATATGGCGATTAAAGAAGATAAACATGTAAAGATGATGTTTAATAGGATCCAGAAAATGCCCCAAGTAAATGCTGCTGAGTTGTATGTAAGTTTGGAGGCGAGTGTAGACAACAGTACTGAGGTGGTGCAAGAAACATCTACGGCTTTACAATTTACAGCCCTAGATGATGGATGCACTACAATGGGAGGGTATGCAATGGGAGGTTATACGCTCCCATCTCAAGATTATGTTGCGAATACTGGTGAAACCCTCTACTCTCAAGAGACACATTTAGAGGAGGAAGACGAAGACGAAAATCATGCTGCGAATGATAGTGAAAATAATGATGATATGGATCAGTACGAAGAGAGGATTGAGCAAGGTGACTTTGAGAACGATGTGGATGAGCATGAAGTCGTTCCTAATTTTGAAGAGGAAAATATGGAGTACCATGATGAAGGCGATGCAGATGATGATGATATTGGTGTCCAGCATGATACAGATACGACCACTGGCTACAGACCTCCTGCGGACTCATTCTACGCAAATACTTGGGAAGATATGGTTGATCCTTCACGTCTTCAGATACCATTTCTTTGTACTTGGCAAGATGGGATGCATTTTTGTAAAGGGTTGACTTTTGCAAATAAAGCTGTGGTGAAGCGTGCATTGATAATATACGCAGCAAAGGATAATAGAAATTTCTCCATCCAAAGGTCGAGCACAACTCAATTGTGCGCCGCATGCGTTGACGACAACTGCAAGTGGTACGTTGGGGCATACATGAAGCCTAAATTCAATGATCTGTGGATGGTCACGTCTTATGTGGGTCCACACAGTTGTATACCCTTTGGGCTGCGAAGAGACGGTAGAATGATGGATTCTAATTTTGTTGCATCAGAAATTGTGGGAAGATTGCGAAAAAAGCACACTACTACTGTTGATGAGCTTTGGGAGATCATACGTACTAAGTATGATCATGAGCTTTCTTACTATAAAGTATGGGACGCAAAACAAAAGGCAATTGCTAAGGATTTTGGAGATTGGGAGGAGTCTTACCAAAGGTTGCGAAAGTTGTTGTTGGCATACTTGGATCAGGATTCGGGTACCCAGTATAGCTATCACACCATACCTAAGCCATTAGAAGGTACTACGTTACTGCGCTATGTATATTGGGCATTCGCTCCATGCATTGCTGCATTCCAGTATTGCAGGCCAGTGATCAGTATTGATGGAACTCATTTATATGGTAAATACAAAGGGGTATTGATGATTGCAATGGCAACCGATGCTAATCAAAAGGTTTTGCCTATCGCCTTTGCTGTTGTGGACAAGGAGTCAGGGCCTAGTTGGGGGTGGTTTTTAGAGTGTCTCAGGACTTCGATAGAGCGTGTTATTGAAAACAAGGACATTTGCATTATTTCTAACCGACATAAAGGTATCAAATGCGCCATTCGAGAGTGGCCTAGAGGGCAAGACGGAAGAGAACGGGTATATCATCGATATTGCCTTCGACATGTTGCTAGCAACTTCAACACACATTTTGATAACCCGACTTTAAAGGCATTGGCCTTGAAAGCTGGATATGCGACTCATGATGCTAAATTTGTGTCCATAATGCAAACCATTAAGGAGGCCGAGATTAATTTACTGAGGGGTGTAGACCCTACTGATCGCCGGATTATACGTTATATGCCATACACATATCTAATGAGTGAGGATGTAGACAAATGGACCCAGTCACATGATGGTGGAAGACGTTACGGGGCAATGACAACCAATATCTCTGAGTGCTTTAATGGGGTCCTTAAAGGTGCCCGCGGTTTGCCCATTGCTGCAATGGTTGAGTTCACTTATTTTAAACTTGTTGCATATTTCCACGATCGACATAAACAAATTACTTCTGATCTCTCTCGAGGTAAGGTGTGGAGTGATTATGCAATGGAGATCTATAACAAAAATGAGCAGAAAATTGCAAGACACACTCTGAGGAATTATAATCATGCAGAGGGTATATATCAAGTGGTTACCCCGTATAACGACCATAGAGCTGGAGGGGGAAATCACAGTCATGATGTGCGCATATTTGATAGAACTTGTGGTTGTGGAAAGTGGCAAAACTTGAAGATCCCTTGTTCACATGCAATTAAAGTTCTTAAAGGTCTGCATCTCGATGCGCCCAGCTATATTGACCCATGTTACAGTCTGAACAACGTCATTCTCACATATTCACATAATTTTGTGGTGCCAAAGTCAGAGTCATTATGGACAGACGTTCGCGGACCACGGTGGGTGCCTGACCCACAATTGTTGTGGGCCAAAGGTCGTCCTACGATGTCAAGAATAAGGAATGAAATGGATGGGGTACGGCGAGAACGGGGAAGCCGGAGGGAAGATCCGAAGTTGAAGGAGATTCAACCGAGACAACGATGTAGAGTGTCATCAAGAGGGGCATAACCGCAGATGCTGTCCCAATTCCCATGGGGCTTCGACAAGTGGTAGTGCTATGAACTAGGCAAGTGCCGTCACTATATTGATCTAATATACTCAGAATGTCATTTGGTTTTTGTTCTTTGCATTTGGAAACTAATAACCGTATTTAATGTTTGTCAGGCAAGCGGAGACTTGATTTTCGTAAGTGACATTGTACGTGGGACTTGTCGTGATCTTCTGTATGGACAAGCTAGGTGATTATGTAGAGTATGTTGTATCAGTATGGACAAGTGTTAGATGAATATGTATAATATGTTATATCAGTATGGAGCTTCCGCTAAGCGAATATGTAGACTATGTTGTATTAACTTAGTTGTTATTTTGTTTATTGTTGTAAATTACGGATAATTGAACTATTTGCTATCCATTTTACTCGTTACATTAGTTGCGTGATGCAGCTTTTTCCTATAATACGAACAATGATATTACTTTGGCAAGTTTAACCACAAGGCCCTTCTAGTATTGAACTGCCATTGTGTGCTAAGACTTTTGTCCAACAATAATTTTATTGAATAGTTACTGTTTTAATCTGGTTGTAGAACTTTAATGTATGTACCCTTCGCCTATCATATGCTGGTATGTAGTTGTTTGATGTGTTCTGGACCCTAGAAAAATTGCTGCAGGGGAGAAAATTAATTCTGGTCCATGCACCTGCGGCAAAAAAAAAAAAAAAAATCCCAGTGGAACTCGAGTATCTTATACTCGATTTCCATTTATGGAAACCGAGTATAAAATACTCGAGTTCTACTGGGAATTTTTTTTTCTTTTTTTTTTACCCCAATTTGAGAACTAAAAAATAATTCTGGTCCCAACCTGCGGCCAAAAAAGAAAAAAAATTCCCAGTGGAACTCGAGTATCTTATACTCGGTTTCCATAAATGGAAATCGAGTCTTAGAGACTCGATTTCTATTTATGGAAATCGAGTCTTAGAGACTCGATTTCTATTTATGGAAATCGAGTCTTAGAGACTCGATTTCTATTTATGGAAATCGAGTATAAGATACTTGATTTCTATAAGTAGAAACCGAGTCTTACAGACTCGATTTCCATTTATGGTAACCCCATTAAACTAGAGTTCTACTGGGATTTTTTTTTTCAATTTTTTGTTATTACCCCATTTGAGAACTAATTTCAGGTAATTTTTTACTAAACCGCCAACATCGAAGAGTAATACCTTGTAAATCCAAAAATATAACTGAAATGAACAAAATAAAATTATACAATCTGGTTTTTTTGTTTTCAACTGCCAACATCTAAGTAACCCAACCCTGTAAATCCAAAAAAAAAAAGAAAAAAAAGAAAAAGAAAAGAAAATCAACATCTCATGTCTTCACAATCCAACAATACACAAAAAGCACACATTCAGTATAATTTCATATCACATTGTAATGCACAAACTATAAGCAAGAAAATTGAGTGGAATATTAAAAGTTCAAACTTGTTCTTTTAATTTTATTTTGAATATAATTGAAGTTCTAACTCTAATTAGCTCATTTACAACCACTACATGGTAGGATTGATCCCTGAGTGCTATGTCTCATGCTACAGCTACACATGCCCAGAAAACTAAGCCACATGTGCTTCTCCACTAAGCACAGATTTTTAATTATCATTCTGGTCGTCTAACCAATAGATTGATAACAGATTGACAGTCATTGTCTACGGACATTCTTGTCAGATACTTGAAGTAAAACACATATTACATAAAAATGTATCACAAAAGAATATTTAACAAAATAAACAGAGATGCCAGTGGTATTTAAAAAACTTCAACAAAGTGTAGGCACCCCCATGTGGCTTTTATATCCATACAAAGAACAGAGCTGTTGGCTGTGTGTGAAGAACAAAGCCACGGATCAATTATATTCAGGGTGGTGGAGTGAAACAAAACATTAACATGGAGACACACTACTTCCATAGCTTCCGCAATGACATGTTTTTCTCGGTCTCCTTCTTCATTACCTTTGCCACTACCATCTCAAAATCTTCTTGTGTTACATCAACCCTCCTCTCCCTCAGAGCAAACATCCCAGATTCTGTGCACACAGCCTGCAGCAAAAAAAAAACGAAAAAAGGAAGAAGGGATAATATGATTATGCACAGAGAAAACACACAATATTTCACTTCTGAAGACTTTAATAGCCCAGTGCAATAGGTCGTTATGGAATTAACAAGACTATACTTATCATTCTGTCCAAATCCATCGAAAAGAGTTGAGATTGTTTAAATTGAATAAAATACTGGCAATCTTTACAAGAATGAAGCCTATTTTGACATGCTTGCCAAATACTTACAATAAGAGATGAATCTGTTTAAATAGTTGAGGTCACAATAAAGAAAAGTACCAAAAACTAAACAACCCAATCTGCATAATGAAAACACACACGATACCTTTATTTTATTTGATGCTTCAAATCCATCCAGCTGGTTGAGAAGCTCCAGCATAGTCCGCTGCACTTCACTGTCACCATTGCCACTACCAGTTTAAATGCAGAAAGTAAAAGGGTACACAAGGCAAACCTCCTTTATCTCTTTAATTTGCTGGTCAAGACCGCCAATCATGTCATATGTGGAATCTGGAACCTTTTCAACTTTCATGAGGTTGACCAATGGATCAACTTTGCTTGGCAAGATTAAATGAAGCACATAACTGTCATTATGGAGAGCAACTCTTGTTGATGGAGTTATCTTGGTGATATCGATATTTTTATCAATGTCAACAACATATTTCCGTTCAAGATGAACCTGGGAAACAATATGAAACATTAGATAAAAATGTATTCAAACTGTTTTCAAACCATCTCTTATTAACAAAAAGGCACTCCTAAGGCACTCCTTGTGCATGTAATAGTCTATTCCCTTGCTAAAATATCATTATTTTTCAAAAAAATAAATAGTTAAGGCACAGCTGCAAATTTACAATTAAGTGCATTCATATAGGAATATTACTTACCTTAACTAAAACGTTATTCTTCCCCATTACTTTGACAAATAGTGTGTATATATATAACTTTAAATTGGCATCAATGTTAATATAAATGTGCTAATTTCGACTTTCAACATTTAAATGAAGTTAATTTTATTCTTAGAAATTGGTTTTAAAAGTGTATGAACAAAATTGATACAACTAATAGTTGGGGAAATTGATTTGAAAGTCGAGGGACAAAATTGATACTATTAAATGGCTTGAAAAATTTACGATGCTCTAAAAGTATAGGTTTAGGAACTATTTTTAAAAGCATTTGATAAAAAAAATTAACTAACTTTTTGTCCTTAAAAATGATTTGGTAACAAATAATCTAAGGGCATCTGTTAACAAGACCCAACTAAAACTAAAACTGTGACAAATTTATAAAAACCAAAAAATTGTAGTTTGGCCATTTTATTAATTTTTTTTTTTTTGGAGGGTGGCCATTTTATTAAAGTTACTAAAAAAATTCACACATAATGATGACATTGGCTTGATTTTGAAAGTTAAGTGATTAAATTGATACAAATAGTATTTCTAAAAAAAAAAATATTGATACAATTATACAAATAGTAGTTGAGTGTTAAATTAAATTTAGCCCAAATAGTTTGAAACCAAGTTAGTAATTTAACATTCCATTTATTTTATTTGTTTACAAATCTTTTTTTCTTTTTTTGGGTAAAGAATCTACAAATCTAGTTCAAAGTTTGCATCTGTCGTTGCCAATGGTTGCAAGTTTCAGAACAGCAACAACAACCATCTTTGATGCAACCACTATCACATACAAAATTTTAAGATTCATTCCAAGAAGGTTCGTGGTAGGCACCCCAACTTTCAATGTACTTAGTCTAACACAATACTAGTTGTGTCAGCCAAAAAATAATAATAATAAGTAACAACCAAAGCAGTACTAGCTAGCTACCGGTGGGTTTTACGTCATTCTGGGAGGCTACCATGTCATACTTGAATGTATTTTCTGAATTTAGGCTTCATTTATTTAGCACACTTCATACATTCAAGAACTCTGTTGGATTTATGGTAAAATGATATCTAGAACCAGGTTTTCAAAAGGGGCTATAATCAAACAGTCCCTGAACTCCTGCCTTCATGTTTTCCTTACATTATATGGCTTTCGAAAGCATAAATGCATGTTGTCGGGGTTCTGCAATCATTAGTAAAGGAGAACAAATTGCTAGAACAAGATTTTCAATTACAGCCTTAATTTCAAGTAATACCTATAATTCTATTTAAATTATATACATGAGGACAACTACCTGGCTCACAACAGGCCACCTCATCTCCTAGGCTGTTTTACAAGTAAAAAAAAATAATTGAAACATTGGAGGAATCTTCAATGAAGAATATGGGTGAATCAATCAATTCCACCTCTTAGAATTGTTCGTTCCTTTTGATTTTTGTTTTGCCTGCTGAAATGCTTGCCTTTTCTGCTTCTTCAGGGCTTCCTTCTCGGCCTATTAGAGGAACAAAATCTAAATTTGGGCTCAGATTGCTACAGCATAAGCTTATGAAGCTATATCATTTCCTTTCCTGTTTCATAATGCTGGTAATAATAACAACAATGCTTACCTTAGACATCTTGGATTTGGCTTTAATTTTAGGAGCCTTCTCCTCAAGCTCGGCCTCACGTTCTAGCTCCCTCATCCTCGCATCAAGATTTTTCTCAAGATAATACTGTAATATATACACAAGGTCATAAAGTACTAATAAATTTAGCAATTGGATAATTGCACTACATGGAGGACAACGTCCAGACTCCCACTAAGCTATGCACATGGGATATGATAATTTTTTTTTTTTCATTTATAGTTGCATAATGGGCTTAACAATGTCAATAATGTATCTCATGATATGATCACAAATTAGGCCTCAATGGGCACTTAAAACTTTTGTATGCTTGGTTTGATATGAAATGTAGGCACTAGGCACTGCTAAGCTTGATAGTCTGAAATTTGGTGTACCTGTGGTCATCACAGCAAATGTGAAGTGCCATAAAATCATGACTAGGTTCTCAGGCTCAGATTTATTTTCCTCAAAAAGCTTGTAAATCTTAAATTATGCTGTTCTTTTAAGAGAGAAGAGGGGAGGAGGTGGGCTTACATTGTAGTCTCCTGCATAATCTTGTAAATTGCAGTCTTTAACTTCCACCACTCTATTAACTATCTGCTTTATAAAGTATTTGTCATGAGAAACTGTGATAACGGTTCCCTGGTACTCATTTATTGCCTCTTGATAAATCATCAAATGATTAAAGTAATCATGAGGTTTTGCACCACTACATTCATTAAAGATTACAGTGCTAAACCAGAGATTAACTGAAAACATAAACCAAACCTCTAGCATCTCTTTTGAAGGTATATCCAAGTGATTAGTTGGTTCATCCAAAACTAGTAGACTGGACGGTTTCAACATGAACTTACAAAAAGCAAGACGCGCCTAACAAAACAGGAAGAAACAATCAGATATGTCTCATTAAAAGGAAAATGTACAACATAAATGTAATGAAACAAAGACATGGTAAGAAAATAAGCCTGTTCAACCGAAAACAAGTAATGGAAATATATTTAACAGACAAGCATACATATTTACACAGGCACAAGTGCAACCCTATGCCAGGAAAAAAATTACACATGTAGATCACTGGATGCATTGAAATAGATCCAGTTTAAGTCATACATCTAACTTCCAAATGATACATAAAATCCACAAAATATTTGTGTCTTCCACCCTTCCTAGAATCTCCTTGGGTCCAACTAAAACTCAACAAATAATCTGAATTAGACAAAGGGGTGGAAAAGAAACACCAAAAACCATGCTGAAAAATCAGAACACTGGAATTAAGAATGACATAGACAAAATCATCTAATGGTTTTTAGTTGTATATTTTGTCTATCATCTCAGCAGTTTTCATTCAGGAAATCACAAGACTTTGTCCAAAAATCCTCAAACTATCACCGGAAATGAAATCCACCAAATTGTGCTGTAATTTCTTATTTCCATTAAACTACAATAGTACTCTTTAACATTATGAAATATATACAAGAGACTAGGAAATTAATGCTGTTGATAATTTCTGCTCTCCATTAAAGTACAATACTACTCTAGTGTATATACAAGAGACTAAGAAAATTATAAATTAATTTTCCAGTTAAAGTTTTTTTGTCTTTTTTTTTTTTTTTTGATAGGTAAATTTTCCAGTTAAAGATCTGAAGCACAAAACAGAACTTGTTATGTAACACATAAATGCTAGATATATGTCCACTAGGAGAGAATACAAAATCGCATAAGAGCATACAGTTTTAGCTTACCTTCTCACCACCACTCAAAAGAGAAACCTTTCTATCAAGCATATCAGCTTTAAAATTACAACGCCCAAGGAGTCCCTTTATGTCATCACTTCTCCAGTCCTCTGCAGCTTCTACTACTGTCTCAAGCACTGTTTTATTCAAATGAAGTGCCTCAACCTAAAATAGATGCGGGTCAGTGTCAGTCAGCACAAGCAAAAAATTAGCAAAACATACAAACTGCCAATTATATAAAAATATATATGAAGTACATGTATATGTTTGTAAAACCATTGGAGCTTAGAATTAAGCATGAAAAAGTAGAAACACCATGATCATTAGATAAATGGGAGATACAACATTGTAGACACTAACACACCTGATTTTGCTCAAAATAGTTTGGCAGGACATTATGCTCCCCAAGCAAAACTTCACCCCCTCTTGGCTTCTCTAAATCCATTATCAATTTCGGCAAAGTGCTCTTTCCACATCCATTTGGGCCAATTATGGCAAGTTTTTCTCCCCTTTCAATTGTAAGATTTGCCTTGTTGAAGAGCACCTGACACACAACTCATCAATTTCATAAAACATAAAAATCAGAAATAGATAATTCAATGTTTCTAGAACCCTCTTCCTAGTTTGATTAAGTATATCAATTCACCTTATCTCCAAAGCCAAATTCCAAGTTATTAATTGTTACAACAGATCTTCCACTTCTTCCATGCTCAGGGAACCTTATTTTCATTTGTTTCCGTTGAAATGGCTTCTCTACTAATTCCTCTTCTTGAAGTCTCTCCAGCTTCTGTTGTCACCCAAAAGCAATCAGAGAGAGTTAGGAAGGAATTACAGCAGCCAGAAAATAGCATGAATGATCCAGGCTCCTGGAGTAGCTGTAATTCTTCCCTAAGCATTCTCACTGTCAATTTTTTAGATAACGTCATTGACCAAATCCTAACCAAAACTCAAGAAAGTAAAAAATATATATCTAGGAACATAAAATAAAATTACTGCAATTGATTAGATGCAATATTTGTGTGTTATGCAATCAACTTTAAATAAATCCATCAATCTTAATGACTAGCCACCCATCCTAATTCCTAAATGAAGAGAATAATAAAAAAAGAAATGAAAAATAAGTTAGTGTTTAGCATCCCATGACAACCATATCCAGCCATTACAATGCCATGACATTTGAGCCAAAACATTGATTAAATGACATCCTGATAACTAAATAGAAGTTGCAGACTCGCCATAAAGCACTTAACTTTCTGATATAGGAATTTTTTTACTCTATGTAAAAAAAAGGGTGTGATAAATTTACAAGTAATATAATTACATTGGGAAATCAAAGTGACTCAAGCAGCGCATGACGCTTCATGACAACTGTAATACAATGAATAAAGTCGAAAATCATACAAAGTGAAACCCAATAGAGGTAACTTTAATGCTAAAAAACTCTGCACAGTGACACAACAACTTACTGCAAGAGCCTTAGCTGAATCTCCTTCAGTTAAAATCAAGGTACATTTATCAACCACCCACATAAAAAGCCTACAAAAATTTTGAAGCTACGGCTGTATAAATATAAATTGAGTTTGTTTTTCTGATAAAAATCTCGTTATGCTAATTCAAGGTTGCAATATTTGGGAAACAAGCATACCTTTTTATTCAATTAAGGTTTCAAAACCTTCATTCAGATTAGCTCCAACATTAGTGCAGCTACTTGAACGTGAGAGGTAGGGTCCAAGGAAACTGATGAAAAGGCTGATGAGGTTCTAAAGTTGGATATTCTGGATTGTTGGACTCCAGAAAATCATTACCGATGGTCTAAACCCAACATGTTTAACACTCAGATTTAGTCCATCCGTAGTGATTTTCTGGCGTCCAACAATCCAAAAAATCAAAATACTTTAGAACCTCATCAGCCTTTTCATCAGTTTCCTTGGACCCTACCTCTCACGTTCAAGTAGCTGCACTAATATCCACTGCATGTGATTGAATCCCCACCTACAAAGAGTCATACAGTAGTCTGTGAGATATATATACCTCAGGAGACTTGTAGGACAAGGTCTAGGAACATGCTCCCTTGAAGAACTCCAACAGATAGAAGAACAGTTAGAGAGGAGCGTAAGCAGCATTAGAGCTAGAAAGGTTAATTATAAAATCCCTAACTTGGCTTTCATGATATTTTACTAAATGGTAGTTTAACATGCTTTATCTTGGTCTATACTTTCAGCCTCAGGTTTTCAAGGAACAAATTGAGCAACTAAAGGAAAAGGTAAAGTTTTAAATTGATTGATATGTAGGCCCAACAAGGTGATTTCAAGTTGCGTAGAAAGAAGTTTCCCTGTATTTTTTTTTTTTTTTTTTGTTGAGTTCCTGGCACTGAAATATTGCAGCACCATAAGTTTTTTCTTAACAGAATTCTTCAGTTGTTGCTGACTAGTATATATTCTATTTTCTAATTTTTCTTCAGGAAAAAGTCCTAGCAGCTGAAAATGCAAGGCTATGTGAGAAGGTGAACTTTTGCAATTATTATTACTAGTACTAGTATTCTTTTATTCTTCTTGTTGATGGTATTATATTTGACTTTTGAGGAAACATATTGCTCCATTTGGTAAGGAAATGACAAACAATATAATTAATCTCAAAATTTTTTTGAGATTTAATGTTTTGAACAATCCAGTATTGAAAAATAAAAACAAGTACCAGTCATCTGCTTTATAACTTATTTCTCTAAGCAAGATCTAGATTCTTGCTAGAACCTTATATGCAATACCAGTTATTGCTTGACTTGTATTATGATTTTTTTTTTTTTTGAAATTTCTTTTTAAAGTTACCTTTAACATCTCTTTGCAGTGTGGTATTCAACCACAGCAAGGATCAAATGAGCAGAGAGAAATTTTACCTTATGAAGAAAGTAGTCCAAGTTCTGATGTGGAAACTGAGTTGTTCATTGGACCACCAGAAGGGAGAACAAAGCGCTCTCGCTTACAGAATTGATGGTCTTACTCTTAAAATTAAGCCAATCTTTGCAAATATAATACATTATTAGTAAGTCTATTTCCAATAATCTGTACTAGATTGTGGTACAACTAAAATGTTGCACTCCCTAAGGCAATTGTACTGCTGACTGCCTTGATATATTGTTTGCTGATAGAATCAACTGCATTAAACACCAAACTCATGGCATCTGGGTGCCTTATGGTCCTCTCTGAAACACCAGCAACTAAGGCCTTTGTATTCCTCCCAACGTTCGTGTTGGTAATAAGCATTTTGAGTGGCATATTGGACTTGATGAGTGTGAACATACTTTAGTTAGCACAAAATCCCTCAAGTTTGCAGCCATGCCAACCTAAATAATGTGAACATACTTTAGTTTATAGTTAATCCAAGATTGGTAGCATTCAGAACTAATCTTGTCCGTATAGGCATGTTTCTAAATTGACTCTCCTGGTGCAAGACACTAAGTAATTCATTGAGATTGTGGTGTAACAACTTACTCTTTTAGGGAGCACTGATGTAAGACATTCATAGATCAACACCCTCATCGAGGCCTTTTGACCCAATCATCACATTTGAATCAATTTGCTTGTCAAACTTCTTCTTTCTTCTTGCTTCAAAATCTTGAAATCCTTCCATCTAAAAGCGTTTAGGGTTCAGTTGGGTTGAAAATCCATATTGGGTTTTTGCTGAAATATAAAATGAATAAATTAATAACACTACATGCAGGGACTATGACATACCTGCTGAAATTGATCCATTGAAATAGGATTGCCATGCAGGGAGATATTCTGCAGAACTTTGCAGTCTTTCAGTAGATTCAGAGGTATCTGTCCAGAAATAAATACTAAATATTAATACAGGCAAGTCCAGCTATTGCATAAATAGACTAGTACAAAGGGAATCAAAAGAACCATGACTCTTCGATACTTAAACCACCTTATTCAAAACAGTACCAAATAGTAAGGCTTCACAAATAGATTAATAACCATGAATCTTGAAACTCCAAAATTCACATTTCTAACCTAAAAATTAAATTTATATAATCTTCAGAAAATTGCTGAACTCTCCTTTTGACTGGCAAAGTCCTGAAAGCAAACACCATCACTGTCTTAATTCGAAAAGGTCCATCAAATGGTAGTCAGGAAGTTGTACTTAGCGGAGAATAATATGTTCCGATTATCTTCTTCAGCCTAAACTATATCTTTTCTCTTTTAATTTCTTCATCTGTGTTGACCACGGGACAAAGTTTGCAAGTCCAACAGCTTTCGAGTTTGATAAAAGTAAAAGGGGCATTATCAATTCTGTTTTGGGGAACTTTAGGAAAGATAAGACTTTGAGGTAGAAAGAAGGAGAGAAAATGACGAGAATAATAGCTAAGTAGATCAAGGAAGAAGGGAGGCTTCAGTATTAGGAAAGTTGACAAGAGATCCACATGCATGTGTTAAGAGAGAGAGAGTGAGAGGTAAGTTAATACCTGTTTCACGTTATTATTGTCCAAGCAAAGTGATTTTAAGTGAATGAGATTGCAGATTGATGCAGGTAGATCTTCGATGAGATTATCTGAAAGGTTATCCAGAACATGAAGCTGTGAGTGGTCAAAATATAATTAAGAAATTACAACCATGGCAAACAGCTGACAAAGAAAAATTTACTCAAAAGTCGGAACTCTTCAAATAGAACCAAACAAATATATATATATATATATATATATATTTATATATATATATATATATATATATTTGGACAAATAAATAGAACTAGATAAATAATGATGAAATATGACACGTGAAGCACAGAAAGCAGAATCGTGCCTCCAGCTTGTCCACTAAAATAACACAACCTATAAACAACTTAACAAATTCATAGTGATTGTAAATTTTATAATCAAAAGATAACATCCAAAACATAATTGCAATACACATTTCACAACATATTGATGAAGTATGAAAGTAGCATGGCATAGAACAAGAAAAGTAATGAAAAATGTCAAACTTTAGGTCAAAATGTCGTGAAAAAGATGACATATGCTATTACTAAAAGATTTAACAAATTTGTTCATCATCTATACACATGCAGAAATTATGACCTTAAATCTCAGAAATCTACATAATGTTCAGATCCACTTATTCTAGTGCCTTACTATAGGCAATAGTTTTTAATGTAAAAGAAGACATCAATCTGAAGAAAGATTTAAACATACCATTTGCTTGTAATTCTTCAAGAGAGAAACAACTCCCAATTGATTCCGGAAGAGACTTCAACTTGTTATTTGATACATTTAAAAGCAATAACTGCATCATCAACAATTCATATTAGATCCTGGAATTTATAAGACATGCTAAATGTTCCTATCGAAGTTATTCTACAATTAAAGAAACCCAAACCACAGAGGCAGTGAAACAGCCAAATAGCATTCAGTTTCATTAGATAAGATTACTCACATTGCGCAAGCTCCCAATAGTCTCAGGCAAGCATGTTAACAAATTTCCAGAGATGGATAACCGCTCAAGCCTCACAAGCTGTCCCACTAAAGACAAGAAACATAATCTGGTTAGATGCTAGTGAAAAAGTCTCATGCAAGTTACAATTATTCCATGACAATTGCAGATAAAGCCAAGGAAGGCAAACAAACTATATCGAATTTATAAATTAGCATTATCTTACTTATTTAGAGAAGAGAATTACTTTCATCAGGCAAGGAGGTAATTTGATTTCCATCAAGTGTCATAAGTTTTAGAGACTGAAGTTTCCCCAAGTTTGTAGGTAGTTGCTGGACAAGATTCTCAGCTAAGATCTGAAAAGATAGGGCAACTTTAAGCTAAAGCTTTGCCAATATCATATTATGATGATCACTCATGACAATAAAAGCAAAAAACACCATGTGCATATAATCATGTCATAAGAAATACTTAAAAAAAAAAGATAAGACTTAGCAATAAAGTCACAAGAACAGCTCTCAGAGATAAGTTGGTAAATAAGATATCCAACTGTTTTACGAGACTAAAAGATCTAACAAGAGAGGAGAATGGATTGTTTCAATGAATCTCTTACAATTAATTCCCAAGAATTGCTCTTCTGATGTATGTCCCTCTCTAAGACTCTAATTCTCTCCACCACAGTGAGATAAAGCAGAACCAATACAATTATTATTCCTTATAAATATTTGTATCGACATATTCTAAGCTGATAAACAAACTGAAAATCAGATATGTTCAAATCCATTTATCCATTCTACCTCCAAAACGTCACTTGTTTAGCAACCAATGCATCAGCCAACATTGGTGTATCTCAATGTAATTCATTAACAAATAAAAAAATGGTTCTACTGCCAATCAATGCTTTTTTTTTTTGTTTGATAGGTAATAAGTGTAGTTATACTGATCAAAAGTATTAAAAAATTAAGTTCATGATGATGAACACAAGGGAAAAAGGCTAGTCTAAGAGAAACAAGGAAGTCTATGTTGGATGAACAATCCAAGAAACCCCAACACTGAGACCAATCAAAAAGAGTGCGTTGACATAATGATTTTTCCGTATCCTAAAAAAAAGACGATTTTGCTCCGTCCAAACAATCCACATCATACAACCCGGAACCATATTCCAAATATCTGATCTATGCCTCCCAAGCCAATCAATGCTTAGTGAAACTGGGTAGATCAATCCAACTTATCTCTTAAAAATGCAGCAGGCAATATGCAAATTTAAAGCTTACAAAAATTTATGAATCTATTAATAGGTGATCTCTCAAGTATCCAAACTCTCTCACTACCAGATATGTTATTAAGATAGAATATATATCCTTACTTTCCCTAAAAAAAACTCCCATTTTTACAACTATGTTCACTCTTGTAGTTTAAGCTGGTATATTATATTGACTTAACAAGTCACTGTGAGCCATGTTGAAACTTTGTCAATTCAAACAAATAACAGATTATCCCGTAATCTTTGATTCAAAACTAGAAGCACTGTTTCCATCAGAAATTGAAAAGCTCCTTCAAAATCAAGCAGTTAAGGTTTTATCACTTATTTAAATGATAAGTGCATTTATAACCTATTTCATGGAAAGGGATTACAGTTCACATACACAACTGAATTTAAAGATTCTTACCAGGCGCTGCATGTTAATTAATTTGCTTATATCCATAGGTATGTCAACTGCAAAATTAAATTGAACTTGAGTAGGAGACAGGTGTTAACTGTTAACAGCACGAAGACGTTCTTTTAAAGAAAATTAAAAAAAAAAAAAAATCAACTTCTCACTGCTAAATCAAGTACAGAAAACTGTGAGAACAAGTCTGAACGAGTCTTTTTCACCAATGTTAACCCAATGACTTGGGATCTTCATAGGAAAAAGAGCATTACCTATTTTATTGTGGGTTAAATCAAGAGTCCGTACAGATCTATCCAGATCGAAAACTTCATTTGGGAACGCCTGTTGAAAAGAAATAAAGTATCCATGAGTAAAATGGTAACTCTTCAACTGGTATCATAGTATTAGTATCCTATAGCTCATCATAGTTTTACACAAATTGACAGGTACTGATTAATGATACGGTTTTTCTTATTATTTATGCATGCATAAAGCAGTTCACTTTTATGTATTGAAAATATCTCCATGTTGGTATTTATGTGTCTCTATATTGATCTGATTGAAACATGCACTGACTACTTTAATTGCTAACATTAATGCATAGATCAAACCATCCTATTCCTATCTAATCATTTCACTGTTGTCCAAGATATGCAACAAAACTGAAAAAGTTTAACCAATGAAAAACTTTATATTCTCAACAATACTAGAACCCATTTCACTTCAATTAGAACCCTCTTGTACTGTAAATTACATACAACCCACACTAAATCAAAACCACTCTGAGCAAAAGCGGGTGACCTCCAGTAAAAGAAACAAAACTTATTTCAGTTTTAAAAACTCCATGATTGAGAACAAAACAAATACTTTTTATGGTTCCACATGGCACACAAATATACATAAAATACATTTAAAAAAAAAACTCGCTGTGACTCTTTCTATATAGAGGTGCATGAGATTACAACATTACTAAATTAACATCCTAGATCATGATTACAACATTACAAAATTAGCAATTATTTAATGCTTTTGAGATCATAGTGACTACAAAATTAACATCCATGATCCTGATTCCAACATTACTATTTGAAAATCTTACGCTACTCATATACTATTTCCCATGGGTTACAGCCCCTACATATTGTTATGGAATTGCAAAATTGTGCTCAATTTCTTATGTGGCAATTCCGCCAAGATCTCTTCTTTAGTTGGGGGAAGGAATTCAAATTCAGAAAATCACAGCTATTCCTGTAGGTCAAATATCACCATACATGGCACAGAGGTTTGAAACTGCCCTTCAAAATACACTTTTTTAAACCTCACTTTAGTACAATTTTTTCTAATAGCACATTTTCAAAAAGCTGAAAAATAAACCATGCCAAATGAGAATATATAACACTGAAAAACTGCTTAATATTCTTAATGTGTTTCCTTAGTCTTGCATATGGCATCACTCAAGTACACAAAAAGAGGATGATAATTTTCAACTATTTTTTCCGTTTTGATGCAGGCAAAGCATGATAAAATTAATTAAATAAATAAAAATAGACTGTGGTATCATAAAAATATATGTAGATTAAAATAACAAATGATGCAAGGAATAAAATTGCAACAAAAGCATTTAACAACCAACACATGTTGGGTTACCTCCATTGTCACATTTAAGAACCATATCCTTGTTGGAATATCTACCTCCAGCTAATGTCCTTATTTGAGGCATTCACCTAGTTCCAATAATGTACGTTCAAACCATATTGAAAACAAAAATAATCTTATTGAAATGTGAAAAGAGATATAATAATGGAATAAAGTGTGTTGTTTCACATTAAGCTTTCAGATACCTTTTTTGAATCTTACGCCGTCTCGTATAATGAGGAGGAGGTCTTGCATGTCCTTCGTCAGATGCCTCGGGCCCAACATTATGTCCATGTTTGTGCCCCCCTGTCCCACACGGAGGTGCCTTTGATATGCGTTTAGGCCGACCTTCAGCCGCTGTAGGTAACCCAACCACCTGCTCAGCCTGAACATGGGGTGGGTCAATGGCTGAAGAAGGGGTACTAAACGAACTATGGGAGGGTGGCTCCTGCTGCATGTCAGGTGGGGTACCCAGGTCAAAGGATGGAATGGGTGACAGCTGAAGAAATGACTGTGGGGTGGGTGGACGGACGTCAGACCTAGAACAAGGAAGTGGGGTGGGTGGAGGGATGGTGGGGCAAGGAGATGGATGGGGGGTGGGTGAAGGGATGGTGGGCGTAGGGGCTGGATGTGGGCTAGGTGAAGGGATGGTGGGCGTAGGAGCTGAATGTGGGTTGGGTGAAGGGATGGTGACGGTAGGGGATGGATGTGGGGTGGATGAAGGGATGGTGGGGCTGGCGGATGCATGTGGGGTGGATGCAGAGGGATCGGGGGTAGGGAGAAGCTGAGGGGTAGCAACAGGCAGACGGGATTGACATCCGGCCGGAGCTGTGCTCGTGCTTGGGCCAGTAGGCATAGCTGCCTCCTCAATCGGGGCCTCAGGGATAGGAGGTTGGACACGTGTCATCGCCTGCACTGCCGTCAGCACCTCAGTAATGTCATTGTGGTCCTCCGTGCCCACTGGATGACGCCTCAACAAACATAGGGGTGTCAATGTTCGACCCAACCCGCGAACACGACACGAACCCAACACGAGTTTTTTCGGGTTAGGGTTGGGCCTTAATGGGTTTGGGTCATAAACGGGTTGACCCGAAAGCGACACGATAAGAAAAATGTCATAAGCGGGTCAACCCACGTAACCCGCAATAGACACGTTTGACACGCCAATTTATTTGTGTCAACCCAAAATGACTCATTTAACACAACTCGTTTAACTCGTATAACAAATAAATATTTATTTTATTTTAGATTTGTCAAATACCTTTTATATCCAACATATATTTTAAATTAAAAAAGAAAAGTGAGTAATTATAAAAATTTACAAGGAATATAATTGAAAATTGAAACTTTACAAACCCTAGAACTACTAATACTTTTTTTTTTTTTTTTGGCATAGAACTTGCACAAATGAAATTGGATGAGCTTGTGGAAGATGTTATGAATTTGGACATTAACAAAGAATCTATGGACGGTAATTGTGGTCATAGTTAGGATTAGTCTACTGTTTGCTCAAATTCTTTCAATATTGATACTTAGCATTTGACAAGTTCCAAGGATATTATATTTTTGTTGAGCTATGTTATTTTATTTTTGTTAAACTTTGTTATTTTGAATTTGGGTTGAAGTGTATGCACTTCTTTTGGAGTGTAAAAAACTTATTTCTAGATGAATGTTATATTTTTGTTGAACTATATTATTTTGAATGTGGGTTAAAGACTTGAAGTGTATGCACTGTTTTTTGGGATGTAAAAAAAATTATTTCTAGATGGATGTTATATTTAATATTATGCAGGTTGAAATAAGTTGTGTTACATTCGTGTCAACCCAACACGACTTGTTTATTAAGTGTGTCAAATGAGTTGGGTCAGGTCAACCCGCTTTATTAACAGGTCGGGTTAGGGTTGAAGGATCATGACACGATTATTAAATGGGTCGGGTTAGGGTTGAGCCATTTAGTCGAATACCCCTACCTCGACACGACACGAACCCGACACGCTAACCCGAATTGACACCCCTAAACAAACAGACGTATCCTTCAATCTACACATGGAAAAACCACACATATTAGACCTGCAATACGAAATCAACAATGCCAATTGATAATAAAATAAATGTTGGTTCTGCTACTAATAATTGCAAATTAAAGGGAGATGAAGTGCTAAGCAAAAAATGTAGTAATAAACATCATGCTCTCTAAACAGTGGTTTCATGGTAAGAAACACGGTAACATGTAGAAGACATTAAGAAGTAACCAGCAGAGTCACTACAGCACCAGGCCTATCGATGAACCTCCGAGTCACCCTTTTGAACCAGTCGTGGTACTCGTGCTCTGGAGGCATATCACCAAGCACTGCTTCACAACGCCGATAAAAGCGATTACCCCACTCAAGGATATGCACAGCATGTTTCTGCATCCAATTAACACCGATCTTCCCCCTCAAATCAATGCCATGAAGCACTCTGTCAGTGTTAACAGCTTCGGGAATTTCTTGGATCATCCCGAATTGACGAACAACACGATCCGGTGTATGTTTCTCTACTAGGTGGAAACATACAAGCGGCACCGTTGCCGTCCATACGGCCCTCCCTGCAACACACCACGACGGGAGGTCGTCAAAATGAGCTTCATATGGCTACCACACCACCTACAATAGCCAAAAAAAAGTACACAACACATTAGGGAACAATGTTTATATTTCAAAGTTCACAAAACCTATATGGATGTTCGTAAAAGCGTAAAATAAGGCATTTTCATACCTGGTCTAGCAACATGGAAGCTAGTTGCTCGCAATACCTGTCCCTGAAGATGTGGGCGGGCCTATTTTTCTTGTTTGGGACCCACAACCACCTACAATCAAGAAGAATGGATCAATAAGTACTGAGATAATCTTAAAACTATAATGTAATCACATATATTAAATATCAATATAATACTAAAAGCTGAAACGTAGCAATTAATGTTAATTGGATGTTAAAACTAAGATATTAAACTAATTAATAATATCAATATCAATATAAAACTTATGAGTCTGTTAAAACTAAGATAATGTAATCACATATAACTACTGAGATAATCTTAAAGATATTAAACTAATTAATAATATCACTGGAATAAGAAACGGCCCTTTTAAAAGACAAAGCACAAACCAGCTATATTGAGAGTCACAAAATTATAGTAGATTAACATAATCAACTACATTGAACCTCGGTTTAAAATGTTGTTATGTTGACATAAAAAATTGTTAGAAGCCTTTAAAATCAATAAATAATATCAAGTTACATGATTGTGGAGTTGGTAATGATCACATAACAGTATGTTATAGCAGTATGAGGTAGAGACTTACTTCAGGGATAGTGGACCACGTACTGGAGGACCATAAGCACCCACTGGCGGGCCTCGCTCAACTATCGGGCACAAATAAGGGAACCTGGCCCATGCCCAGTACTGGAGCAACAGCAAGCACCCACCAATCTGACTGGCGTCCTCGCTTGCCCTGCATAGCTCTCGATACAACCATGCAAGGCAAGCACTTCCCCAACTGTACCTCCATGGGTTGTGAAGGTCTTCCAATTGCTGCACCCACATTAGATGCACCCTATCGCCGGATTTGTCCATGAATATTGTGTCCCCCAATAGCGCTAGGATGTAGCATCGTGCGTACTTATGCAGCTGATCCTCTTCAGCATCAGGCGGCAATGGGTTAGCAACTTCCTCCAAAAGGCGGTTGATGAGAATCCTCTGCCCATCAAGTTGCTTATGGTTGTTTTGAGTTACAGGTCAAAAGCCAAGGAAGTCCCGGCACACATCCACCCAAGTTTTTTGTGTGCTCCCTGTTATAGCGTCACCATCAACAGGAAGCCCGAGAAGAACCTCCACATCTTGCAATGTGATGGTCACCTCACCATGTGGCATGTGAAAGGTGTGAGTCTCAGGCCGCCATCGCTCCACTAAGGCCGTTATCAGGCCATTGTCAATCTCTCTACCCGGGACCCACAGGAGTCCCTCCAAACCAACTGTGGTGATGATGTTCCTCACTCGGTCGTCCACCATTGGAGGTTGCTTGGAGAACTCTAAACTACGACTACGGCAGGTAATGGACCCTGGATCCTTCACATAACAAAATCATGGATTAATATAGTATATGCAAATACGTGTACATTGTATGGATTAAATGCATGTGCACAAGTAAATATTTAGTTGAGTGTTTTACCCGCCCATTCCAAATAGCTTCGGACCGATGCGTCGCCTGCTGTGACAACACCGAGTCGTCAATGGGTCCAGGCTGTGTATAGTCAATGCGTCCAGCATTTGCAACAGCCATATTGAAGAAGAATGATAAGCAGTTAGTTTCAAAATTGAACACACAATATGCTTAAATATATAGGTATGAGTTAGAGCAACTAAAGCCAATTTGTACAATGAGAATTCAGTAAAAGATGAAAGACTAAACCAAAAGAGGCCAATATGAACACAAAGCTTTTTAGACTTAGGATTTTATTTTTAAGGTTACAGTTTTGAACACACGCAGTTTTTTTATTTATTTTTATTTTTTAGAAGAAGATCACACACAGAATAATGCTTAGTTACAAATACCACAATACAATGAAGGGCTTTGATAAACTTACTATCAAACATGAGATTAAAGGGTAATTTAGGAACATAAAAAAAGAAAAAGAAAAAAGAAACTAATGTATTAAATAGTATTGATTGATTTCATATCAACAACTAAATAAATTAATTTTTGAATGAAAGAAACAATTTTTTTTATATCAATTTTATTACAAAATGCTTACAAATTGACATGATAATTCTTCTCCAAAAAAAAAAATGACATCATAATAATTGTGATTGATGTCATGACAACCACATAATAAGTAAATTTCTTAATTACTTTTTTTTTTATGTGTTTTAAATATCAAAATTATTAGACTTTAATTATTATCTCATTTAAAAGTATACATAAAACATAAGTTCATGGATTAGACAATAAAAAAAATCCTATTAATACAAAAATAGGTGTCCATAGTAAGAACAAATAAAATATATAATACAATTGTGGAATTTTCAATATATTAATCCAATTAAAGGTTATTAAATAGTGTGATAATTAGCAGCTTTTTCCTATTATGAAAACTGTTTATACAAATTCATTATGACACAGAAAGGTTACTAGTTATAATTGAGACACGGCCTTGTAATTACGAGTTTCATCTTTTTGGCTCAAAAGATGCAGAATCTGTCATCACTCAATTTCTGCATCCTCTGTTCATTTATGCAGTAATGTATAGGCATTGTGACTTTGTTACCCAGAGGAGCATGTTCTGCATAATTTATCTCAGAGACCTCTGACCTAGGAAGCTAAATACGTACTTGAGTAAATTTTTGGTATATGATAAGACCTTATTAGAAATCTTGAAGAGGGCATAGCTCTAGTACATGGGAGGTATATTATTGTTCATATACTATTGCTCAATAGATTTTAGTGATTAGGCTATTTGAAAATTCTTCTTATCAATAAAAAATGCATTTTCTGGCTAAAAGATACTAATACCCTAGCCATATCTGTTCTGCCTGCACAAGCAAAGACTTTTACAAACCATAAAACATTTTGTCTCCCTTTGTTTATCAGTTTTCCTTGAAGGTGAAGCATCAAGAATAATTAACATAACTTATCTCTCCACTTCCCACCCACCCCACCCAACAAAAAAAAAGAAAAGAAAAGAAAAAGAATAGAAATACAATAATCCTTATTGAATATGATTATCACATAAAATATATTACCGAATGATGTTATGCCGTCTCAAGGGCACGAAAAATGCTTTGTCCATTTGAAGTGGAAGTTTGTAAGCTTATTTGCTTCCTATGGTTTATTTGGAAGGGGAACTTCACCAGAGTGCCAGGTTTGTCGAAGCTAACTAGGAATGAATTATATGATGCCTTTCCTAATTTGGAATATGTTATGAATGATTTTGGTAATATAAGAGGATGTGATGTGATGAAGATTACATAAAACAGTGCTTGAGACAGTAGTAAGCCACAATTTTGTGGTTTGGTCGTCTCATGAGGTTCTTCAGCAAAGTTAGAGCAATGCTTTCCCTTGGCAAACTATTTGTGATTTGGGGTTCCCTTGAACATATCCTTCTTAGGCTCATTAAAGCTTTGTTGTATATACTTATGGTGGAAGTATGATCAAGAGATGTCATTTTATCACTTGTTGGTGTTCCATGCATTGAAGTGATGTTTTGTGCCATCTTTGGGTCCACTCTACAGTTCTAGGAATTGTTTTCTCTCTTTTCTGTTTTGCTCTGTGCCTGTGTCTGTGGCAGTACACCTAGATCACTGTTGGATTTGGTGGCTAACTACAGAGGAAGGTCCTTTGTAGTTGGTATGGTGTATATAGAGGAAGAGGGAAAAGCTGTGCTTATTGAGGGCAGGGAGCTTCCTGTTTACTGACTTGAGATGGTGCTATAAAGGTCCTTTTTTAATGGCTTTTGTTTATCTTCTTCTTCCTTTTTATTTTTATTTTTGATTTTTGATTTATTTTTAAATGGGTAAGTCATACACGACCCAATGGGTTTTGAAACCACAACCTCACTATCCTCCTGCTTTTAATGGCTTTATGCCACACCTGACTTCTCTTTTCTTATTGTTTGAGGAAACCTTAATTTGATTGGAGAAAAATCACTAGCAATAGACTGGTAATACTTCAAAAAATGCAAGGTGGAAAACCCATGCTCATCAGATACATATAATGACAACCCCAAGGCAACCTGCGGAACACAACCTAATAGCTATACTATAGTCTTTTTGTGGTGTATGATTATGTTTTGTGTAGGCTACATATATTCTGATGGGGAAAAAAATTACAGCTTGTTATATGTTTTTAGTTGTGCATGTAGATTTGAATTTTTTGATTGCTATTGATTAAGTTATTTCTTCAAAATTTTAAGGGTATTTATTAACGCTTTAACAAAAAATTTAGGGTTGGAAACACCTTTTATATGAATTATTAATGTCTGTTTAAAGTTAATGCTCCATAATATTTCCAAATTCTTGCATCCTTTCTCTGTGTTTTCACAAAAAGTTGAACTTTTTCTTTTTTATTCCACCGTATTGATTTTGTGGCAAAGGACTAATTAACTAAGGTCATTGTCACTTTGTGTTGAGCATTTGAACTATTAGTACTTATTTTTTTATTACATTTTCAAAGTTCTTATTTGTTATTATAATGGAAACCAGCTGTTTGGAGATGCATCATACAAATTTTTCTACTCTCGTAGATACTAGTTTGCCCATATTGAGTGCAATTTACTTAAAGTGTGTGGATTGAGGATTTTTCTAAGTTGATATGTTCCATTATCATGTAAGTTACACAGTCGGGACATTTTTATTCTGAAGGTAACAATAGTGCTTGCTTTAATTATGTCTTTTAATCTGTTCTCATGCCAATTATTTCATTTTTATTTGCCTATTTAAGTAAGTTATCTGAGAATCTTATTGTAGGACCTCACTAAATACAAGGAGCCTACCTCACTCTTTGAACACTTTATTGTTGTGGGGCTTCATCCAAATGCTAATCTTGAGATTGTGGAGGATGCATTTGCTAAAAGGAAGAAATGGTAGTTACAAATGGCAAATTCTGAAATATTAGAATTTAAAAAGCTGCAGCATCGGGCGCCTTCAATTCCAACATTGGAACCTCAGGTTGACTGCATGACTAAATTCTTTCCTAGAACCATTTTATATTTTTTCTATTTTCAACAGTATATGATCTGATCTACTGGGTCATTTTATTTGTCACACATATGCATTCAGGTTCTTTTTTAAAAAAGTATTTTAACTAGCTATCTTCTATGTTGCTTTATTACTTGCCTCATTTGATATTCTAGTTCTATAATTTTTTTCAAGATCTCTACTTGTGGCATTTGTATAGTGATCTTGTCTCTGCTTCATGTGGCACATGATTTTATAGGCACTGCATTAATAAACAGTTAATTTGCTGCCGAGAATTTTTTGCCGTAATTCAATTTTATTTTATTTTATTTTTATTCTTTATGGGAAGGCTGTTTTGGTTGTAATCAGAATGGTCATATCTGGTTGGTTATCCATCATTGTTTGATGTGGTGCATATGGCATCTTTGGAATAGTAGGAGTTTTGAAGACATGGAAAGTTTTATGCCTAATCTCAAGTTGTTCTTTTTTAGAACATTATTAGATTGGCTATCAGCCATGAGGAGCCTTTCCTTTTTTCTATTGTTGATTTATTAGATTTATGCAATTTTGTAATTGATTGGTTACCCCATTATACTTCTTGTGTACTTGGGTGACTTGTTTTCCTGATTTATATAATTTTATTACTTATCAATTTTTATTTTTATTTTTATCTGTTGTGTTTTCTTCCCTTATAAACTCTGATGATTTATTGGTTGGTATATCTTGAATAATGAGTTTTTGGTCCTCTACTCATATTGGCTGACATAACTATTGTTTTATCTTTCATCTTCTCGGGTCATAGATACTTTTTAGATACCCTCCTGGAAAGAGGTTAGCCATTCGTGCACTTAACTATTTGCAATTGCAATAGAGGCTTTTACTATGATTATGCAGCTAAGTGTCAAGGAGTACAAGGAAAGCAGGTTGCTTTTTCGGTACCCATTAATATCAGGGAGATTGAGCTTTCATGATCATCTCTAATTGATAAAATTATGGTGGACAGCTAAAAATCTCTCAGCAAGAAGACCTCAGCTCCTTCAATCAGTATTCTATACAAGTGCTAGGTGATTTGGCTAGTTGTTTCAACTGCCTAGGAGTTTGTAAAAGCTATCGAGCAAGAATTCAGTAGCTTTTTGTAGAAAATTTGAGAGAAGTATGTTGGGGTGCTATAGTTGTTTTGGGCTTGGATTGTGTGCCAATGAAAGGAGGTTTGGGGTTGAAAAGGATAGAGGAATGGAATAAGGCAGCCGTTCTAAAGCATAATTAGAATTTTTTTGTACAAGCAGGTTCTTTATGTGTGACCTGGGTGCACTATAACATTCAAAAGGGGAAGAGCTTTTAAGTTGTTACGGTCCCTCAATAGTGTACCTGGGGCTGGAGGAAGATCCTAAGCTTGAGAAGCCTTGCTAGACCTTATCTGAAGTTTCAGTTGGGGATGGGATCCTTATTTTCCTTATGCATGATTGGTGGCATGCTGATGGGGGGCATATGAAAAATATGGATACAGAGCAGTATATGGTTCTGCTAGCAACATGGATGCCAAGGTTGATGTGTGTTGAAGGGTTCTGACTGGTGTTGAAATCATGCAAGGCCAGATGACTTAGTCTCCATCCAAAGAAAATTATATCTAATTAAGCTAGAAGATGTGGATCAGCCTATTTGGGTGGTTTCTCTCTCTCTTTTTTTTTTTTTTTTTTGGTGGAGAATCTATTTGGGATGTTTTTAATTATGCTAGATTTTAGTCATACTGAAACCCGGAAGGATTTCTATCCAAGCCTCCTATGGTTAATTGGTGGAGGTTGATTTGGTTCCCTTTAGCCATCCCTTAGCGTGCCCTTTATCGGGTGTTTAGCACTTAGAAACAGGTTGGCCCTAGAGATAGGCTCCTTTGATGGGGATACAATGGAGACATAAATTGTGTATTTTGTAGTGCCTGCTTGGAGAGCAGGAATCCCATTTTTTTCAGTGTTCGTTTAAAAGGAGAATTTGGAAAGAGATTATGTGATGTTGTCAGGTCACTAGTCCTAAATATTGCTACATCACATCCGTCAAAAGTAAGACATGTAATCTCTAAAAAAGTCAACAGAAGCTATTAGCCACAGGGCTCCTCTGTTTTAAAAAAGAAGGAACAGAAATAATCCTAAGAGAAGCAGCCAAGCCCATTCCAATATCTCCTAAATGTTTCAATCAATCTATTATAAGTATATTTTGATCATTATCCAATTACAATTACACTAAGCATATGCTTCATATGGAAAATTTAAAATTACTAAATGCGAAAAAAATTTAAAATGACAACCCAATTGAAATATTTAAATGTAAATAAAATTTAAAGGAGCACAGATGCAGAATTCACAAAATTAGAAAAATAAAAAGGGGTTTAAGACATTATTAAATTTACCAAGAAGAAAGTCATCAAACTTTCAGTAACATGGATCAAATTAAACACTAAATCATCAACTTTAACAAACCCTATCATCAACTTTAACAAACCCTAACATCAACAATTTAATTTAACAAAGACCCAGTTAACAAACCCTAACATCATCACTGCAAAACAATGCATAGTTCAAGATTTGAGTATGAAATTTCCCTCATATCAACACATCAACCCACAAACAGAACAAAGCACAAAACAAAACAAAACAAAACAAAAAAAATCAAACCCACAAACCAATTCAATCTCAAAACACAATAAAGTTTCGCTCTTTTTTAGCAGGTTTAACAGTTTTATTACAAATTCAATACAGAAACCAAAATAGAAAACAAATTCGTGACTGATGACTTTCTTTAATTTTTCATGCATGTTTCTCGGCAACCAAACAGTCAACGGTGGGTACAAAGCAACTCACCTTTTTCTTTAGTTTTAAGAGACCGCGTAGACTCAAAGCTTGCTGTGGCTTGATCGAAGCTTTTGGCGAAGGCTGACTGAGACTGAGAGTGAGACTGACTGAGAATGAGAACAATGAGATGGAGAAGCAAGTGAGTGAGAGTGTGAGTGGAGAAAGTGAGTGACGGATCAGTGTGTGAGAGGGTGAGACAGTGAGTGAGAGCGTCACCTTAAGCGTTTGCTCTCTGTGAGAGAGAGGGTGAGGGTGAGTGACAGTGGAGAGTGATTTGTGTGAGGTGAGTGAGGCATTATTTTTGAAAATGCATTATTTGAAACTCGAGTCTCTGAGACTCGGTTTCACTTTAAGTAAACCAAGTCTCAGAGACTCGAGTTTAACACGTGGCATCTACGTGGAACTCGAGTTTCTAAGACTCGAGTTCCATGTAGACGCCACGTGGATTTTTGCCACATGAAACAACCTAAACCGAGCCTTAGAGGCTCGATTTAGGGGCCCAAAATCGAGCCTCTGAGGCTCAAGTTGCTAAAAATCTATATAGTTTCTAAACTGACCCTACTAACTATATAGTTTGGGTTTTATGGGTAATTACCCATTTTCGCCGAGAAAACAATAAAGTGAATATAAACTAATATAATAGTACGACCTAATAGGGGCGGAGGTAAGTAACAGGTTTTTTGGGGGGGGGGGGGTGGGGGGGGGTTTTGAATTTTTTTAATATATATAATTATTTTTATATTTTTAAAATTTAGTATACAAAAATAAGAGTTACCTCTCATATAATTGAATTAGTCCAACGATGCTCTTAAAAAAATAATTGGTCTAATAGTTATAAAAATATAATTTTTTTTCTTAATTTTTTTTATTATAAAATGTGTTCTTATATCTATAAAATGTTTGATAAAGTTTGGCACCAAATATTTTTGAATCTATTTCTTTCAACTCGTTATGTGGCGATTAGTAAGTTACTGACTCATTTAAAAAAATCTTGTCACTAAAACAACACATGAAATATTTTTTTATTAGCCACATAATGGGTTAGAACAAGATAGTTTCAAACATGTTCGTAGCTTAACTTATTCCTCCAAGTTTTGGATCAGTTTTTGAAAATTGCATTAGTTCAATGGAAAGATTTTTTTTCTAACTTTAGTATAAAATTTGATAATTTATATTGAAAATAATACTTTTGAAGAATTTCACTATGAAAATGGTAAAAATAAATTTTATTTTATGAAAGATCGCTATCAAATATAATTTTGATTGAAAATACTAAGTTTTTTGTTGTTGTTGTTGGGTCTGTGTGTGTGTGTATATATATAGATATAACTCATGAAATAAAAATGTGTGTGTGTATATATATGTGTGTGTATAATAAAGAAGCGTGTATGTATATATATGTGTGTGCGAAGTTATCTTGATAAATATATTAATGCCGCAACTTGGCCCCTTCAAACAAAAATTTCTGGCTCCACCCCTGTGACGTACCATCATGTAAGAGGAATAAATATATTATATCATTATTGATTTATTATGTAATATTGTGTAACTAGTTAGTAATTTATGCAATACAATGTAAAGTTTAGTATAATACAATTTTCTCTCTCAGTAAACACTAGCAACCAGCAACCATTCTCCATTGACTTCTCCTGAACCGCCCACAAATACTAATACTAAAGTCATGAACATTGAAAATGAAATCCATGTACTTGCATGGTCTTCAATTATTAGACCATAAAGAATCTATGCCAATCCAATTTCTTGAATGGAATTATCGTGTTTGTTAATTCCAATAGATACTAATTTCAAACTCAAATAAACAATGAAAATGATATCCATGTCCTTTACCTTCAATATGTAGCAGAAACTTAGTGAGTGATGGGTGAGCACCATGATATAAGCCTTTGGCAAAAGTCTCAGCTCAAGCCTAGAATTAACAAAGATACCTGAACTCTTAGTTAGAACTTAGAATTCATCTTGAGAATGAATCATGAAGGTTGTACCTCGACTTTTTGCACTCATAACTATTTCAGCTTTAGCTCCTTAAATCTTCTTTATTTTCTTAATGCAATTTATCCTGTCCTTTAGGCTGATCATTTTCTTTCCTACTTTTGCTTGAGGGGGCAATAAAAGATGATGGTGCATCCTCTCCTAGAAACTTTCTAGGATTAACATACAAGCCCTTTCTATCTTTACAATGTGGTGGATAAAAGGCATTGTCAATAGTCAACACCAGTCCATTGAACTTGGGGGAGCTCATTGTTATCTTTCACATGATTATTTCTTGTAGAGTTAAGATGGCAAAAAAGGGTCTGAAATCTTTAAAGCATAAGGACTCCTCTACCTCAAGCTTGGCTTCTAAAACCATACCTTCACAAGTCCTTTCCTTGAGTGACTAGTTGCTAAATTTGGTCACTCTTAGTAGTAAGTTCTTGATGTGAGGCTTTAGAAGCATACACTTGGGCTAAACCTTGATTAGTAGGACTGCCTAAAGTCACGGTTTTGATGGCTTGTGTTTTTAAACTTTTCTAAATGAAATTGAGGAACCTGTGACGAATGCTCAGGGATTGAACCTGGGGTTTCTCTTGTATCCATTTGTTCAATTTTCTTTTTCCTTTTATATGAGGCAAGTTATCAATGTGAAACCCTTATGTATAAATGAAAAGACAAAATATTTGTGTAAGTGACAATTACCAACAAATTTAATAACAAGAAAAATCCCATATAGAAAAACCAATAAAAGATGATAAAACCCATCATAGAAAACAAACAAGTATGAACATAGCCAATAGAAATATGAAAATCTAATAAGCAAATGAAGTTATAAAAAAAGTCTCATCCTTTTTACCCAAAAAAAAAAAACCACTTAAAAAAACAAAAAAATTAAATTGACAACACCCCCACCAGTTTTTATAATCCGCGATATTAACATTACTTCAAATTTTCTAACATATATATTCATAAACATCTCCTATGGAATTCGAAAATAAATAGTAAAATAAAATAAAACGACGAACTTCTACCAAACCCTTACAATGAACTATTGTTATATTTTCAATTTTTCATCAGGTGGTGACGCTGCAAAATCATTACTCTTACTTTTTGTCTCCATAAAATTAATAGGAAAATCATATATAAAAAAAAACATCTTAGAGATATGTTTGCTTGCAAAAGTCTTCTATTTCTATTACACAATTCTTGTAGTTGTATGCGACCCACCATTCTTTTATTTCCAAAGAATACTTTTTGCGGTACATGTCACATATCCACTTCAACCATTCCATCCATGCTTTCAAAGTCATGGTATCTTGTTGAAAAGGAGAGAGAAGGTAAGACAAAACTGAAGAAGGAGAGGGAGAGGGTGCAGGAGGGTTGCTCTGTACTATTACAGGAAAAAGTACAATAAATATCATTAGTATTAATTAGCGCAAGTATCCTCATAGTAATTCCACCCACATATAGTTTCATTTAACTCTCTTGAAATATTTGCATTTGCATGCTAGCAATGTCACACTTTATAGGCTCTAATTCCTTTGTCAAGTAAGTATAGGTTGTTGAAGACTTCAAAATAAAAAATAATGATAAAGATATTATCAATTTCACTATATAAAATTTACGAATTAACTAATGTGACAATTAATAAATATAATTGGTAGATTTCAAAAACATAATAAAAATGAATATTTGAATTTTTTTTTTTTTATAGAGAAATTTGAATTACTTTTTAGTAATTAGTAACACACCAGTTTGTAAATTTTATAAGAGTAATTATACTTTCCTCTTTTAAGATTTGAGAAAATAACACTCCACCCCAAAACTGAAGAGAGAAAATGTTCTCCTCCCTTGAGGTTTAAAAAAAATAACACTCCCCCAATTATATTTATATTAGTAATGAACTATTTTAAAATTTTATAATATTTTCTTTAACAAAGTTTAAATATGATTAGTAAAAACATCACTGATTAATTTTAAATTAAAATAAAAAATTTATCAAGTACCAAAAGACTTGCAATGACAAATTTCTCCTCAGGCCGTTGAAAAAAGAAAAAAGAAAAAGTCATTCTAAATATTTTAAATACTCTTTAATTAAAAATTCAAAACAATGAATTTTCATTCTAAAAAGGAGAATAATTTTGGAAATCTATCCTTAAGTAAAAGGTAGGTTGGTATACAATATTTTTAACATCAATTTAACAAAATTTGGTCAAACAGATATCAATGGGGAAAAATGTTTTTTCCCTTGAGGTTTGGGGCGGAGTGTCATTCCCTCAAACCTCATGGAATGAGAGTGTAATTACCCCAATTTTATATAATAAAATTTACAATATTTCTTGCATAACTCCAAAAATTTCATAGTTTAAAAGTTTTTTTATTCCTGCAAACCTTCTTTTTAACCTTAAGCCGATTGTTTTTATGTTTTTTTGGACGAATAGTTCTTCATTGAATAATGACTTTGGGGGGATGGGGGGAAGCTTTTGATTAACTTTATAATTTAGATTTTTCTCTTCACTTATACAAAAGTTACTATGTCTTAGAAGGAGCTATTGTAATTCATGATTATAGAAGTATTGCATGTGATTTTATGCAATCCATCTTCTTACCATTTTCTATCCTTCCACTTTTCCACCCTTCCAACCAAACAGACTCTTAATAAATTATATTGATAGATAACAAATTAAGTAGCTGATTTGATCGCTTCATTGGAGTTGACCTTCATCTTTACGAAGGTTTGGAATTTCAATTTTCTTTATTATTTATACTTGATTTTATTTGGTAATATTCGTGGCAAACCCAATCAGAGGTTTTGTTTAATTGATTTTCAAAAGCGAAGAAAGAAGAACGAGAAGTATTTGTCCCTTGGGCTTATACCATTGGTAATTTGGTAACATTTGGTACTGTTAGTGTTGGCATGGATTGTTGGTTTTTGCAACAGTTTTCATAAAATAATTTATTGATTATAATACTATTATATTGGTGTGTGACTTTTTATAACAACTAGATTTTACTCTCCCTTAAGTGAAGGCCTTCACTAAAGTATGTCCCCTATAGCCGCCTTTTATAAACGCGGCCATTGGTCCTGGCCTATAGTTATGGGTTTTAGGCCACGGCTGAAAACGCAGCTATAAAAAATGCGGTCATAGGCCGAATTGACCTACAGTCACGTTTTTAAAACGCAGCTATAGGACTTTTATTTTGTAGTGAGGGTAGAAACCAATAGTCACAACTTACAACATATGTTTTGTTTTTGTTTTTTTTTTTTTTTTAAATAAATTTTTTGGGTAAGTACAACAGGGGTAGCTAATGAAATGGATTATAATATGCTTATCTCAACTCTTGTAAACAATAAAAATAAATAAAAAATAAAAAAATCCACGTACTTAATTACATTCAATATTGTAGTAGCAACTTAGTGAGTGATGGGTGACTTTTTTATAGTATCATAATTTTTCATTCATTTCAATTTGAAGTTTACATGTTTTCTTATTAATATTATGCATTTGGAACTATTAATACAACTAGGAATGTCATGAGGTTAGCTTCAAAAAATGAACAAATATTACATGTTTCTTTTTTAGCAACAAAAATATATATGTGTTTTTATTTTATATATATAATTTTTATTTTGAGAATCTAATTTATAAGTGAATAAAACATTTTGAAATCTAACAAGAGAGTGACCCTATTTTTAAGGCAAAGTTTTAATATGAATTAAAGTTGTATTTTTACCGGATTGTCTTTTAATTTTGTCTTTACTTAAATATAGGGGTGTAAGGACATTTTTGAACTAAGAAAATGAGGATATTAAACCGAGAAAGCCCATTCAATAGTAGTATAGATAAACCTTTAGCATAAGTCTCAGCTCAAGCCTTAACCCCCAATAGAGTTATCAATTCAGCTCTTTAGCTTCTTTGATCCTCTTCATCTTCCTATTTCTATCTATTATATCCCATCCTTTAGGCAGTTCATTTTCTTTTCAGCTTTTTCCCCGAGGGGCAATTGAAGATGATGGTGTGTTTCCTCCTCTCCTGGTAACTTTCCAGGACTAACATACAAACCGTTTCTCTCTTTGTAGATTGGTGGATAAGAGGCATTGTCAACACCAATCTATTAAACTTGTGGGAGCTCCTTTCATATTTCACAGGCTTAATGAATTCTTTATAGCATAGACTTCTCTATCTCAAGCTTGGCTTCTGAAACCATACCAAGGCAATTCCTTGAGTGACTAGTTGCTAAATTTGGTCACCCTTAGTGGTAAGTTCTTGAGGTGATATTGTGATGCATCAAGATTCAAAAGCATCCACTTGGGCTAAAACTTAATTAGTAGGACTTCCTAAATCCTAAAGTCACTCACGGTTTGAATAAGTGGTGTGTTTAAGACTTTAAGTGGATGATATTATAGAAACTAACTTGGAACTTGGAAATAAGGTCATTTAGAGAGATTCTCCTGCATTATTAACCCTACAAGTTTCTACCCTTTACATAGTTCTTCTGAAAGTAGAGACCTTTACTTGGGGAAATGGTATGTCTCTCCCATTTTTAGGATGTTTATGTGAGAAAAGAGTAATATTAAATTAATGTGCATTGGAATGTAATAACTGTTCAAAACAAGTATTAGTTAACCCTAAACTAACCCAGGTTAGATGTAATGAAGTTAGGTTACTTGCTTTATAAGCGGGGTTAGAATCTTAAATTACTTGCTCTACATGTATATTGTCTTACAATGGACTGAGACATTAATATTTCAAACAATTTATTTGCAACGTTTTCAGACCCAGATCGTTTATTGAACCGTAAAAGGAAGAGATTCAAGGTTTTTGAAGTCGAACCGAGGTCGAACCGGAATCGAATCGTGATGACGTCATAATTAATTTAATAATTAATTAAAGCCTAAATATAGATATTAAATTTATAAAACTAGTAAAATTGATAATATATCTATATATGTGAGGGAAATTTAATGATTTTCAAGCATATATTTAATAATTAAATAAAAAAGTTAATAAAATAAAATAATAACCATGAAAACATTAAAATTTATGATTGATTTTTGAAGTATAAGTTGAATATCTTTGAAGGATTTTAATTATAATTTTTTTTATTCCTTGTAAGAGATGGATAATTTAATTAAGTAGAATAAAATTGTGTTAAGTTGTTTTTTTTTAGAAAAAAAAAAAAAAAAAAAAAAATTCTAAGGGGTTGGACCGCACGGTTCTCACCGGTTCTTGCAGTCCAACCCCGGTTTTAGCGGTTTACGGAATTAACAAAAAATCCGGTTCTTTAAGCTTAAAAAACCAGTTTTCATCCCAGTTTTCACGGTCCGACCTCCCAATCCGGTCCGGTTCTGAAAACTATGTTTATTTGTGGCAAGATACATTAAGATTTGCAATCAAGCGATATTTCTCTCTTTATAAGAAAAAGTTCATGGTTCAACTCATTTGGGAAGATGGATTGGAATTGATAAACAAAAACCTACTGAAGAAATAGTGATCTACATTGGTGTTGAATCTGTTGATAACTAGTCTTAAGAATGTTCACATTTTTTTAGTCCAACTAAATTCTATCACAACAAATTTCAAGAAATTTAACATTATTTTTTCTCATATATAATAATTTTCTACTTTAATACTGTAAAGTTTTTTTTTTTTTTTGGTCACAATACTATAACAAAAGTTTGATCCTATATACTCCACCAATTAAGTGACTTAACATTTTTTCTTTTTCTTTTATGAACAAAACATATGGCAATATATATTGTAAAAAGTAAAGTGTTTTTGTCATGTGGGTCATTAATTATTAAGATTTAAGATGATCAAATTCTAGGTGAATTTTAAGTGATTCATCACTAAATATGAATTATTAATTAAGATAATTAATTAGATGATAATTAATAAAATATTTGTTTTAATTTAATTTACACGTATTTTTTTCAAATAATTTAAAAAGTTAATTATAAAAACCATATCCAAAGAAGGTCACGCTTTTATACTAGAATTTAATAAATATATAAATAAAACTTAACAGAATTGAACCCTAGTTCTTATTACCCTCGCGGCCTCGCCTCCTCCTTTTCTCAAAAACCCTAGTTCCCACTTTGTTTTTTCGACAAGGACTATTTCAACAAATCAAGAACTATGGTCACACTATGTAACGATGTCCTTGTTGACATCTTTTCACGTTTACCAATCACATGTTTGTTCCAGTTGAAGCGCGTTTGTCAACGTTTTAATCAAGTCATCAATTCCATCTCCTCTGATCCTAAGTTGTTGCCAACACATGATGCTCTGGACCTCGGATCTGTGCATGGTTTCTTTCACTTTTCGTGTCGTAGTCCACAAAACATAAGGTATCTTTCTCTTCATCCTCAACAACAATACCCCATTGACAATATTTCTGTCAGCTCTATTCATTCTTCTTCACATCAAATTGTTGATTCTTGTAATGGCCTTCTTTTACTCAATTTTGTGAAAACCAATCTCTTTACTCTTTGTAACCCAACAACAAAGAAACACAGATATATTGTGAAACCAGAAAATTGGTCTCCAAACCCAAAGCAAAATATTGGGTTGGCTTATAATGATCGCTCTAGTACTTCGATGATTTCCAATAATCATTGCCAGTTGGTTTTTGTTTATAAGATGAGGAATCCATTACGTGGAACGGAAATCTATGGATTTAGAACATTCTCATCTAATGCGAATGCATGGATACGAGTGGACTCTGGACTAGTGTGTCAATCAGGTGAGTTTGTCAAACATGGTCAAGCGGTTTACTTCAATGAATCTTTGCATTGGATGAGAAAGTCTGGTGATGTTATTGTGTTTCATACAAAGGAAAACAAGCCAAGAATTATGAGGAAGTCCCATCTCCTCGGTGAGTTCAAAGATGACATGTGGTTTGGAGTCACAAACGGTTCAATCAATATAGTACATGTTACAAAGACAGAGGTGGTCATCTTGGCACTCCATGATTATGTAAATGGCGTATGGAAGCGTGTTCGATTCAAAACCAATCATTGGTCACTAAAGATGTTGTGTGACTTCTGTCCCATCTTTTTTGATGGGGAGTGGATTGTTTTGCAGAGCCATGGAAATTTTTTGAATCAATTTTTTTCGTATAATATCAGGTTGTGTGAATGGAAGAAGATAGGAGATTTTACAGATTCAAATGATGGAATTCACGAGTGCATTCCTTTTATACCTTCTTTAGCATGGTTGGACACTGCCAGTGAGGCATTGAATAATAATTTTCTAGAAGAAAATTACTCCAATGGCAGATATGACCACTTTTGGCCTATGATTTTGGGAACAAGAAAAAGAGCAAGAGTAAATTCTCAAGTTCCATCAGACAGCAGATCAAAAAGAGTGATCCGAACACCAGCACGGTTTGATGATTATTGGAGTGATTTTCTTTGAGGTTGAGTAATGTATTTTGTTGATTGTTTCTTTAATATGTCTCATTTTGTTACTTCTTTTAAGTTAAGTTTCTTTATCAGTATAAGGTTTACATCTGTCTTCACTTTTCACAAAATCTATTCCTAAACACCCTCTTAAGCGCCATGGGAAAAAAAATTGTATACACTATACTAGTATCGGGCTTGTGCAACAAGCCAACAACCCACTGATTCTACCCAAATTGCTCGACCCTTTTTGCCTTGCACCACCCCCACATGAATATAATATTGATTTCCAAATAGGTTAAATTAGTTCAAAAACTAAAGAGGCGAATTGAGTTGGATGGCAGGTTGAGTTTTTTTAAAACCAAAAGTTGCGACCTAACCTGCCTCTCTCTCTCTCTCTCTCTCCACACACATATATTAGTCTTTATCTCATATTAAATTTTAAGGTTTGTTTTTCCTCTTAAAACTCCATGATTTACACATATTAATATGAAACATGAATGATACTTTTCCAACATGTTTGCAAGCATATATAGTTACATGAATGTGGAACTCGTAATTTTTTTTTTGAAGAAAAATTTGAAAGTACTCATAAACTTATGTGCTTTGATATAGTATTTAGAGAAAAGGCACCTTAAATTTTTTTGTAAATAGTAAGATAAGTTTTTAAGTAACACATATAAATCAAAATAACTTGCCCAATCAGCGGCTGGTTTAAAATTTTTCCAACCTGCCATCAGTCAAGTGGTTGAAATTTTTTCATACAACTTGTTTAATCCCAACCACTATGTCCAAGCCCAACTTGTGCATTGTCCCTACCCCTAACTACCAATTTATAGGGTAAAAAAGGGGGCCTGTGATTTGCGAAATATAGGCAAGAAGATAGAATTTAGTTAGAAAGTAAATGAATAAGAGACTTTCTTTTCGTGAGGTTTTGTTCTTGGATAGGTGGAACATCTCTCCTTAATTGTATAAGGTTTATATTGGGGCAAAAAAAAAAGGGTTCAGATAAATGTGAAAAATTCATATCGGTATATTATCAACAATTTTTCTTGCCTCACTATAATATTTGATTTCTCCATGAAACATGCATAGCAAGTGAACAAAGGCATAAAAAACTATCACTTTATAAATCACTATTTTATTCCTTAAATTCCCAATTTAATCTTTTAGTTATTCATATATTTTATGAAATTTAATTTCATTAAATATAAACTTTAGTAACTCTTTACTAAAGTCTTGAATAGTTAGTTTCCATTAAACTTATCTGAAGGAGATACTTCGTGTCTCTATAAAAAGAGATTATGGATTCAATCTTGAGAATATGTGTTCCCTCAACACTACATGCAGTTACCTAACATATTTAAGTTTTGACTGTTAGATTGGATTTCACTCCTGATATATCAAGGCAGCTTACATTTCATGATCGAGTTAAAATCCTCTCAGGATTAAGAGTATGAAAATAGAAGTCATGAATTTTATTATTCAAGTGACAGTTGTTAATTGATAATTAATCTCACAGTGATCTAATTCAATATGTCTTACACACTTAAAACATACCAACATATCAACTAGAAGTCTCTACTTAGATAATTTAGACAAATCATTTTAGTTGACATATTATAGTCTTTGCAAATGAAAAACCTAATTGTATCACCAACTACAAACTACATTTTAAGTTTACAAGGAACTTGTGATTTATAACTTCTATGACTAAATCACATACAATGCATCTCAAGAATTATATGATAATGTCTAATTAATTCATATACAAATAGTTTTATATAATTAAACAATTTAATTATTTATAACATGCCAATAAATTGGATTTTAGGGCACAATTCCTAAGTCCCTAGCACCACTAGCTTAGAAGAATTGATTGTGGCAGTTACCTATTGACAACATGTAATAGCGACCAAAAAAAAAAAAAAAAACCCCACCACTACAAGTTTGATAAATAGTTCCTATAAAGATTCAAAAGATTGGCCCAACCCATTTGCCTTAACAGACATTAGACTAGTGAATTAGTCGAGTCTATAGCAATATTACAATTTTGACCAAATTTGAAATCACCATCTGATTACTTTTACTTATTTGTATGATATCTTTTTTTTCTTTTTCTTTTTTTTCTTTTTTTTTGAGAATGGTACGATATCTTACTTGTTCCCTCTCTATTGACTACGCACATTTAAAAAAATAAGGTTTGGAGCAAATGAAATATCATACAATGAGGTAAAATGACTCAACACAGCAATTTTTCTACTAAGCGCTGAAAGTTTGGTTTTAAATTTTTTGTTTTTTTGCTGAATAAAGTTTGGTTTTAATTTGACCTGATAAACTAAGGTCGAATGATTTCACATTGACTTCAATGGGGTGTTGATGTAAAATGCATTAAACAAAGTTTTCGATTTGAGAGCCTCCGAGCACAGAAAATCTAAATGTCTATTACCAATTTTTAAAAATACAAAAATGCAAATGTGTCATCTCAAAAGCTAGATACACCCAGAAAATTGGTTTCACTAGTTTTTAACGACTTCACCATAGTGATTGCAAGTCGATTACCACCAAGTCACAATCCACAACACACTAGACATGATACAACTGACATTGCACAATACTGATTGCATCTGAAGATTCTGAATACTACTTGTAAGATAAATAATATAAGTGTCCGTTTTAGAAAAAATTTGATACACTTTTATTAGAAATATTAAAAACTGTTAAAAAAATCAGTTTTTTTTTTTTTTTTTCATATAAAAGTTTCTAAAAAATATTTCCTAAACTAATGCCCTTAAGGCATCCATTAACTTTTCCCATAACATAATGTAATAGTCGAACAATCAGGCAATTTCAATGGGTATTTAACACTTCCGGTGTGCCTCATTTGAATGTGTGCTCCTTGAAACAGTCTCATATCCTTAGGGTAGTTATTACACAATAGGGAAGGAAAGAAAAGGATATGGGATCAATAATTGCAAAAGTGACTATCTTCTCCATCACACCCCCAAATTTCCAAATCAAAAAGAAAGAAGCAAGAATTGGAAAAAAAGTAAAAGAAGGAAGAAGAAGAAGAGAAATAAAAGAAAAGAAAGAGCGGGTAGGGGAAGCTTACATTCACATTTCATGCCCTTCTCTCCAAGTCTATCAAGAATTATGTAATGAGCCATGAACAATACAAGTTAGCCCAGAAATGCCTCATTGCGGTGTGAAATTTTGCCAACAAAACTCGGAAGACATGTAGTTATTTAGATTTCTTTTGATCAGAAACCCTAGCTCCCATAATCTTACAAACAGGCTCTTCTTTTGACTGAATAAGCTTCAAGGCTGGATGAACCTTTAGGTCTCCCATTACCAACTTTTGGCCCACGTCCAACTCACTCAGATCAACATCAATAAAAGGAGGGATGACATCAGCCGGACAAAGATACTTAACGGTTCGTTTGATGGTATTCAAATAAGCCCCTGCCAGATTTGTTTGGTACAATTTAGACTCCAAAAATTTAATCATTAAAATTGTTCCCAAAAATTTAGGCTAATTGTAAAATAAAGACTTGAACAAAAATTTTAAAAATAATTAAATAATTGGTAGAGCTAATTGGATAGAAACCTTGTAGGAGTATGATTACCCCAAGATTGTGATTACATTAACTCAATCTACAAAATCTATCTATGAAAAGATTTCAGAGCTGATTCTACTACACAATACCTCCTACTTGTTACTCTAGGAAAGGGTTAATGATCCTTAAATGGAAAAAATTTACTCTTGTATCATCAAAATTAATCTTCTCATCAATGACAGATCTAAGTAGACAGTAGCACATATGCATATGTCATTTTTAAATTACCGTCTTTTTTAATATGTGTATTGGGTTTATTAACTTAATGGTAGCTCTTAACATTCCATTACCCAACTGGAATTGGATCTTACTAATACCTCCAATTATGTCTCCAAGATAAAAGCATTGAATCTAACCATATTCTTTCAAATAAATTCTAAAACTTAAGGCAGTGAGATATGATTTAAATTGATTGAGGTGGGTCTGGGAAAGTGAACTGGCTTCCAAACCTAAGTAGATGACTGATCACTAGAGAAAGTAAATTGAAGAGGATTTTCGTATAACAGGTGAAGGGGGACGTAACTGGCAGCCAAGTTTGAATACTTATAAGAGCCGAGGGTAAGCTAGTACTAGAGCTCAAAAATTAATTTGGGATGTTTCGTATTATGGAGAGCTCTCTTAGGACCTTGCTTGGGTAGTCTTAGTTTGGTAATTCTAGATTCTGGAATGGGCTGTTCTTAGCTGTACTAAAGGGCCATGAGTCTTGTTTTGTGTTGTAAGTCCTTTTCCTAATTGGCTTAGAAGTTTTAAGTGTTTTTTTCATTGTCATTGGTAATCCTAGACTATTTAGGAGTCCTAGTTCTTCAAGGAAATGATATAACAATAGCCTATGTAAATAATTTCTTGATAAGTCAATAATATTCATAGTGATTGATTTTAATGAAATTCCAACTACTTATTTTTAGCTTTGAGGGTGTGATTGCCTTCTCCCACCTTCGTGTGGTTGCCTAGTGTATCTCATCAAGAATCTAATTCAGTGCTGAATTCCTAAAGATCCTACATCAACAAGAAGACCAAAAAGGTCTTGAAAACAATAGAACAATCATATAAAATGTGAGCAGATCAAAAAAAAAAAAAAAATTGAACTAGTGGGAACTTGGTATCTGTTGATGTTGAAGAGCAAACAACCACATCCTTTTACTAGTTTGAACTAAAATATAATAGCACTCAGCACAAGCCCCCTCATCATTTTTAATGCTAAGACCATGTATGTACTGTTAATGATAATTGAAACACACATTCCTCACACTAGTCATGTGAACTTGGCATAAAAATTCAGTGGTTTAGTAGCTTTACCTTTCCTTAGTCCAGGGGATATATCTTCTCCTCTGTAAACGATAGGAATATCAACTTTCAACAAAGCATTTGAAGGGGCCCTTATGAATGTAACATTGAGTGGTGCATCTGTCGCTGAGTGCAGATGAATCTAAAAAAATGACTCGTTTTTTTTTAGAAAACATTAAAAGTCGAAACAAACAGAAAGCGCGTGTGTAGTGGGTGGCGAGTAGAAGACACGTACCAAGCGGGGCAAAACGCGGACCTTCTCGAGGATATCGTCGTACTCGTCAAAAGCAGGGGACCTGAGTTCGAGATCAAAGACTCTAGAGAGGAAGAAGGAGCGGCCGAGGTGGTTGACGAGCTTTCGGATCTGGGTGGTCCGGACGGAAATGAGGCGCTTGTTGCCGCCGTGCTGGCCGTCCTCCTGCTCGAAGAGGATGGCGGGGACGCGGCCGGCCTTGCGCTCCTTCGTGGAGATGTTGGTTCCGGACTTGGACCGGGGGATCGCCAGGATTGTCTCGTCGTACTTTGGGTCCGGTTTGGGGAATCCGGATTCCAGGGCTTCGCTGCTGTATCGCCGCCGTATGTGGGCGGAGGATTTCCACAATGAGGTGCGTTGTTGGAGTTGGAGGAGAGACGACATGGTGAGGAGTGAGTGAGTGAGGAGAGGGTTTTTGACTGATTTTTGAGGGTTTAGTGGGAATTGGGGAACTACTTACTACTGACTAGACTCAGGGTTGTAAGTTGTAACCATTTCGAAGGGCAAAAACGGAAATGCAATGATTGTCACGTGCGATACTACTGGAAGAGAAACTAACAAGGGTAAGTGGTAAATTGCACTTCTAAAATTTGGAGGCGTTTGGATTTTATACCATTAAGCATGCATTTGGATTGTGTATTTTGTCCAATCCTGCGTTTTGCATTTTGTCTGTGGGTTCCATGAGCACTGTTTACAAACCTACAAAAGTATTCCAAACACAAATTTCTAACAAAATTTGGGCTCAACAGTACTATTTACACATTTAAAAATTATTTTGCTACAATATTTTCAGTAATAAGTTTTCAGTTTTCAATAAATAAGCGGTATTCAAACACACTCTAAGTTTCAAATTTTGGATTTTACCCCTAAAGTTCGGAAGTGTTCAGATTTTCCATCTTAAAGTTTCAGAATTTGGGGTGGAAAATCCAAACACCCCAAACTTCAAAAGTAAAATCGAAATTTTAAAATTTTATGGTGTATAATCTAAATACCCCAAACTTTAGAGGTGTTACTTGTAAATTACCCGACTAATAAATAGAACAGTACTTACGAATTTAAAATCATGATTCAAGAAGGGAAGAGAAAGGCCTGAAATCAATTGACCTACAAAGCCCAAATGAATCAGAATCAAAATCAAAATCAATCAAAACCCAGATAATACCAATTCCGAGTTAAGAGATGGGCCCTATTTTCACGTACACGCATATTACAAGTGTGGAAGCCCACCACAGAAAAACTCACGGTTGCTATTGCTATGTCTTTGTACATATAATTAATTTTGCGTTAAATTAATTTTTTTAACAAAATGAATTTAATGCAAAATGGATAACCTGTACAAATAAGCTTGGAGAAAAAAAAAATGATAAAAGATATATCAATTGGTTTGAGAAAGAGAATTGGAGGGTGTTATAGGATTTACAAAGCAAAAACTCTTCGCTTTTATACTTAGGGTCCGTTTGGATACAGCTTATTTTGCTGAAAACTGAAAACACTGTAGCAAAATAATTTTTAAATGTGTGAATAGTATCGTGGGATTCATTTTTAATGAAAAAGTCGTTAAAAAAAGAGATTTGTTGGTCCCGTGAACAGTGCACGGGATCCGCTGAACAGTGCCATTCCAGTGTAATGTGTGGACATTCAAAGTGGCAGTGGGTCCCATGCACAGTGCACGGGACCCACTGGCAGGTCTGTGTTCACGTGCTTCTGGTATAATAAAAAAATAAAAATAAAAATAAAAGAAACATAGACACAAAACGCGTTGCTTTGATCTGAATCCAAACGCTGCTTTAATACTCATTTAGTATATAAATTTAAGATTTTAGAATGTAGTACGTAATTGGATTTTCTTTTGATACTCACTTATTATATGCCTTATGGGGTATATACATAGGATTTTCTCTTAGTACCTAATTTAGTTTTGGTTATATATATATATATATATATATATGGAGTAAAAATCTTCGGTTTTTATACTTAATACTCACTTGGTATAAAAATTTAAAAATTTTAGAATATAGAATCTAATTGAATTTTCTCTTAGTTTTGATTATATATATAATTCAATTTCTATCTTTTTCATCTTAAAATAAAAATAGTCAATTATATTATTCTTTATTATCTTGAAGTATGTTGTTTTGTGAACAGATTGGATTACAAGGAGAATGAAATATGGAAAAATTTTATACTCTCCCACATAAAGTCTCTGCTTTTATATATAACTATAAGGACTTAATTTGTAACGACCCCAAGTTGGTGTGTTAGGTTCGAACGTTAAAGGTCCAAATAATAAATTTGTAGAGAGTGGGCTGAAAGGCTAGGCCTTGGTCACCGGACGGTGGTTAGTCAGGATTTTCATAGTAATTTGCACGAGGGTGAACCTGGCGTATCTAACAAGACTTTTTTCCAACACAACCTGAGTGACTCCGGTCATTAGACCTCGTCCGAGGAGTTTTATGTTCTTATTATTCTCCTTTTTTAGGGCTCAATGTTCCGGGAGACGATAAGTCCCTCCCTCTTCTTGGCTGCTTCCCCCTTCTTTTATACTAGCTTTTCACCTCTCTTATGCGTCCACGTGTAGGTTTCGCTTTTTAGGGCTGATACTTGTCTTTTCAGCTCATATCCAAAGTGGTTGGGGGTGGTTGTAAAAGTTGAAAAGCATGGTGAAGAGCATAGACCTGTCAGGCGCAGAGTACTTAATTGCAATATTGGCAGCCTTTTACTTGGGCCGCTCCTACACTGTGCTTGCCTTTTCTTTTAGGAGCGCTCTGGGATGCCGAGGACAAAATCGTCCTCGGCTATATCCCTAGGCCATTTGAACTTTCATTGTATATCCTCAGTAATATCTCTCCTCGGCTCAGGTCTTGGACCCTAATGTAAATTGGGCTGAGATCATAAATTCTCTGGCCCCACAATAACTAATAAATTGCTTGTGCAATGCACAGATAATGATATAATATTTTATGTAAGATGGCTTTGGAGAATGCTGTACATATATTATATAGCATAATTATTATAGAATTTTGTTAGTAATGAGTTCATCATAAGAAGTAACAATTATAAATTGCAAACATATATCCACCATAATTAATGAGAAATAAGAAAACAACTTTGGAAGAATATTATAGAATAAAAGTTGATATAGAATGTGTCTTTCTTTTTCTTCTTAATTCTAAAACAAAAATACATATCCCAAATACCCATAGTTAACCACAATCTTTACAAAACCCACGTCCAAAATGTCTGACCTTAACATAATAGTTAATCTACGAACCTTGCTAGTAAAACTAAATTCAAACTAAACCTTAGTTTCTAGCCATTGGGTATTATTTGTTGTGTAGTGTTTTATCATGAATTGTAGAAGGGTAATGAGACATATTTAAAATCTCTAAGAAATTAAAGAAATCAGCATTAAAAAAAAAAAAAAAAAAAGTACAACCATACTCCAAATTTCAATGTTTGATCAAATCCAAAGCTCAAAATTAATAAATTTTTCTAGGACTACAGTTAGTGCCAAATTCAAATTTGGCAACGCCATGTTATTTTTTGTAAGTCTCCCAAATTAATATGAATATAACCTTTTGCAATATGCAGTCATTTAACAAACTAAATCCACAATGGTTGAAAAGTGATTCCAAAACACATATTTGGATGCCCCAATAAAACTTTCAAATTTTTTTCATACATAGAACATTTTGTACTTTAACATAGAAACTTGCCAAATATAAGCATGTACACGTAAACTTAGACCTTTTAACTCATTGTCTTACACTAAGTTTATTAAGAACCACATGAACTAAAATGAGGTCTACTCCCCTAATGCTTAACTACATCCAAATAACATTCAAAATTGATCAAGAATGAAAAGATTAATACCTTCTTCTTCTTTTTTGGGAATCAAAGGCATATCCCTAAAAAATGACAAAGAATCAACATTGACAAAGAGCTAAGTTAAAATCAAAGGAGAAAGAACACTTAATTGAAATAGGCATGAACAATTAAATTTATACTGTGTGAATATCTTGCAAGAAAATATAGTTAAACCAAGAATTCCATATAGGGCCTTCAAGCCCTGTAGCAAAACCAGACATCACTTTGTCCATAGAAGAGCATAAATATCTACACACCTTCTACAGTCATTATTTCTATTTAAACCCAAATGCTTTCAGTTACATCTTATGGACAATAAAGCCTTACCCGATCAAGAACCAAAAGTCCCTCAAACATCTCCACTTCTATGAGTCAAGAATCCAAGCACTATACTCTTCATTTGGCTTTTCAAGAAATGCTTCAACCTTAAAATAAATAAAAATTTGATACAAGATAGAAATTCTATTCTAGTATAATCTAAGTGTATATGTTTGTGAAGCTCTCTTTTGGAGAAACTTGAACTCCGGCCCTTGCCCTTTACACCCCACAAGCACTTATAGTGACCATTGCACAAAGGGTGTGCAATGATAAGGGTGTGCAATGATAATCTTAAAAACAATATATTGACATGTCTGTATAAACAAAAAGACATAAATGCAATATTTTATGCCAATAATGCATGCTCAAAATGTCCATAAGGACCTCATGCACTTCTGCATGAAATCTCTGCTTATATATATATATATATATATATATATACTAGATTATGTCCCGTGCAACGTGTGGATACTTTGTAATTTCTTTTTAAAATAGTTTCTACTCTTGTTAATGACCCATATATAATATTTAATTATGATATAATAGTTATAGAATTATCTTCAGTTATGTTATGCCGTTCAGAGGAGGAAAGTATATCGTGCAAGTTAATTCACATTTATTTAATGATTTTGGCATTAAGACTAAAGTACACAATTATCTCTTTTACGCTCTGTTTGTTTCAGCATTAACGTTTTATGGAAAATGGTTTATTTTCCAAAGAGCATTTTCTAGAAAACTGTCTTATTTTTCAGTGTTTGGTAATAACCTTTGAAAATGTGCTTGAAAATGTTTTCTGATGTTTGGTATGCAATTTTTTTAAAATATTTCTTGTATAATTTAAAACATGTATATTATGTAAACTAACTAATGTAATCATTATAAATAAAAAAACCAAGAATGAATTTGGTTTTCATACTAATTAATCTAAAATTTTGACAATAGATACAATCAAAATTAATTAGTTGTCAAATTTTCATGATCTCTACCACTCATCTTGCTCATATATATAGATAATAACGTACGTACACACACACACATCAACCATTTGTCTACTATGGTCAACTACAAGTCTTCAATATTACTCTAAATTATGTATTTACATAATGTACTGCATAATATATCATCACTACATAGTATCTGCTAACAAAAAATGTATTTACCAACGAATGCAATTCTCCTAAACAATTATCATTCATTATATAATAATATTATTAGTCCACAGTAAAGATTGTCCCATGTAAAAGCAATTTAGAGCAATATAGTTACTATGTTTAAAATTCTCATCTTTTACTTCTTTCATTCTTTCTTCTTCTTCTTCTATTATTTTTTTTTTAATTTTATTTTTTTGCACTTTATGTACGAAAAAGAGGTAACTTCTGCCTGGAATCCATCAAACCGAAAATTTCTTAGAGAAAAAAGAAAATCGAGCTTGAAATTCAAAGCAAAGAATTGGGATTTTGGTAGAGAAGAATGAAATAATTACCGCTGCAAATTTGTTCTCCTTTGCAAGTTGGAGCTATTAATCGATCAGTGAAGTAAAGAAAAATCTAATCAGAGAATTGTGTTACAGAAGGGAAGAGAAACATGGAGAAAAGAGAGAATAGAGACAGTTAAAGAGAGAGATTTATGGGAAGAGGAGAGACCAGAGTTAGTGACAGTGAGGGTGTGAGGAGAGAGAAAGTAAAGGGAAAAGAGAAAAAGTGAGAAAACTTACCATGAGAGAGAGAAGGCACCAAAAAATTATGTTTCTCACGACTATAGACGAAGATAATATCTATAGGAGATGCAACACATGAGAGAGAGATTGTTTTCCAAAAAAAAATTTTGGAAAACAGCTTATAGAAAATAAGCCTTATTTTTATTAGTGTTTTCCATTGACCAAAGATAGTTTTCCATTGACCAGATTTTTTTTGTGCTACCAAACACTGGAAAATGTGGAAAACTATCTTTACAGAAGGTTTTCCAGCGAAACAAACAGAGCGTTACATTTCTTGAAAGAGCTGGGATATATTGGGTTCATGAGTACAGACTTAACTCCTATCTAACAATAAATGGGTTAAGAAATAGATACCAAAACTAACAGTTCATCAACATACGGAAGAAAAAAACATTTATGCATTTCAAAATACCAAATCAATATGAAATATATTTTTTTTTTTTGGAGTTTCAACTTATGGTGTCCGTTGCTAATAATAACTCTTTATTATCAAATCAAAACACCAATCAATTTTTGGTGTAGGCGGGATTGAATCTCAGATCTCTTATTCAACTATCAGAGACTTTACCAATTGAACTAATTGGAACCCACAAATCAATATGGAGTAAATTCCTCTACATAATTTTGAATCTTATCATATGCTATGTACAACAATGTGACTAATTATCATGAGATTGATTGTTTAAATAAATACAGCCGCCAGTATTCTCATAAGAGTAAATTCCTATATGTTCATCAACAGAATCATAATAGTTCATTTTCAGAGTGATTTTTCAACCTCCTTGAAGCTTCCAATATATATTATTAATGTGTGTTTTCTCAATAATTTACTAAATACATACCAAGAGCTGATGACTGAAAAATGTACCTCAGAGGCATTTTTGCCACCATGAACCATAATTCCAAGTAGATAAGGTCTAAATGGCTCACATGGTTATGATTAAATATTAAGGTTCATCTCAAATATGGTAGTCGAGGTACAACTCTGTTAACAGCATGCAGGTCTTTAAACTTCTGAATTGCTTGCTAAAATTGCACTGAACGGATGCTTATCTTTTGCCACCTCCGGGGCCAACTTTTTATTTTATTTTTTAAAAGACTTTCAATTTATGATGTCCGCTTCTCTAAGGCCAACTTTGGAGCAAGCTCTACATCACTATTTTTGTTGGTCCATGATTAAGAATTTACAAATAGAATAAAAATGAACTTCTAGCCTTGTTGCTGTCATACTGTAAGGCTGTATTTATAACATTTGAATTAATTTGAAAAGAGTTGATGAATTTGATTAAAAAAAATATCAATTAATTTGATAGCTTCTATCTTATCCCACCATATTTTGATGAGAATAACTATGGCTATTAATTAGATCTAGGTGCACATGAGAGCATTCCTTAATTCTATTATGGATAAAAAATGTGATTTCCTATCAATATGTAATAAATAGGGTATTAGTGATAAAACTGTGTGTCTAGGATTGGCTTCTTAGGTAAAGTTCGCCTAGTAATAGCCAAATAATACAAGTGAATGCTAGTCATGTGGATATGAGGTTCTAGATGCCTAACACCTTCTAAGTGGTTCTCGTCTCACCTAAAATCCAGTGTCCATTTCTTCTATCCGCCTTAGTCCATGAGATTTATGACATATTCTTAGTGTTATGTTTAAGATGGACCCACACCATGCAACCCGAACTTGCTTCATGGTGGTCTATCATTGGAGGCCCTTATTGGATGTAATTGGGAGCTCAAGCCAAGACACTCGTAACTGTGTCACTTCTTATGTTCATACTTTGAGTTCGTTTGGAAACAACTTATTTAACTTTTGCTGAGAACTTTTTACTGAAAGTGTACTAAAATATACCCTGAAAAAAGTGAAAAAATTTGGGAAAAAATGATGTATTAAAAAGTTGTATATAATATTGGACGAAGTTTTATGCTGTTTTTTTAAATGAACTACTTAATATATATATTTCTCCTAGCAAATTATATTGAACATTTTTATGTGAAAAGATGCCATCAAAGAAGGAGGCTTTGTGAAAACCTGTTACAACTAATGCAAGAAGAATCATTAGCTATTTCTCTTGGAACATATGTAAAAAGATCCCCCTTCACACCCCCCCCCCCCCCCAAAAAAAAGTGAAATACAAAATCTATAATCTCTTAGATATATCCCATGGCACTTCTTCTTCTTCTTTTTTCTTTTTTTTTTTTTAAATCTAAAATCTCCTGTATTTTTTTATTGTTAAATTGTAAGATTTGAATAGAGTTTGACTATGGGGTTGGATCAAAGATTTAAAATTTATCACCAAAAAATTAGATGCGTTAAGTTTATTCAATGGAAGACTAAGTCTGGGCAGGTAAGATACCTTTATAAGATTAGTAGTTGATGCCATTCAGGTAAGGTAACTTTTGATCTTCTAAGTCATGAATGTGAGAAGTTGAAATGTTGCCTCAAGAAAGTTTGGTAGAAAAATGGGGATACTTGCTGTTGCTGATACCCGATTATTACCACTAGTTGGAGGAGAGAGATCAACCACTGTGATGGTGACACTTGCGTGCTTCCTTTATGATGCCGCGGAAGTTTGAAAAAAGCACACATGATGCTCTCTTGAATGAAACATAAATTAAACTATTAATTTCTGGCAGTAAACCTCAAATCCACAGGGTGATAATTTTCTGAAATCTACCACAGAGAAAAAAATAGAAAAATTCTAAAATTTATTAATAATAAGCTAATCTACCTTTGAAGGCTACAAAATATATAAATATGATAAAGTAAAACCCTAAGACGATAGGAAACATCTGAAACCTTAATTCACATCAATTACGAGATTTGGTGGCAAAATACTGAGTTTTACCAAAAATGGTAAAATTGAGTTAAATGCAAAATTATAAACTATTGACCTTAAGGGTCGTCCCAAAATAAGCCGGACCTTATTATGATTTTTAAGCAAAAAGTTAATAAAAAAACAAAAATGACTAAAAACAACAAAGTCACTGTTTTCGGGGCTTGATCAAAGGAATTCACCAAAATTAGGGTGCATCTCATAGCAAAGCCACGACTATTGTTCAAAAGACCGTTTCCATTCAGCTTGCCAAATTTCACACAATTCTAACTCTATCACTCAAATGATTTCTAATAGTGTCTTTTTACCTTGCGCGATTTCAAGTGCCCTTGATAGTCTATGAAGGCCTTTGCAGCTTGTTCTACATCACTTTATAGATGCTCCCATGCATATGGGGCTATTAAATTACTAAAATGGAAGAAATACATAATTTATGGAGTCGTCATTAATTGAGATTCTAAGGTGAGATTGATCACTTGTGTATAATTGATTTGAATTATCAAACCTACTTCAAAGGGAAGTCACAACAGAGCCCAAGCTATGTAAGGATCAAATAAATAATGTCTTTGGACAAAATATGAGTCTGAAAGTTTGATAACACGTAAGGATCAAATAAATAATGTCTTTGGACTTGGACAAAATATGAGTTTGAAAGTTTGATAACACATGAGAGGAAGGTATTAGGTACCCCCATCATGCCAATTTATTTAGTTTTATAATTGACATTTTTCAACCATCCAATTTATTTTGTTTTATAATTGAACTTTTTCAACCATCGCAATAGTGATTCTAAGATACCGAATCTTTCATTTTAAAATTGACTTTTTCCAACCATCGCAGTACTAGTGATTCTCATGAAAGCAAGATACATAAGAATTGACATTTCCTAATTCCTACCTAAAAGAAGGGGATCATATATAAAAGTAGGGAATTAGAAATATCCTTGGGAATTGAGATGCTTTAATTATGAGAAAAACATGGGCCACAGAATCGCCCTGCTACCTAACATGAGAGAAGAATGAGATCTTAAAGAACCTGTTATAGACATAATGTGAACTAATTGCTTTCCTTAATCAATTCTAATCCATTTTAATATAATAATTATAATAATAATCCATATAATTATAAAGTTTAAATACATCAATAGAAAAAGTTCGTAATTTTATTCTTGATTTAAGTAAATTAAATTAAATGCTAAAATCCAAATCCTTCTCAATGAAATTTGTCATTACAAGTACTTGTTAAATAAAGATATATGTACAGTCAAATACATTTAGTTTAGTCATGTCAGCCCTGTGCATTTTCTAATAACATGCATGAAGAGCAGTAGACTCATCCATTTTTACTATGATTCAAATGATTTTTCATTTTTAGACCCCACCTTCAAAATCGATTTCAAAGGTTTTGGACCATCTTCTTCACTCTCAAAAGAAGTAGACTTGCTTATAGTTTTCTTTAGTTTCTTTTTCTTCTTAGGCGTGGTTATCTCCTCCACTTCATCTTTTATGCTGACCATTTTCTTTAGAGGTTTTGGTCCAGGTGCAGCTGTGGATAATGGTGCTTCCTCTACTGTCATTTTGCCAGAATTCATGTAAGAATCTTTGTTATCTTGGACTTCATGTGAAGAAGAAATAATGTCATCAACATTGCCTTGAACTGGTGGGAGCTCCTTGTCATGGGGGCCAAAAGGGTCTAAATTTTTTGAACCATTGCCTTCATCTAGCTCAACCTTGGCTCCTGGAATAGCAGCTTCACATGGTGTTTCTTGAGCCATCGGGTGGTCACTGTTGGGGCCAGCTCCATTGTCCGCATCACTGGTTATTGTAGGCACTTGGGTTGAACCTTGATCTGTAGTACAGCCTAAATACACGGTCTTGTGAGCATGTGATGCTAGGCTCTTCATGATGAAGAGGAAGAGCCTATGGCAAATGCTCATAGATTGGAGTTGGCTTTCTCTTTGATCCATCTATGAAAAATGGTATTCGAAGAGAGGTAGTTTTGATGAAAACGGTGTGTTGTGTGCAACTGAAGTTGAATTGAATTGGGGATACTTGGAAGTAACTAGTAAGGAGATTGTTTAAGAGAGCTTCTTTGCTTTTCTTTAAAGTTAAAGAAATAAAATGCCTTTACCATATTTGGCCTCTGCATTTTATAACTTCAAAAGAATACAAGAAGGCATTGCTTGGACAAATGGCATACTTCCCTACAAGTTTATGGTGTTCAATGTGTGGCAAGATTAAATCACTGGGCTCTTGGCTCAAGTGGCAAGGGATTTGGTGGGATTGGATAGGCTTTAGGTTTATTATATCAATAAATTTGTGGTGACCAATTTAGTGAAGGACATCAGTCTTGCTATTGGCATTAGAGATCAAACCTCAAAAACCAATACCCAAAAAGTCATGTAAGCCTATGAATGATATTTTTCCTTCACGTTCACGGGTTATATCCTTCTTAAAATATATATTTGAAGGATTAGTCTAATTGTACCTTTTTTTTTTTATAGAAGAAAATCTAATTGTACCTAATGTTCATAATTTTGGATCATAAGTTAATTCTATTCTTTTTTTATACTAATTCTACTATATCAATCTTTTATTGCCAATACGTGGTTTTAGTGATAATGACACTTTTTGTAATACCCTATTTTATGGTTCGAACCCCACCTTCCCACCCCATTGTCTACCTATTAAAAAAAAAATGTTTCTTTCCTAGTAAATTTTTGTTATCATAGCAGTTATGCCATCAATTTCTGGCAGAAAGCAATTACTTAAAACTGCTTGGGTGGAATGGTGGTAGATGGTAATTTAATTTAATTGTTTTGTCTGGTGAGCTCATATTAATGTACTCATCTGTAACAGTCTAACAGATACATGCAGAGGAATCTTTAATATCTTTAATCCATTCTGCCCATAAATCTCAAGTGATTTCCTTACCCTTCATATTCAACTTGCCTTATAATTTTTATACATTCAGAGTCAACATTACTGCAGCTTTATTGGGTTTTCTCCGTATACACGCTGGTTGACACACTTGGCAATGATCCCATCAGCTTCAAAATCAACCTAACCCATCCCATTAACTTTCAATAAGCTCTAAGTCTAAAAATATTTCCTGAAGTGCCCTTAGCGTTTCAATTGACCAGGCAACCAATCTTATTCAAAACTTTTGGTTTACTAATTGCGTACCCCAGTATATACTAAACTTGGGGGAGATTGCTTTCTTTTCTTAAAGAGAACAACTCAACTCAAAGGCTCGTTTATTTTCTGGTAAGAGTAAAAGAAACTTGTAAGAATATAAAAAATTATTACTCTAAAGGTGGAATTCTTATGGGTTTTAATTAGTTCAATTGATAAAGTCTTTTGTCATTAAATAAGAAATCTAAAGTTGATCCCCGCCTATACCAAAAAACGAATTAATATTTTGGTCTGATGATAAAGAGCAATTATCAGAAGTAGAAGTCACAGGTTAAAACTATTTCTAAAAAATAAAATAAAAAGATGGAATTCTCCCCTGTATGATATTTGATCATTTAGCAACAAAATTTAATTTGGTTGGAGAAAGTTTAAGTTGGAAACTTTTATTTGACACACAAGGATATTATATGTTGCTCAATGCGTAGTGGTTTATAAAATTCAGAGGCTTAAAACTCCCCACATGGCACATTTAGGTCACTCAAGAAGCCCCTAGATCAATAGAGGCATGGCGCCATGGGAGAAAATATGAAATAATATATGACAAAGCATTATGTTTAAAGAACAGATATAACCAGTTCCCCACTCTGGTTTGTTGCGTAAGGAACTCGATGCCTCAATGCAACATGATCATCCAAAGTTAATCTCAGGTAAAACTTGGAGCTGAATAGTAAGCTGCAATTCTTGACTCAGGCAGATCCATTTCTGATTATAGAACCATTCCTTATTTACTCATTAATCTCAACATATAATCTACTCAAGGATTGTCTACACATTTTCTGAGACACAAAAAGACATGCGCATTACTAAGAACTGCACAGCTATGAAAATAATCATGGACTGTCCTTAAGGATAGACATGGTAATCACTGAGCTGCATTTAATTTTATTCCTTGCAAAGTGAAATCTCATAAATTTAATTCATCGAACAAGAAATTGTGTTTAATAAATCTGATAAATTTACAAACAATTCAGGTGACAAAATTGGGTAACAGCAGTTAATCATCATCATCAATGGCACAGTAGATATCAGTCCTCAATCAAGAAGATTTTGTTGAAATCCTCCCACAGAGACGCCAGTAAGCACCAGGGTGAAAGAGAGATTTCTCAAATACCCAGATGTCACGGACTAGGACCTGAATAATAATAAGCATCAGACATTATTCAGACAAGATACTAACATACTAGAAATTTCAGGAAACTTACATTGAAAACTGAAGAAATGCATTCAATTTGAGAAAATAATCACACACTGTATTATCAATTATGCATGTAGTGGGGTCAAACCAACCATGAGGGATGACTTCACCCCGTACAATTACCTTTGCATCCCAGCTATTAATGCTTTGTATTAAGCACACTTGTACTGAGGTTTAGAAATTGTAGTTCCTATTATCATCTTTGTTCAAATTAATCCATGCAAGGCATAGAGTGTCACAACCCAGCTGTATTTTAATGCTTATCTACTCTTCAAACAACAACAAATAGCTAAATAAAGGGCTGTTACCTAAAATTTAACAGCATCACTGATAAAAATAAAATCTGTTAACATTACCTCTTTAGATTTATCTCCTGCGACAACATCACCGTTTGAATCATAAGCTTCAAATTTCTGTCATAACACAAATATATCCGTAAAATTTTTGTAGTTTTCCGTTTTCTCAATATATTACTATTTTTTTTTTTGCTAACATTCTCAATATATTACTATATTTCATTAATCAAAGCAAAAGATATATGGATGCTGAAAACCAAACCACAGATCTAGAATAAACAAGGATAAATAAACTCAGATGAATCATGAATGATTTTATATGTTTATGAGATGTCTAACTTCTGTCTTTTATAGATTTATGTTTGTTCTTTATAAGTATCTTATTTTACAAGATACATTATGATAAGAACATCAATTCTATGGAATAGAACTAATTAAATGTAGCAAATACCAAATCCACTAGTAAAGCATCATATTTTACACTTATCCAGTCACCCAATATCCACAGGTGAAACCACTTTTGCTAACCAAAAATGGTTGCAGACTTGCACAAAACTGTCACAAACACCATGCAAGGTTGAACATGCTTGAAGTTTTCCAGAACTGAGATGTTTCTGATCTGCGTTAGGCACCCAAGTTGTGCACATTGATTACAAATATAAACTCCAACAAACAACAGAATTGGTACAACCACAATAAGAAGAGGAGGATATTTAATTACATAAAGTTCACCTGCTTAGTTAGAAACTCGAGTGTAAGTTGAATGAAAACTTTGTTGAGGTCATTTCGATCAACTCCAATCTGTAATCAAATTTAAAATAAAAAATAAAAAAAAGGCAGGCGCGTGGGATATAAGTTCAATATAATTTATAAAGAAAAAAAGGGGAACTTTTTATTTTCATAGGTAAAATAGAAAAAAAATTTTGTAGTCTTGAATTTGAAGACACCCTTTCCAGATCATTTGGCCACATATTTCCATTCTATTCTAGGTAAACCATCCCAAGTAAAAGCAAGGAAGGAAAACCAAACTCATGCCAAATTAGAAATGGACAAGTAGTCAAGAGTCTTATAGCTCAACTGACACCAGTGTTTTCAACGGAGAAACAGAGTTCAAATCCTCCCCTCCCCCAACAATTGAATTATCAAAAAAATAAAAACAAAAAAGAAGGAGAAAAAGAAAGAAATGGACAAGCATAACATTGCGACTCTGCTTTCCAAAGTTCTCACATTGGGGATCTGTCATCCAGAAAAAAAAATAAAAATTGTTTTATATTATATACACTAACATTCCTACAAAATAAATAAGAGCAAAAATTGAAAATCTTCTATATCTAGTGACTACTTAACCAATGCTTTTATTTAAGATCAGCATCTACTGATTAGGATCATATCAGTTTACTAATTCAGGTTGCAGAATATTCCATAAAATAGTTGTAGACAAATTGGAGGGTATAAATTCAAATTTGATTGAACTTCAACCAAAATGATGTCATTGGTGCCTTGCAACTCCCAAGACACCAGCATCTGTCCCACCCCATGCATCACTGCCTACTAAATGAAAATATGTATGGAAAAGGCAGTTGATGGCTGCTTTTGTCCAGCCATCCTGATGTTAGATCTTAGATATCCATTCTCAATTCATATTAAACTACACTGTTAGTGTTAGTAAAACAAAGAAATTTTAGTACTTGCCAGACGAGCTCGCAAAGTTCGCATCTTTACAATTGGCATGATCATTTCCCAGTAGACCTTACTCCACACTGATTCTCTTTGTTTAATTTCATTTTTGAGTGCCTGTCATGAAGAAAACCAGAAAAAATATCTCAGGAATAAAATATAATTCTTGTAAAAATTGATAAAGTTATAAAGAATGAGAGAAGCATGACTGAAGCAGACAATGGTCAAAGGAAAAGGAGCATACAGAGTACATTTTCTCCGTGACTGCTTTCCTTAATAATGATTTATCACCGTTTGCCATTAGTGTGTTTATCTGGAAAAGAAAAGGGAAAAGTTTCAGCTTGGGCAGAAAGAATCCAAAGGAACCAATGATATAGCCGAACTTGAATTATTTGTGTTAAATATTTACTTCTAACTTCATTGATTTGCAACCAATGAAACTTTCTTTTTTGCATTGTTTTGCTTTCCAGTCCTTTCCTTATATCCTATACTAAAAATTCCTAGTTTCAAATATCAGAGATTGTGAGTTTTCTTGAAGAGAAAAAAATGAGGAGAAATGTAATTGCTTGTCATAACTCAAAAACATACCTCCTTGTACAACTCTGCAGCCTCATTGTAAAACTTCTTCTTTGAATATCCAGATTTCCTTAATTTATTAATTGCATAGGCACTTTTGAGCTGCAAATAAGAAAATGCAATTCATAATTGGCCTTTATAAAGCCAGGGCCTTGCACAATCTATGGTCTAAATTTATTATTGATTCATAATACCATAATGCCATCATAAATACAAATCCAAAACAAACCAATGAAACTTGTAAGTAACATATGGTATAAATAGCACCTCAACATGATGGAGCAGGCATGGAATAAAAAAGAAGCCTGGAGTCAGGTGTTCAATTATTCCAAATAGACCAGGGAGAGAGAGAGAGTGAGCACTTAAAAAAAGTCACAGCACATATGTGTTGTTTGAATGCATACCAACTAGAGCCTGCTAGAATGGAAAAGAGTAGCCCCAATAGATCCAAACAATAAGCTGAATGAATATAAGAAACACAAGTAGATAGAACTAGTTATAAGTGGGCATGCAAGAGTAGCAACTCTAAAATGATTTCCTCTTTCATTAATCTTCAACAAAATTTTTGTAAACAGTACATGGGACAAAACGATTGTAGCATAGTGGACCATGCATGGCACCAAAAGAGAGGATTTGGTCTGGGTTCAATTAAAACCATAAAAGCAAGATAAGTACTGAAAAAAGGATAATAAGGTGCAAGAATGTCACCTCTAGAATAATATCATCTTTTGTTCTTTTCCACCCACTTCTTGTGAACCATCTGATACATGAAAACAAAATGATTGAGCAGAACGAAAATAAATGCTATATGCTAACAGCAAAAAAAACTATAAGTGTAAGTCATTAGAAACATAATGCAGCTCGGGTGTGCAACTAGAGAATGATGAATGCAGTAGCAAATAACAGGTACTAAGAAATTGAAAATTAAGGAAATACCATAAAGATCGAAGCACACACATGACACAACATCAAATGGGAAAAGTTCCCCGAGAAAACGGCAAACCTACATTTTCAATTAAAGTGCTGGACACTTGTTGACAGTCATTTATATGACAATATTAGGTGACAATAAACTAGCCCTATTCCCTAGACTAGGTATCCCGAACAATATCATTAAACTAACAGACCTAAGCCTTAATCACAACTAAGTAGGGGTGAGCTTCATGGATCCTTTTAAACTAATTCAGCCATATCCCCATATGCATCTTTTTCCTACCAGTATTTCCTATCTAAGAATATGCTTCTCTTCACCACCCTGCTTAACTCTTATTATATCCTTATTCATTACTTCTAACCAAGTTATTTTAGGTCTTCCTCTAGAGCTCTATCATTTTTCACTCATTCAACTTGAATGAAATCGTTCTTTTTAGTTATACAGTAACCTTTATCTGATCCGTAGATTCTTTTTATTATATTTTCAAGTATATATATATATATATATATTTTTAAGAAAAGTCACATGTTCTAATCGTTCCATTTTTTTTCATTTTAATACAAAATTTTCTTACCTAAAAAAAAAAAAAAAAAAAAACTATACCAGATTCTACTAATCATGATTTCAGTTTCAAGATTGTGTTGATTTCTTAAAGGCTGTATTCTACAACAAAATTTTGGCTGTGTATCTTCACCATCACAGCAATGTGCAATTTCAGTATGTATTCTACAGCACTCTCAATCCTTCTTCATGCTAGGGCCTTCAGGTTTCCAACGCCAAAGTAAAGATCATATTCTCCTTTTCTAATGATATTAAACTGATCGTGCTCTCACCAAGCCCTCACCTTTACATAAGACAATTTAACTAATTTCATCTTTAAATTAAAACTGTCTACCTTAAATAATTATTTTATAATGAACTTTGTGAGTAATGTAAAAGTTCAAATGTTATAATACTGTCTACCTTAGAGTCTTTGTCCTTTTGTACATAGTGTGATGCATTTTTTTTTGTCTTCTTTGGCTACTTCCTGCCCCCTCTGCAGGGAGTAGTCTTCTTTTATAAATAAAAAATAAAAATAAATAATAAAAAAAATTTATTCTTATAAAAAAAAAAAATTTAAATAAAAATAATGAATAATATTACCTTACTGTAACCATCCAGAATTTTTATCAAGTTATAGTTAGAGTGGATGCAAAGTCTTGCAAAATAGAAAAAGCCCCTCATTTTACACATTTTGATCCAAAAAACACCTACATTAGTGGGTGTAAAATTGTGCATAAATGCACAAGTGCTATAGTAACCGTGCATATATGCACGGTTACTGTAGTGCTTGTATTTTATATTTTACTAATTTTTTCTCTCTCCTTCACCTCACTCTCTTTTTCTCTCTGGACCCTTTCACTCTCACCTCACTCTTGCCACTGCCAATCACCATAGCTCTGATAGAAGAAGAAGATGCAACCACCAACCCAGCAACACCCTACCACAACCACCCCATGGAAAACCAAAATCATACCAAACCCAACTCAAATCAACTCAAACCCACAGAAAAACCCATCCCAAACCTGATATTGCTACTGCCAAGACCAACAAACAACTGTAATATACACCAAGGTGAAGTTAAGAACTCTACAGTAGTAAAGGTTAGCATCGATCAACACCAAGGTGAAGTTAAGAACCCGATCTGGCGTCGATCAGCGTCGATCAGAGCTGGGTATTTGGTTGAATGGGAGATGTCGATTTTGTTGCACACTGGCTGGGTTGAATGGTATTTGGGTGGGTTGGGAAAGAAGAAGAAAAGAAAGAGGAAATGGCAGAGAGATAAGGAAAAAGAAAGAAGAGGAAGAATATGTTAATGTTTATCGGGAGATAAAATAATATTAAAAAAAGAATATAAAAATATTATTTACATAAAATATAATGTATAATAGATGGACTAATGTGGGTGTTTTGTAAAAATGAGTTTGTAAAATAGAAAAAGTAGCTTTTTTTGTGCAAAATAGATGATAAGTTTGCATCCACTAATGTGGATGCTCTTAGCTCAACAGATCAGATTGTATTACTGCAAACATTTTAAATTTAGTGTCACAAGACTTAGTAGAGCTACATGCTTGATAAAGATTATAAAACTTGTATAAATCTAACCTCCGCCAAAATGGTATTTGTTCACGAGGTGCATATGGTTCATAGATGAATCCAGGGCTCGTCATGGAGACTTTAAGAGCTCCCTGCATTCATAGAATCATAAGCATGGAATCATATTATTGGTTGCACTGCATATTAGCGGAATGAAAACAGTTACAGTAAGTTCATTTGTGGTATCCATTAGGATTAACATATTGATAAATAAAACTCCTAGCTAACACACAAGTTAGCACTCCAAAGTAAAAATAAGAAAGAAATTCAAATAAATTCGCGTCTTTGCATTTGTAGATTCACAAAACATGAGAAAAATTATGCCAAAATACACTAATGAATCTTTAAGACAAAGCAGTACCTGCATCTGGCATTTTCAATTTAAGAAAAAAGTAAGGTTGTGCCTGCTAAAGAGAGAATGCTAAATATAATTCTGTTGTTTCAATTTTTTGATCAGTTCACCATAAACATAGGGAACTATGAAAGGTTTTATCAATTTCAGTTTTCTAGCATGCTAAAGCCTACCAGTGAGAGAAACTCACAAACCAAAATTAAAACATATGTATGAGCACGAAGAACTCTCATATAAAATTTGACATAAGCAATAAAGGAAAATAAATTAGTTACTCCTGATTTATAAATAGAACCCTACACCTAAGCCCATGGACCTCTTAGAATAATTGAATGTATCAATCCAAACCTTTGATCTTGATATTTTTTTCAGCACATTTAGAAGAAACATGGTAAAAGAGTGACTTGAGGGTTCCCATCTTCCAACTCTTAACATAAAAAGGGAAACATTGAAATTATTATTTTGCACACTCTTGTTCTTGTATTTTTGAGGTTTTGTCCTCTCCCGATTCTTGCAAGTCCTTTCTTGTGTATAAATTTATAGTACTTACATATTATTTCATTAAAAAGAGGACCAATCACCATTTTCCAACATAATGACGCAGAATAAATATACTAGCATGATTGTTTAAGAAGTAAGGAAAACACACCATCTGTCGTGCTTGCGGAGGGGCTTTTACTTGTGTTGATAATGACCTCGTATCATTTGAGAATATCAATAACTCAGCAGCCTACAAAAATAAAAAGAGAGTTGATAATACAAAGAGATTACCATCTTTCATGTCTTAGTCTTTGAAACATAGATGCACCAGCCAATATATAAGTTCAAAAAGAGATTTAAAAAGTTACCATTGTAGAGCGAAGTGGCATTGTACTTCCACGAGTCAATGGGAAAGCATTGTGGGCCTTGTATAAGCAAGAAGAAACACTCCGCTGATTTAGTTCAGGAACTGACACATAGAAGACTACATAAATTTATTGAAATACAAACACTTGCTTTGGAAACCTCCTAAATGTAGCACATAAGTTAAGAAACTTGAAAGTAAATGTGTCAATGAAAGCCAATTACCATTTGAAATAGCAGTAGAATAGCTTCTTGAGCTGCCAAGCCTGAACATGCAAACAATACTCATATTCAATACACTATTTCCACTCCCAACAAAAACTCAATTCAAAATTTCAACAAAAACACAGACCCATTTGTTTGGATGCTAAGAAAATGTAGGAAATGAAAAGAAAAACAAAACTTCAATCCAATTTTCTATAGTGAAGTTATGAGATATGTAAAACTAAGCACAACTTAGCCAAAGGGTCAAATGGGTATCCAAAAAACATAATCTTTCTTTGATTTGCATTTTCCTTTATTTTCCCAGTATCCAAATGGAGCATAAAGAAGTGAACTTTGTACTTACAGATATGAAGATTCTCGAATCCCAGCCGTCCGATACAGTGAACGCAGAGTTTGCAATCTTCTCAAAGCCATTTCTGCTCAGAAAAAATACTTCAAATTTCAAAACCCTATTGTGATTTTTCTCCGATCATGAAGATTGATAACAGAGAGTGAGAGAGGTTTTGGTTTGGTTCTCACTTCTCAAATCTCAAGGGTTTAAGGGAAAAAGAACATAAATGGGCCTCTGTGAATGATTCTGTGATTTGGGCTAAGTTGGGCCTATACCACAATTAGTGATTTATCTTCAAGCCCACTTTGTTTTGGTTGCTCAAATAACACTATTTCACATGTAATCTCTCTTCTCCTGAATTTATAGTTCATAATTTTAATTGTTGTTATCCTAATCCTAAACAATTGTTCATGTTCTCAAATCTCAAGTCAAAACGCAAAAATCATTAGTTTTCCACATGGTTGTTAAAAATAAAATTGTTAAATGATTTACATTGCACTAGAATCTCTGATTAGTAGAATGATAGAATTAATATTCCTACTTGATTTCAAATTTTGACATTTTTCTATAATTAAATTTTGACATATTTATAAACCATTATTTATATATTTGAGCTCAACTTAAAAAGAGAGAGAGAATAGTTTGTATGACCTTTTGCTGGTAACAAACCCATCACTTCTATGAGATAAATCCATAATTGTGATTAACATCTTTTCTTACATGTTATAACTTTTTTATTAGCTCCAATTGTCATGGTTTGCTGAATTATAATTAATACAACTCGATTCTAAAAAAAAAAAAAAAAAAAAAAAAAAAATTACTGTGACAAATCATTAAAAGAAAAAAAGAAATTTGCTTAGATGAGAAATTCTTTTCACTATCTATTTGTTGAGATGATAAATTGTGATTAGAGCAATTCCATTTTACATGGATCAATTAATACTATTAAAATATTATGTTTATTATTTTTATGTAAAACAATTATCAATAATTACATTGTATAGGACGAAAATTGCTTTTGCACATTGTGAAGTGCACACACTATACACATGTAGGGATATTGGACGCAGAAATTCTTTATCTATTTATATATTGGGCCTATGGCCCAATCCAAAGATGAGGGTTTATCCGAGGAAGAGTTATCTTTGTCAGAAGAGACTACGATAGTAAGTAGAGAGGTCAATCTTGGTCATAACAGTTCAAGGGGTGGGCCGAAAATAAGCACATCCTCAGCTAACCAATTCTGAGGTCCGAAGGAGTTATCAGTCATCCCGGGTAACATTCCAGGAAGTTCCGTTAGTGCAAATATGTATTGCAGTGAGATCAGACTGGGAGAAGTCCTAAAAATATCTTAGGAGAAATCTGTTGTCTTTGTATTAAATGCACTGTAGCTAACTCTCTGGTTGCATTAATGTAGAGGTGATGCCTAAGCAATGAATTTTAGCCTTACAGTTACTACATAAGAACTTATGGGGAGTGCCAATGGGACAAATATCAACACCGATCGTCTGGCATGCACGTGAAAGGTGGAGATGAAAAGGAAAGACTGTATAAAAGAAGAAGGAGGCAATGAGACTAGGGGGTCGAAAAAGAGAGAAAAATTATTGTAGCATCTAAAACTAACTTTGTAATCAAACCTCAAAAAGAATACATAAGAATAAATCTCCTTGGACTTTGCCGAGGACGATTATCTTCATTATAAACCTATTCATTTACATCTTCTTGTCCTTTAAACCTATTTTCTAGTTAGTCCAATTCATTAGAACCCAGTTTTTCCAACTCATTCTCTACAAATTCATTGTTTTGGGCTTTTTGAGCCTAAGTCCATTCATACCTTGGGCTAGGATTTCAAACCTGGTCCTTTCAACACACATTACTTATTAATGTTGAAAGTATGATTTTAGTTATAAATTTGAAATTCTGAAACCTATCTTGAAAACACAAATTTAACTGAAATTGTGTTTTGAACTCACAATTTCAATACACATCAGTGTTTAATTAACATCGCTCCTACATATAATATATATTATCTACAATTACTAATAATGTTCAAATTGCCCAAATGTAATTATCCGAATTTAGAAAAAAAAAAAAAATCAGGGGTTTTTTTTGGTCACCGTACGTACAAAAATCCACAAGCCTCTTCATTGGTAGATCGTTGGTATTGTACGATCTCAACCGTCCATCTTATGCTCATCTCACTCTCTTTTTTTAAAGTCTATGTATATATATAAATCCCACTTCAATTTCTGGTTCCCGCCACTTCAAATCTCGTTGATTAGAGCAAATCCCAAAGTACTCTTTCTCTCTCTCTCAGTATTGTTTGATTGCCGAGAAAACGTAGAAAAAGAAGGGAAATCAATCTGATGAACTTTTTTCCTTTTAGATTTTTCACTTATTATACTCAGCTGAGCCAAAATACGCCAGGCGGAGATTAATACGGACGAGATTTTTCTTCGTTTTGAAGCAAATCAAACAGCTCGAAAGAATTTGCGTAGATTCGAAAACCTGTTATGATTTTCTCTTTCTTTTTCCTTCATTTTCTTAGCAACCAAACTCATATGTCATAGTTCACTCTCTGGAGATATCGTGTTAGTTTTCGTCTTTACACAGTGTTTGGTTACTAAGAAAATGCAGGAAAAATGAAAGAAACCGATGACTGAGAAATATAGTAATGAATTTCCATAGTTTTCTCGGCAAACAAACAATGACTAATATATTGTTTTTATTCTTTTTGTTTCTCAACTAATTGCGTTTTTTGCTTTGATGTCTAAATGTAGATCTGCGTTGGTCTATAATTTCTCATTCTTTAGAAAATGTTGTTGTAGATTAAACTTTGATAGCAAATTGAGGCTTTGAGCTTGAAGAAAACTATGTCAAATATCACAGTCTGTGCTCGATTCAGGCCGTTAAGCTCGAAAGAGCGAAGAGATCACGGCGACAGTGTTTGTATCAGATGCATAGACACCGAGACTTTCATTTTGAAGGTGAACTTTTTGCTTGAATGTCGTGTTGTTACACGTATTAAATTTGGTCTAGAAATTGAAGTGCAGCACGTGGTTGAATTTGATTTGCATTGAATCTGTGATTATTTTTAGTGAAATTTGAATTTGCTTGTGTAGGATGAGAAGGAAGAAGATATTATATTTAGCTTTGATAGGGTGTTCTGTGAGAAATCGGACCAAGCTGAGGTTTATGAGTTTCTAGTTCTGCCTATTGTTCGAGGTATAATTCAGAAACTTTGTTACATTATGAATACAAATAAGTATTTTGAATCATATAACTCAGAAAAGTTATGGTCGTCGTGATTAATTGTTACTCATCTTCAATCATCATTAAATTGAGGGAAGGGTTTAACTTATTGGGAATTGAAACATAGTTTGGCTCTCTAGTTTGAACTTCGAATTGTTCTTCTAATATTGAGCTTTTATTTGTATGTGTGTTGGGCTTAATTTGAAACAGATGCTGTTAATGGAATCAACGGGACGATTATTACTTATGGACAGGTAAGATGTAGTTAGTTAAAAAGTAATAGTACTCGACGCTGTTGCTTATGTGGGTTAATCCTCCCTGTATCATGTACACAATCATTTGGATTTTGTATATACGGCTTACAAGTAGACAAGGTTTTTGATTGATGGGATGAGAAGATAGGAAATGCTTACTATATGAGGTGTGAAACCACATGCAGTACTGAATTATATTATTTAAGAATTGAGACCACAAGTTGAATTGAATCATAATGTTATTAGCCATGAACAAGAGATGTTTTTCTTTTTTCTCTCAAAAAGTGTTTGAATATTGATTTTAAGATAAATTATGTATGTGTGATTAATACTTTGATGGTGTTTTCTTGATAATGTTCTATTATATGTTTGTAATTTCATACATTTCTGTTATGGGAACTAATTAGAAAGATAAAACATTTTCCCACTGCCACTGTAAAACTTTCATTCTCTATTCCATCTGGTGAACTGAGCAGCTAAATAAAGATGATATTCACTGCTCCAAGCAAATTTTCCTAGAATTGTAAAGGTTAAATATTTTATCATTGAAGTAAAACTTTAGTGTTCCTCCTCTGTACATCCACAGGTTATAACACAGCACATAGAATGACACTTTTTGTTGACATAGTTTCTTCATTTGATTTGCAACTTAAGTTACTGATCATTTGTCTAATATTCTAATTGATTGACTCTCCTCATTCCATTGGTGACAGACTGGAGCTGGAAAGACGTATAGCATAGAGGTAAGCAATCAATCACAAGTATATCCCAGAAATGACTCATAGACATTAAATTCTGTTCATACATGAAGCCATTTTTTGATCAGGGGCCTGGCATTCTAGAATGTGGCGAGCAGAAGAAAGGAATACTTCCAAGAGTAGTAGATGGAATTTTTGAGCATATCAAACCTGATAAAATGGCAAAGTACTTGATCAAGTTGTCAATGGTATTGAGGCACACTTATGTTCCTTTATCTTGCACTAAGGACCAGCATTGGCTATAATATTTCTATTAATCACCTAATTTAAAATTTTTAATATTTTGTGATTCTTCTAGGTTGAAATCTACATGGAAAAAATAAGGTACTTGTCACCCGAATGCAGCATTTATTCTCAGATCCATGATTCTTCTAACTCTGATGGTTGATTCCCTTACCTGTGAACACCTCAGTCTTTGTTATAACTGTGTTTTCCAGATTAAATTCTAGGAAGTTCTAATGATTGTGACTGATCTTTTCCTACTTATTATAGCTTAACTGAACTCTCCCTTCTCAGGGACCTTTTTGATTTATCCAAGGATAATATACAGATAAAGGAGAGCAAAATAGAAGGGATATTGTTGTCTGGAGCAACAGAGGTGAGGCCTATTTTCTTTTTGTAAAATCTTTCAATGCATGATCTTATTTTTGTTAACATAAAGTATGCAGTTTTACCTATATTGGTCATGTTAATTATCTTAATGTGCCGCAGCATGCCACAGACCAGGATTCAAATTCTCAATAAACTTAAGCACTAAAGCACCAATTTTCACAGGCTTTTTTTTTTGTAGCAAGACATGCACGTGTCAGCACACACACACACTCACACATATATACAAACACATGAAAGTTCTGAGGCATCTGTTGTTCAAGATTTCCATAGTCTGGGGAAAGATAATTTGGTCAGAACCATCTTGATTCTCTTTAAACTTTTATTTATGCTAAATATTCAAAACCAATATGTTTCAACAGATTAGTATCTTAAGATAACAAAATGCTGCATCAAATTGGATCCATTTTATATGTCTTTCAATGTTTAAATTTTCCTTATGTTATGGTTTCCTCAATTTTGAGAGCCTTCCTTTTCCAGATGTCTATAATAGATCCTGCAGAAGCATTACAAAGCCTTTCAGTAAGTCAAGAACTGCTTGAGAAGTTCATGTCAGTTTTATTGTATGCATTTTAACTTCTAATGCTGACTTTGGTAATGCACAGACTGGGATAGCTAACAGAGCAGTTGGAGAGACCCGTATCCTGTCTTGCTTTTCTTTATTTATTTATTAATTTTTCAATTCTTCGTATTTCTTAATTATGCAATATACCGTTAGACTGTTCTCTGGGTGGAAGCATTGTCAACTTTTCATGACTAATTCTTGGTTCCAAACCTTAACATAGATAGAAATGAACACGGCCAGTAGTAGAAGTCATTGCATTTACATTTTCACAGTCAAACAAGAATTGACTGGAGATAAGAGGTAGTATTTCTTGCATTAGTAACAAGATTTATAGTGAATTAAAATTTAAACATTTTAAAAATGTGGACAGGATGAAAACTGGAAAACTAGTCCTTGTGGACTTGGCAGGGTCAGAGAAGGTGGAGAAAACTGGAGCTGAAGGGAGGGCTCTTGAAGAAGCAAAAATGATCAACAAGTCCCTCTCAGCTCTTGGCAATGTTATAAATGCTTTGACATGTGGCTCAGGCAGAGCAAACCACATCCCTTATCGTGATTCCAAGCTTACTCGGATTCTACAAGATGCACTTGTTGGTTTCTCTTCCTTCTGTCCATGTCATACCACTATCAATTTGTAATTAAGATCTGATCTTCTGCTTCTCATCTTACAGGGTGGGAACTCTAGAACTGCTTTATTGTGTTGTTGCTCCCCGAGTGTTTCTAATGCATCAGAAAGCCTGTCAACCCTACGTTTTGGTGCAAGGTACTAATTCAAATTCCCTTTAGTGTTAAGGCCAAAAAAGGAAAAAGAGTACAAATAAGGCTACTACTATTTTAATTCCTAAAATTTACCTAGTAGCAAAAAGACTCCTTCCTGATCTTTTTATTGCAATAAGTTAAGGCTCTGCCTCCTTTAAAGTGATGAATATTTTTTTACATAATTCACCTACCTTTTGAAATTCACACAATACAAATCATTCCAAATAAATGTAATTTTTCATAACAGGAACTCAAAGCTTTGGGTTCTGGATATAGGCATATTTTGCTTTAATTTTATGATCTTCGTTCTGTTTCTGGAAATTTCCATTGGGGCAGGGCAAAGCATATTAAAGCATCACCACGGGTTAACTGTAATGAGGATAAATACTCCAAGAAGAATGAAGCTCTCTGTCCTGATAAAGATGAATCATGCAAGAGAATTCTAAATAAGGTCAAAATTATATTATGAACTCTTTATATGACCTGCAATAGTTGATTTTGAAAGTCTTTATATAACCTGCAGTTTTTAACACAACTTCCTTTCACATAGTTGAAGGAGAGTTTGGATATTGAAGATGTAAAATTACTTGAAGAGTTGTTCATACTTGAGGGAATTTTATTTGATCCATATTCAGTTGAAGAGTTGGAACCAAGTTATGAAGATGTTACTTTACGGACCATTTCCTCATTACAAGCAGCTGTGGAAGAGCTTGTATTTACTGTTGAGGAGGTAAGTTAAGCATTCTGAAAATTTCTGAAGTAATGGCTTACAAGCACCATTTGATGACGTCTGCTTCCCTATTTGATGCCATCTCAATAAAGAAAACAAAAGAGAAAAAATCTAAAAAGCTACAAAAGTTCAAGGTGGGAATAAATATTAGTGTTATACTTCTCTTCCTACATCAAAATGCAAGTCAGTTCATGGTCAACTTCTTAAAGCAGTCTCCAAGACTAATCCTTTTACTTTATTTTAAGAGAGTTTTCAGATATTATGAATGTGAAAAATCTAAAAGCATATATTGATGTTTTGGTTCTCATATAAGTTTTGGGATTTTATACTTTTACAGCTTAAGATGGAAAACTATGCTCTCAAAGCCAGAATAGTAGCTGCTGAAAGGCTTGATGTGCTCCACAAAGAGAGTTGCAAAAGTTCAAACGTTCTGCATAAGATTTTAAGTGCTTTCAGTTTCTTCAAATGGATGGGGTCAGTCCCTTCTGTCAGGTGGCTGAAATGAAGACTTAATTGGCATTTCATGGTGCTGTCTCACACACAAAGTATAAACATTTACAGAAAGTGCATAGCAGAATTCATAAATTTTACTGCCATTGGCATGACTAGATGACTTTGACCATCTGATCTGCTGTATTCTCTTAAACTTAGGAAACATAGGCAGTGCCAGTACAGAAACAAAAATTAAAAAAAAAAATAACAGGTACTATGTAAAAAGTATGCACATATCCACCCAAAATTCCCTAATACATGGGGCATATATTGGATTTTATGCTATCAGTTGCAAGGAATAGAATCACTGAGCATGATTGCCTGATGGGACTCTCTAATTCTTCATACCTTATCATATATGAATAGATATTTTGCCTATGCTTGGTGGCCTGCTTGATGATCTCATAATTCTGACTGTCCTAGTTAACAATCATCAAATACAAAATATGACAATCACATCTCCAATAATAGATAGGAATCTAAAATGTTTAAACCAGACGCTTTGCTTTGTTTAAGTGACTAGGATTTTTTTTAAAGCATCCATATGAATGTCTAGACTAATTTGCTAGTTTTTTAAGAAACCAATTTGTTAATATTATATGTGAAATGTTAGGTTATTTGAGTGGTTAGCGTACCGATACTCTATAATATTGAACTGCATAAGCATGATAATCATCTTCTACCAAAATTTGTTTGAAATTTTTGCTTTCTTGCTTGCCATGTTCACTCTGCAATGCTTAATTAGTAAATCCAAACGCTAGGCTGAATTAACTTTGCATGTTCTGACTAGCAAAGTTATGATTGGAGCAATATCCACTTTCACATAGGTGCACCATTGACATCATTTTTATTATGGTCTAATCACAACGCATCAATAGTTTATGGAAAAAAAATTGTGAAAACTTTTGGTCCTAGACTTATTGGCCTAAGATGGGCCTAGTTGTGCAAATTCTTAACTCTGCCTTTCCTATGGATTCTGCTACAAAAATCACAAATTGCAACTTTTTTTTTTTTTTGAGAAGAAAGCAAAGTGTCTGGTTTAAACATTGAGAGGTAAGGCTTTGTTACTATGTCTGATGGTATTATATTAAGCACCATGAGGTCCCCAACTTTCTACAAGATTAATGAGCCTTAAAGTAATAGAAATCTAGAATGGGATGGGGTTTGGAAAATGAGTTAAAAAGGATTTTTCTTTCGGTCGTTTGAAAAGATAATAAATTAATTGGAGTTTGTCTTTTATCAGAAATCATGCACTAGGAAAGATGACAATGATACTAATTTAATGCCACTCTTTGGTCAGAAATCAAGCACCTATCTCTCGACATGTGGGTTTCAGCTGGCACATGGAACTCAAAAAGATTTTTTTTTTTTTTGATAGTCAAACATAACCAAATTCATTAAATGGGGCCTAAGCCCATAGATAAAACATCCTTACAGATTTGATCAGTGATCAGGGGTGGGGTATCTTCAACCCAGACAATACAATCATCTACATTACAAGCATTTCTAGCAAGCAAATGTGCTGCAATATTGCAGTATCTTCGCACATGGTTGATTTCCCACTTCTTGAATGCCTTCAACCCCGTTCTTGAGCTCTCCACCAATTTCTTGATTGAGCTTGAGGATTGGTCAGGATTCACAAGTGCAAACATTACCATCGAAGCATCTCCCTTAATCACAACTTCCCCGAGTCCCAGGTCTCTTGCCAATGCAATTCCTTCCTCAGCTGCTATTGCTTCTGCCTCTAATGCCCCAAGCGGGAAAGGAATTTTCTTACACATTGCTCCCATCAGCTCTCCCTTCTCGTTTCTGATTACCACGCCCACTCTTGACTGCCCTGCCTCTTTAAACACAGCCTCGTCGATGTTAACTTTGAACCATCCACGCTTTGGGGGGCACCATGTTGGTCTGCTCTGCCCTCTCGTTCTGTGATTGGTGTCATTGTGATGATTGTTTTGACGAAACTCCTCCACGGAGCTGGCTGCATCCTTGGCAATTGTTTTGGCCAGTTTGTGTCTGCCTTTGTGCTTTACCAGGTTTCTGTTCTTCCAAATTCCCCAGGCTGTGGTCGCAAATAGTTCCCAATCCACCTCCCTTGCATACTCCTTCATCAGCCAAACAATGTCAATGAATTCTTCCTACTGTGAAACTCTAGGAGGAAACTTAATACCTGATTCCTTCCACACCTTAGTAGCCATCGAGCAATTCCGTAGGGTATGACCTGATGTTTCTTTTTCACCACAAAACACGCAACCAACCATTGTCCCTATTTTCCTTTTGGCTAGGTAGTGGTTTGTGGGCAGAATACTTTTGCAAGCCCTCCACAAAAAAATGTTTAATTTTGTTTGGACATTTCAACTGCCAAATGGACTTCCATATGTTAGTCATCTTTGAATTATCCAAGCTGGTCCCTTTATCACTGTTTTGTTGGCCTTCTTTGAGAGTTTGAAGAGCAACCCCATACGCACTTCAGACTGTAAAACTCCCATTATTCGTCCAGGCCCAAACTAAGGAATCCTGAAGTAGACTAGGGCTGATTGGGATGCTCAAGATCACCTTAGCCTCATGAGGGAGGAAAATGTTATTTACTTTCTCCATATCCCATGTACCTTTTCTACAATCCATCAGGTTAACTCTCGCCACATCTACCCCTTGTCTTCTTGGACTGCATACTTTGAAAGAAATTGCAATTGGGAGCCATTTGTCCTCCCAGACATTAACCGTTCTCCCATTCCCAACGATCCATCTTATGCCCCTCTCAAGTATATCCCTTGTAGTCCATATGCTTCACCATGCGTAGGAAGGGTTCCTCCCCAATTGGGCCTTCATAAAGATAATAAAAAGGCAAAAAACCCATTTTTGTTTTTATACCTTCACGTGATTTTTACTTCTCTAACTTTTATTTTCACTGTTTTTAGTCTATATCTTGAAAAAGGTGTCTCGTTTTTGTCTTTGTCGTTACATCAGAGACAAGACAAAAAATGCACGTGACAAATGGACTTGATCTCTAACTTTTATTTTCACCGTTTTTAGTCCCTATCCTAAAAAGGGTGTCTCGTTTTTGTCCTTGTCGTTACATCAGAGACAAGACAAAAAATGCACGTGACAAATGGAGTGCACTGTACACAAACTAAAAACTAACGTGACCATTAAAATAAAAAAAATATATTATTTGACATTAAAAAACCTTACGTCAGTATTTAAATTAAAAAAATTAATTTATTAATTTTAATTAAATAAAAAAAATTAAAAACTAAAAATCATATGAATTGAGATTTAAGATTGAAGTGCGAGAACAACGAGAATATAAACCCAAATCCAAGAACACAAATCCAGAAATTAAAAAAAAAAAAAAAAAACCAGTAAATCATTGTCGCTGAAAAAGTTTCTGTTTGGCTTGGTTGCAAGAAAACACAGGCGAATGAACAAAGCTACAACTTCTAACATCAATTTATTTTTGTGAGTTGAGAATCCAAAACCTTCACTCTACAAAGCTTAAAGACTAATATTTAGCTCAGCTGGTAGAAGTTATTCACTTTTTTTTTTCTTCAAAACCCAGAACGGAAAAGAGGGTTTTACTATAATGAAAACAACAAAACTTTCACTTTCAAATTATTTTCCTGCGTTTTCTCGGCAACCAAACAGAGAATGCTTTCATTTCTACTCTCTTTTTCCAAATTTCTCGGCAAACCCAGAAAGCTTCCTTACCCGTTTCCGCTTGAGAAATTGACGAGCGGCTAGGACTCCCTTCCAGATGTGCCATTGAAGACCCAACAAACAAACAACGTCGTACAAAGGAAAGCAGTGAAGAAGAAGAAAATAAAACCCAGCAAACGAAAGCAAGCTCAAAGGTCAATCCTTTAGTATCAGTAAATCCTTTTTTTTTTTTGCAACGCCGTCGTTGTCGCTGACAGTCACTCAGCTTGGCTTTCTCCGTAGCTCTCCGTCCTAGCCGGCGATTCTCGAAGCCCTTGGTGGTGATCGTTAAAGCTTCTGGCTCTTTGGACGCGAAGCCGACGGTTTTGGTGGCGGAGAAGCTCGGCGAGGCTGGGCTGAAGCTTCTCAAAGAGTTTGCTAACGTGGATTGCTCTTACAATCTCAGTCCCGAAGAGCTTTGCACCACGATCTCGCTCTGTGATTAAAACCCAGATCTTTCATCTTCTAAGTTTGCTAACGTTAGATCTTTCGTCTTGTGTTTTCTTGCAACCAAGCGAAGCAGAAAACTTTCTCAGGGACAAACATTTACTGGGTTTTTTTTTTTTTTTTTCTGTGGTTTTGTAATCTTGTAACTGAGTTTGTGTTATTGTTATTCTTGTTCAAGGTATACTTACATTTTTTTTTAATTTTTAATTTTTTTATTTAATTAAAATTAATAAATAATTTTTTTTAATTTAGATGCTGATATTATATTTTTTAATGTCAAATAATTTTTTTTAATATTATTTTAATGATTATGTCAGTTTTTAATGTGTTAACAATACATTTCATTTGTCATGTGTATTTTTCGTTTCTAATGTAACAGTAAGAACAAAAATAAGATGCATTTTTCAAAATAAGAACTAAAATCACTGAAAATAAAAATTAAGGATCAAAATGAAAATCGCAACGAAAATAGATTTTTCACCATAGAGAAAAGCATGCTATCCGTGAAAGGAAAATTCGTCCTTTTCTTGGAAAAGTAATGCTCGGAAAGAGGGTTTTCAATTGACACTCAAAAGTATTTTACTTTTAGAATTCCCTTTTTTAGAATTTTCAAATCTTCCAAATTTCCCGTGAGCTCAAAACACGAGACTCCATACCCTCTTGGTCCTACCTAAAGGCTTTTAATCCAATATGCTAACTAAGGAATACAATATGATGATTGGACAAAAAGAAAACCTGTTGCTTTTGGTCCTCATATTGCCTTTCTATAATGTAAAGCAAATCTTTGCTTTTGGTGGGAATGCAAAGCAAAACATTCACTGTGTACAAAAAGCTATAAAAACAACTCAATCTTCTCTCACCATCTCAAGTACTTTTAAGCCATTCGTATTTGGTGGTTGATACATAGCATAGCTAGCACTACAAACCATCCATGGCTAGGAAAAACACTATTCTACCAATCCTCACCTTATTCTCAATCTTTCTACCTCTTGCAATTTCCATTGACTTCAATTATCCTGCGGTTTTCAACTTTGGGGACTCAAATTCCGACACAGGTGAGCTTACCGTGGGGCTTGGCTTCTTCCTTGACCCACCAAATGGACAACACTACTTCAAGACTTCAACAGGGAGATTTTGTGACGGTCGTCTCATCATAGACTTCCTCAGTAATTTCCTCACCAATTACTTCAAAATTTTATATGCACTTCTACTTTTTCTTTTTTGTTCCACTGCATTTTTCTTTTTAACTTATAAGTTATATCCAATTCTTCTCAAAAAGAAGAATCTCAATACCCACCAGTGTCTGTATCTATAATCTATATTCCCACAGCAAATCTTGATTTAAATGTCTTATTACTCTTTTAGTTTTTTTAAAAAACAGTTCTCTAATATAAGTTCTTACTTTCTTAAAATAGAAACTCTTACTTTTCTAATTTTTTTTATATCTTTCCTTTCAAAGGTTAGATTTCTATTAAAAGTCATCCCTTTGTCATTAACCCCAAAAAAATTCATATTACATTTATTATTGAGTGTTTGTTTGGCAGAGATTATTTTTGTCAACTTGTTTTAAAATTCAGCTTATTTTTACTACTATATATGAGTTTCACTGCACTTTTTAATACTATTTATGAATCTCACTATACTATTTCAACTAACTTTTATTTTTATCATTATTTTTATTATCAACTGCCGTATTGTTTTATTTAAACAAAAAAGAAGAAGAAGAAAAGGTGTTTTATTAAAATAATATATGTATTATTAAGATGGAAAAGGTTACCAACACCAAGAAAAGATGTTAATAGTTTATCAATAAAAAAAAATAAAAAAAACTTTTTTTAAAAAGAAAAATGTTAATAAACTCTAACTCATACCTCACTTCTTCCTTCATAAAAGCAAAGATTAAGAGATGAATGAGGTTATAAAATCAAGACGAAAGATGAAATGGTTGGTTTCAAAATTGATCCCATGGGTGCGCACTTACACCAAAAAAAAAAAGAAAAAAGAAAAAAAAGAATTACTATGTATAGGGATGCAAGTATGTATGGCGCACATACCATAAGGTCCATAACCCATGCTATCCCTCAGGTTGGCGTGAGACAGAAATAAATATGGAATTGCATTTATCAATGCGGGTCCTCTTGGCCTTGGGTCCTATTGGCTTTCCATAATTAACTTCCAATGCACATCTCACCAAACAAACTTCAATTGTAAGAGTTATAATAAACAATGATAGTTAAAAACATACAAATGAAAGCAACAAGCCTCGCCAACACACTCTTGTCTTGCAGGAGTCATGGCTAGCAAGATCTGCATTCTCCATATCCTCACCATAATTTCCATTTTCTTACCTCATGCCAAATCCATTCACTTCAACTTCCCTGCGGTTTTCAATTTTGGTGACTCAAACTCTGACACCGGCGAGCTTATCGCCTCCGGGATTGAGATCCTTGTCCCTCCTAATGGACAGAATTACTTCCAAAAGCCATCTGGGAGATACTGTGATGGCCGTCTCATCATTGATTTTCTCTGTAATTTCTGTTCCATGATATCTGTGTTCTGATATAGTTTTCCCAACTCTGTTTCTCCCCTGTTTTCCTCTGTTCTCAAGTTTATTGTCTCATTGAACATTGAGTGAATTTTAAGTTTCTTAACCTTTTGTTTAATTATTTGGTTGTAATTTTGCAGTGGATGAAATGGACCTGCCATTCCTAAATGCCTATTTGGATTCAATTGGCTTGCCAAATTTCCGAAAAGGGTGTAACTTTGCAGCTGCAGGGTCAACTATACGTCCAGCAACACCAACATCTGTCAGTCCATTCTCGTTTGGTGTTCAGGTGGCTCAGTTTCTCCGATTCAAAGCCCGGGTTCTTGAATTGCTACCTGAAGGTATTTTCATGGTTCATCAATGCCTAGGCTTTTAATTTTGAAACTTGCAGTGGCAAAACATATTGGTACGAGGAAAGAAACATAATGAATATTTTCAGATTAACAACTTTCTTTAGTCTGTGCAGGTAAGAAAATTAGCAAGTACCTCCCAGAAAAAGATTATTTTGAGAAGGGGCTTTACATGTTTGATATGGGCCAGAATGATCTTGCTGGTGCATTTTATTCCAAATCATTGGATCAAATACTTGCTTCAATTCCAGCAATTTTGGTTGAGTTTGAGACAGGAATACAGGTAAGCTTATTGGCAATTAGGTTAAATTACTAAACTGCAATCAGTGGAGCATTGAATTCTCACCCTATACTTGATTAATTGGATCGTTTTTCAGAAACTATATGATCAAGGTGCTAGAAATTTTTGGATACACAACACAGGTCCTCTCGGATGCTTGCCTCAAAATGTAGCCAAATTTGGAACTGACCCATCACAGCTTGATGAGTTAGGATGTGTCAGTCAACATAATCAAGCTTCTAAACTCTTCAATCTGCAGCTTCATGCTCTTTGTAGAAAATTACAGGGCCAATTCTCGGATGCAAATGTCACATACGTGGATATCTTTACTATTAAATACAACCTCATCGCAAACTACTCTCGATATGGTTAGTATTTCTGGGTACTTTGAATGACTTTGCCTCTTGTTTTGACTTTAGTATAGTATTCTACACTAATTTAGTTTAAAAGAACAGAACATTCTCTTAATTTCTGTTAATCATAATCTTTTATTCAATTGGCATACTTAAAAACAACTAATTTAGTTAATTACCATATGGTATATGAGAAAATGCCTACCTGTAGTTAGGGCCGTTATCAGTTTATCCCCCAAAAATTTTGAATGTTACCTTTTACCCCTTTGTACCTTGTACTAAAATGAAACCTAATGTTTTTATCCAAATTGATGGAAAATGATAATTAAATGACAAAAATAATCCATCCCTTCCAAAGACCTATAACACAAAGATTGTCATTTTTTGTCAACTTGGATAAAAACCATGAGACTGTAATTTATTACAAGGTAGAAGGAGGTAAAGTGTCACATTCGAAAAGTTAAGAGGGTTAAACTGATGATGGCCTTTACCAAAGGGAGGTCTTTTGTTATATACCGTAATCATAAAAATGCATTGTAATTTAATTTTTTTCTTTGCTTTCCCCCTCACCATGTAAAAGCTTGTACTCGGGCGATGGAGCTCCTCACCAGCTCAACCAACTAGCTTTAATTTAGGAAAGAATTATTCTTTATTTTATATTTTCTTGTCTTCCAATTCTTCCATTTCAAAATCTATACTTCAGGTACACTTTATGTGTTGGCCATACTGATTCTTGAGTACCTACTTGTTTGTGTCATTCAGCATGATTGGCCTGTATCCATCTTTAAAATCTTGCCTTTTAATTTGAAAATCTGCCCTACTTCACACAACACTTGAGAAATACTCATCCTCTTCATTAGTCTTGTTTTGGGTCATGGGCAATACACCACTTTCCAATCTTCCTTTCTTCTAAAATAGTCCGACGAAATATTATAGTTGTCCCTAGTCCCTAGTGCCCCTAAGCCATTGAGAATCATTTAAGATAATTCTGAATGTAATGAAATAATTAAGGTGGCTTGTTATCAAGACTCAGAGATTATATTTCTTTATGTTAAAATCATGCTACATTCTTGAAATTTTGGTGATATTGATTGCAGGATTTGAGCAACCTATTATGGCCTGCTGTGGGTATGGAGGTCCACCATTGAACTATGACAGTCGCGTTTGCTGTGGGCAAACAAAGATCTTGAACGGGACCTCAGTCACAGCCAAAGGGTGCCCCGACAGTACTGAGTATGTCAGTTGGGATGGAATTCATTACACTGAGGCTGCAAATCAGTATGTCTCATCACAAATACTCACTGGAAAATACTCCGATCCACCCTTCTCAGACAAAATGCCTTTCCTTCTGAATCTCAAGTTCTAAAATCAAATACTCTTATTATTATAATCATCTTATTCTTTTCCATTGACTTTTGTAAGTAATTGTAAACCATTTCTCAGAAGTGGTATCTTTGGTGACCAGAAGCTAAAGTGCAGTAAATACTGAGTACACTTCATCAAATGACATGCGCTGCATAACTTTCATAAAAAATTTATAGCTTAGACTTCAATGCATTGTTTTATATTTCAATGTTGACTGTAGTCTTTAAAAGTGAACTTATTTCAACCTCAAACATTGGGTACAAACAAAATCTATTTCAGGCAAAACAATGCAAACAAAGGAACCTTTCACATACATGCTATTGCTTTCTTTTTAAGTCTTCCTGACTCAAAGGATACTTCTTCATGTTTCCTTTATTGGACCTTCAAGACCATATTGTAGATTAAGTGCACCCTCTCATGCGTACATGAGGTAGCAGTAGATTTAGGGTTAGGTATATTGTATAAACTTCGATTTTATTTAATGGAGATGTTGCCTTGAGGATTGTTTAAATTAAATCATCTCCAAGTTTTTTACTATAAATCCTCAATGTCATAGGTTTTCTTGGGTCATCATTCTTAGTGTTCATATGATCTATATTTGTTTGGTAAGTTATTAATTTTAATCAAGATCATAACTAATCTAATTAATTATTTGGTTAAAATTTGATTAAATCTGAGACAGTGGCTTTTAAAACCATAACAATAAGAATTCTAAGGTGTGATTGGTCACCTAGGTCTAATTGATTTTATTTCCTAAATTAACTTAAGGAAAAAAAAAAAAAAAAGTCTCTAATCAAAAGACATGGGTTTGGAAGCTCAATTATGCGTGGGAAATGTATTAGACACCCCATGACGCCTATCCAAAAAGATGATACATTTTTTTGAATTTAATCCTAAGGATCATCATTTAAGTGATAATTAAATAATTTGACATTTGGTTTTTAGGGAAATTGTTATTGCATATGTTGCATTAGGGGTGTCAATGTTCGACCCAACCCGCGAACCCGACACGAACCCGACACAGGTTTTTTCGGGTTAGAATTGGACCTTAATGGATTTGGGTCATAAACGGGTCGACCCGAAAGTGACACGATAAAAAATGTGTCATAAGTGGGTCAACCTGCATAACCCGCAATAGACACGCCAATTTATTTGTGTCAACTCAAAATGACCCACTTAACATAACCCGTTTAACTTGTATAACAAATAAATATATATTTTATTTTAGATTTGTCAAATATCTTTAATATCCAACATATATTTTAAATTTAAAAAGAAAAGTGAGTAATTACAAAAATTTACAAGGGATATAATTGAAAATTGAAACTTTACAGACCCTAAAACTACCAATACTTTTTTTTTTTTTTTTTTGGGCATAGAACTTACACAAATGAAATTGGATGAGCTTGTAGAAGATATTATGAATTTGGATATCAACAAAGAATCTATGGATGGTAATCATGGTCATAGTCAGGATTAGTCTACTGTTTACTCAAATTCTTTCAATATTGATATTAGCATTTGACGAGTTCCAAGGATATTATATTTTTGTTGAACTATGTTATTTTATTTTTGTTAAACTTAGTTATTTTGAATTTGGGTTGAAGTGTATGCACTTCTTTTGGAGTGTAAAGAACTTATTTTCTAGATAAATGTTATATTTTTGTTGAACTATATTATTTTGAATGTGGGTTGAAGACTTGAAGTGTATGCACTGCTTTTTAGGATGTAAAAAAAATTATTTATAGATGGATGTTATATTTAATATTATGCAGGTTGAAATGAGTTGTGTTACATTTATGTCAACCCAACACGACTCGTTTATTCAGCGTGTTAAATGGGTTGGGTCAGGTCAACCCGCCTTATTAACAGGTCGGGTTAGGGTTGAAAGATCATGACACGATTATTAAATGGGTCGGGTTAGGGTTGAGCCATTTAGTCGAATACACCTACCTTGACACGACACGAACCCGACACGCTAACCCGAATTGACACCCCTATGTTGCATGACATCTATAATTTTATCCTATAATGGCATGTGAATGCACGACAATGTGAAAATCCATCATATGATGTCATATGAATGCATGCATGACATAAATATATCTGATGATGCCAAAAATCATCAATAAGCCGCACGGTCCTCACGTGCTCTAGACAGAACCATCGAAACAGAAATAAAGAAGACCTTGCAGAGAGTACCGGTGTGGTACCGACCAAGTACCCTCCGAAGGTTAAGTTAGAGAATTTTCACAATTTTAGAGTGCCAGAACTGGGGTAAATTATGTGTACCTTAATTTGTGAGGGTTTTGGGGTTTTTATAGTAGTGTAGAGTTGACCTTCGTTTCTTGGTGGAGAAGATCTTTTCTTGTAGGGATTCCTTTGATTCGGGTTGATCGTGGGATACAAGAAATTTCCTTTCATAAATATCCATGGGGGTCAAGTTAAGCCAGGTTGGACCTGTCGGCCTCTTTAACCCCATCGGCCTCTCCACATCCGTCAGTCATATGCTTCGTTCGAGAATCCCCGTCAGCCTATAGAGACGCCAGTCGAGTTTCATTGTTAGGTCGCCATGTTTGGTGTGGTCGGCCTAAGTCTTCTGTTGGTTTTCGTGAAGCTGATAGGTATATGGGTGCTGTCGACCCTTTTTGTGCGGTGCTTCAGGGGTATTAAAATATCCCTATCAACTGCCTCGTACTCCATGGTACCGTCAGTTTTAGCTGATGAGCCACGGAGTACTAGAGTATTTATGACCATTAATTAGGTGTTTTATCAAAGAGTGTGTCATTAAATGGTGTAGGCAACCTTAAGCTTAAATGCTAGGCGACACATGGCACTCGCTGTTTGGCCTCATTTCCAATCAAAATTGTCACTTCGTTTGTCGCGCCTCTTCGCTCTATAAATAGTTCACCACCTCTTTTTATTTTTTCTTATTTCATCTTTGCAAATCTTAAAAGAGAGAGAGCTGTCATTTCGTCATCTTCGCTGTCGTCAACTTGCTGATCCTGTCACCTCTATGGACTCGTCTATTAACCTTGTAAGTCCTCTTCTCTTTTTTCATTCCTTTTCTATTTCTGTTTTTCTAGTTGGTCATCATTTCTCTAGAGAGACCGGTTAATTAGGTTCTTAGAATACCTTTATCGCTTATAGGTGAATAGATGTCAGGAGATAAAGAAGCAACGAGTGAACAGTTGTCATCAGTCTGTGAGGGAGCGGGTTATGACGAAGTCTACCCGTCAGGTCATGGGCCCGAGGAGGGCTTGTCTTGGTTGTCAGAGAGGAAACCGTCTACCCATTCTCCTGATGACAAAGAAGATTTTGATGGAGAGGGAGTAGAGGAAGAGGATGAATATGACGAGGGAAAGGGAGAGAATGAAAAGGAGTATGAGGGAGAAGGTAACGAAGAAAAAGGAGAGAACGAAGAGGAGTACGAGGGAGAAGGTGATAAAGGCGAGGATGAGGGTGACGGAAGAGCTTCTGAGGAAGGAAGTTTAGGAAGCTCTGGGGATGGTCACACCCGTCCCTTCATTCTTCCCACGATATGGATGGTCAACTACTTTAAGCCGACGATGACGACCAATATCTTCAGGACCTTACGGGACCATTATCAAATCCCTGATAACATTCTAATCTGTCTGCCCGGAAAGTTTGAAAAGTGCTACTCTGGGAAGATCGCAGACATCGGCATGTATGATGCCATGTTCGCGGCAGGGTTGAGGTTGCCATTGACGGCATTACACCATCAATTGGCCATTTTCCTAGGTCTATCCGTCAGTCAAGTAGCCCCTAATGCTTGGAGGGTATTCATAGGGGCTGAAATCCTTTGGGGTTGTCTTAGCAAAGGGAATCGTCAGCTTACCTTAGACGAGTTCTTTTGGTGCTATAGACCCCAGCATATCTCCTTGTCTAAGGGGATATATCATTTTGCAATGAGGAAGAAGTCTCTTAGGTTAGTGTCTGACATGAAAAATCATTTTTTTGACATTTTGATAAATTCTTTTTAATTCAAAGGAATTATAGCAATTCAAGCTTGCCAAATTGAAATTTATCACAAAACCTTTCCAGGACTTCCCTTTTGGGTCAATCCATTATCATTTGATTGTAATTCAATGAGATTAAACTATAATCAAGCTTTATGACTAGTTATATATAATAATAATAATAAAAAAGACTAATTGTCCAGCACTTTTTCATCGTTTTCACAATACTTTGCTCGTTTTAAATCTGATATTGGCTTGTGAACTATCAAATTAAAGGGAATTTAATTATCCACGACATGTGCTCAAATTCACCCCGATTAGATGGTTAGATTTTTGGTCAAATTTGAGGTCAAACTTTTGAAAAATGTTTGAAAATATTAATTTTGACATAAAAGAATGAAATTTAGCATTTAGGTGATTTTTCTTTTTTCTTTTTTTCTTTTTTTCTTTCGGTTTGCTCAAAGAATGTTCAACAATGGCATTTTGGTTATTTTGGCCTCAAACATGCAAAATTGGTCAATTTGGCACCCCATCAAGATAAATTCCAATATTTTTAGTATTCCCTTAATCTTTGGATCAAAATGGTTACTTTTGTATATAAATTAGGATTTGGACATGCAAAAAGAGGCATATAAAATATGGTATCAACGTGTAGTAGCTTTTTTAGTTTATTCGTTGTAATTTTTTTTTTTTTAGAGAAAATTTCAACTTACTGACTCCGCTCTTGATAATAGTTTTTTATCATCAGACTAAAACACCAATCAGTTTTTCGTATAAGCAGGGATTGAACTCTAGATCTTTTATACAACCATCAGAAACTTTACCAGTTGAGCTAATTGGAACCTACTTATTCGTTGTAATTGTAACAATTAGTCTTTTTATAGCAAGCTGCATTGAATAAGATATGAGCCAATATTTAGTTAGAGATGTTGTTGTAAATGACTTACAGCTTATTCGCTGATTTAATTAGAACTCTTAGAGACTAAACTAAGCCTATGCATCTGTAAATAGCCTCACTATTGTAAAGCACAGTAGCTTTTGGAACAAGTCTTGAGAGCTTTATTTCAATGAAAGCATTCTCGAAGAATTGATATTCTTTCATTCCCTTCAACACCCCCTAGAGCTATCAACTTATCTCTTTCTAAAACCTATCCTAGCCTTAAGACAGTTTGCATCAAGCCATGGCTAGCAAGACCTGCATTCTCCATATTCTCACCCTAGTCTCCATTTTCTTACCTCTTGCCATATCTTTTGACTCCAACTTCCCTGCTATTTTTAATTTTGGTGACTCAAATTCTGACACTGGAGAGCTTGTCGCCACCGGGATTGAGACCCTTCTCCCTCCTAATGGACAGAGTTACTTCAAAAAGCCATCTGGGAGATACTGTGATGGTCGTCTCATCATTGATTTTCTCGGTAATTCTTATTCCATGATAGCTGTGTTCTAATATAGTTTTCCCAACTCTGTTTTCCTCTGTTCTCAAGTTATTGTCTCATTGATCACTGAGTGATTTTTAAATTCCTTAGCTTTTTTTCTTAATTTTTTTGGTTATTATATTGCAGTAAGATCAATGGACCTGCCATTTCTAAATGCCTACTTGGATTCCATTGGCACACCAAATTTCCGAAAAGGGTGCAACTTTGCAGCTGCAGCATCAGCTATACGTCCAATAACAGGATCTGCCAGCCCATTCTCATTAGGCATTCAGGTGGCTCAGTTTCAAAGACTTAAAGCTCGGGTTCTTGAATTGGAATTGCTACCAAAAGGTATTTGCATGGTTCATCAATGTCTAGGCTTCCAATTTTGAAACTTGCATTGGCAAAACATATTGTTTCTAGGAAAGAAACATAATGAATATTTTCAGATTAATGAGCCTTTTTCTTTCAAACTTTGTGCAGGTAAGAAACTTGGCAAGCACCTCCCAAAAAAAGATTATTTTGAGAAGGGGCTTTACACGTTTGATATAGGCCAGAATGATATTGCCAGTGCATTTTTTTCCAAATCATTGGACGAAATAATTGCTTCAATTCCAGAAATTTTGGCTGAGTTTGAGACAGGAATACAGGTAAGCTTATTGACAATTATCAGTGGAGCATTGAATTCTCACCCTATACTTGATGAATTGGATTGTTTTTTTCAGAAATTATACGAGCAAGGTGCTAGAAATTTTTGGATACACAACACGGGTCCTCTCGGATGCTTGCCTCAAAATGTTGCCATATTTGGAACTGACAAATCAAAGCTTGATGAGTTTGGATGTGTCAGTCAACATAATCAAGGTGCTAAAGCCTTCAATAAGCAGCTTCTTGCTCTTTCTAAAAAATTAGAGGGCAAATATTCAGATGCAAATTTCGCATATGTGGACATCTTCACTATTAAATACAACCTCATCGCAAATTACTCCCAATATGGTTAGTATTTCTATTCTGGGTACTTTATGATCCGTTTGGATTGAGAGGAAGGAGGGAAAGTAAAGTAGAGTTGAGAACATTTGGCCCAAATTAGTCTATTTTCAGTCAAATCTATTCTACTCCTCTCCACTCCCCCTCCTTCTCCCCTCCATCCAAACGGGCCATTAGTATTCTTACACTTATTTTAAGTTTATAAATAGAAGGACATAACATTCTCTCTTAATTTCTGTAAATCATAATCTTTCATTCAATTGGCATTGTTAAAATACAAATACTTCAGCTAATTTGTCATAATGGTACATGATAAAATACCTACCTGTTTAGTTAGGGCGGTTATCATTTATCAGTTTACCCCCCCTAAACTATTTAAATGTTTCCTTTTACCCCTTTGTACGTTGGACTAAATTGAAACCTCATGTTTTTATCCAAACTGGCAACCCTGCTTGAGAATGTAATTTCTTTGTAATAAAATATGATAGTATATTTTCTAAAATATTTGTAAAATTATATATTAAAATTAGTCCTCTGTAATTAAAGTATTTTTTTATAAAAAAATTTCATTTTAGATATATTAAATTATTAATTAAGAAATGCCCTTATTTTTTTTATATAACTCTTGACCAAACCTACCAAGAGCAAGAATTTTTTTTTTAATAACTAAAATAAACAATGTCATATTGCTTTCTTTTTTTAATCAATGAAACTTTGTGTTCTCTATAAATAAAAAATTACATATATATTTAATTTATTTTTATATTAAAATTTTCATCTACTTATACTAATTATAGAATATAGAGGAGATTAAGTTTCATATACTATATGTATAGACAATATTTTTATTTTTTGATTCTTTAGTGATTTTATGCTTTAGTTATAAACATCTAAATTAAATTAGATGAATATGTAAAATGCAAAGTTATATGTTGTAAGGACACGATTTGTGACGACCCATAATAATGTTGGATTCGCACGTAAAAAGGCCCAAGCAATATCATTTATAGAGCGTGGGTTTGAAAGGCTAGGCTTCGGTCACAAGACGGGGGTTTTCCGTGGTGTTCGTACATAATTAAATCGTGATCGCTATAGGAGTCTTTCTCCTAGAGGCGGGTTGGAAGGCTCTGGTTTTTGACCATTTTTCCCAACCCCTTTCTTGGTGCACTAACCTTTACATTAAATAGCCATTCTTGGTTGATCTTAGCCCTCCACTAGTTAGTCAGGCAGGTGCTCACTTCTGTACCCGTCCCATCAGTTGTCCCTCCTTTCTTTCTGTTAGTTGCGATGATCGAAGTTACCCTGTCCAGGCGTCTTTTCTCATTAACATGGTCAGGACGCTGGCGGGTGCATTTAATGCGGAGGGGACGTATTTACCCTAAACCAGTTTTGCACCGTACCCCCACGTGGGTCCCATTCTACTCGCACTTCCTTCGGGGGGCTTTTTGGGGGCGGCCTTCATCGAGACGTTGCTCTTCCCCCTGAAGTCCTGGAGTGCCGAGGACAGGGTCGTCCTCGGCTGTTCCCCTTGATACTTCGGCCTTTCCCCATTCGTCCTCGGCATGCACCCTCCAAGGCATGGGCCCGAGCCCTAATAGAGCGTGGGCCGGATCATAAGTTCCCTGGTCCCACATATGTAAAGTTAAAACTGTTTAGGATGAATGTATAAAATCAATCTATTTATATATTTACTATTGTTAAAAAAATTAGAAGTAAAAAATAAATAAGAAAAAGAATGATTATATGACTAATGACATGACGGATTAGGTGGTGCAATTAGAAGCTTAACAAATTTTATATATTATTATTATTATTATTATTATATAGATATAATTCCGTGGAAAATGATAACAAAATGACATAAATCCACTTCCCTTCCAAGGACCCATAATATTATTATTCATCACTCATCAGTCTTGTCTTGTTTCATGGGCAATACACCACTTTCCAATCTTCGTTTCTTATAAAATAATAAGATGAAATATTATAGGTGTACCTTTTCTTTTTTCTTTTTTTTGAGAAGAATATTATAGTTGTACCTAGACTGCCCCCATATTGAGAATCATTTAAAATAATATAGAAAGCACAGATATTTTATTCAGGGTGTCGTACTCGTGTTAGATATGAGACACGCTTGGGACACTTTTTCACCTCTGGTCTAGCCGTGTCCTTTTTTTTTTTTTTTTGAAAAAATTGTGGGACATGGGAGGAACACTTATCTTTTACTTCTTTTTAGTTTTAATCTTGAACACTTATCTAATTATCTTTTATTTACTCTTTTAGATCTTATTTTTGGTTTGTATTCTAATTTCTAAACATCATATATCAGTCATGAATTTACTTTACTATTTTTTATTGCTCAGCATCCTCATCAGCTCGTGCATAAATTTTTCCATTTTACACGTCTAAAACCTACTTTTTCTATTTTATAAACTTTTTTTTTTGAGGGGGTTCTATTTTATAAACTTATTTTTACAAAACACCCACATCAGTTTGTCTATTATACATGTTTATTCAAATAAAATATTCATTTCCTTAACCCAACCAAACCCGCACAGCCACCATCTCTCTCAAGATCGACGCCTCTAGCCTCGCACTGTGCAACAAGATTGGCACCGGAATCCACACAAGCCAATCTCACCGGAATCCCAAAAAAAGAAAAAAAAAAAAAAACCCAGTAAAAAATTTGGATCAAAACCCACGAGATTCTAGGCGACGGACTTGTCCGGCGACTTGGCTTGCTCGACCTCATTCTTATCGGTGGTGGTGGCGATCGGCGAAAGCTAGAGGAAGAAAGATCTCAACCAAAAATGGATCAAAACCCACGAGATTCTAGGTGACGGACCCGTTGGAGAACTCTGTTCGTGTTGTAGGCGATAGACTCTTCCGGTGACTAGGATTCCTCGACCTCGTTCTCATCGGCGGTGGTGGTGATCGGCGGAAGCTAGGGGAAGAAAGATTGATGAGATGAGAGAAAGAGAGAGCTGTGCGCCTGAGAGAGAGAGAGAGAGAGAGGGAGCTGAGAGTCAGTATAGAGAGGAGAGAGAAAAAATTATTAAAAAATTATATACACATGCTACAGTGGCCGTGCAAATATGCACGGGTACTATAGCAACTTGCAAATATACACGAATTTACACCCACTGATGTGGGTGTTTTTTTGCTCAAAATGTGTAAAATTAATGACTTTTTTCCATTTTACACACTTATACACATTTATACATCCACTGATGTGGATGCTCTAATTGATATATGTTTAACATTATTAGAGGAAAATAAATGCTTAACAATATTTAAAAATTAAAACAAAAATATATTTAATAATTAATGAATATACGTATTTCCACCATACTTGTGTCCTAATTTTTCAAAAATTGGCATTTTTATGTCGTACTCGTACTCATATTCGTGTGGTTCATAGCAAATAATTCTAAATGTAATGAAATTATTGAGGTGCATAGGTATCAAGTCTCAGAGACTAAATTTCTTTATGTTATAATCATGATACATTCTTGAAATTTTGGTGATATTGATTTGCAGGATTTGAACACCCTATTAGGGCCTGCTGTGGGTACGGAGGTCCACCATTGAACTATGACAGTCGCATTTCCTGTGGGCAAACTAAGATCTTGAACGGGACCTCAGTCACGGTCAAAGGGTGCTCTGATAGCTCTAAGTATATCAGTTGGGATGGAATTCATTACACTCAGGCTGCAAATGATCATGTCTCATCAGAAATACTAACTGGAAAATACTCTGATCCGCCTTTCTTTCAGAATCTCATGTTCTAAACATCAAATATTCTTTTTATTATACTCACCTTATTCTTTTCTTCCCTGATCCATTAACTTCTGTCAGTAATAATCCACTTCTCAGAAGTGGTATTTTTTGTAAACACCGAGTACACTTCATCAAATGACATAGCGATGCATAACCCTCACCCAAAATTTATAGCTTAGAACTCAATGCATGGTTTTTATATTTCAATGTTGACTGTAGTTTTTAAAACTGAACTTATTTCAACCTCAAACATTGGGGTCAGTCAAAATCCATTTCAGGCAAAACAATGCAAACAAAGGAACCTTTCACATACATGCCATTGCTTTCCTTTTAAGTCTTCCTGACTCAAAAGATACTTCCTCATATTGAAAAAACACACACACGAGCGTCAAAAAACGTAAAGTCCTAGAATTTCTTTCTACAAATTTTTTTATTTTTGAAATCGTTACATGATAGTTTCATTATCGATGTTGCAAGTTACACCTCTTCAAAAGTTTAGTCAAATAAAATTTTTCTTGGACTTTCTTTTTTTTAAGGACCTAATATATTGTTAAGGGGACTAAAGTTAAGGTCAAAGTTTGGTTACAAACTTAGTTGTAGCTTAAGGCTACAACTCTCACTAAACAAATTAACATTACTATATATTTTGAAAATCTAACAGCATAAATTTCATGTTCTCTATGTTCTTAAAACACGTGTCAAATTTCGTGCCAATCGGACATTATTTACTATTCAATCCCTAAATTTTTTTTTTAATGTATAATTTTAAATTACAAAAATTTGAAATTTAAACATATGATTGTCGACATAGCTATTGATTTTTTCTCTTCTTGAAAATTTGCAAGTATAGAAGATAAAATAAGAAAATATAATTAAATGGTGAATTTGTTAAAATTCACATCTAATAAAAAAAATATTGATTGGAGTTGTAGCCTTAGTCTACAACCAAGCTTGTTGCCAAATTTTGTTTAAAGTTTAATTATGTTGGACCTAAAAAAAATTTAGGGTGGTCACAAAGTTTTTTTAAGGATTAAAAAATCATAATTTTTTTTTAAATTTTATATATAATAATTATTATTTTTTCCAAGTCAGGGTGGTCCTATGACCACCCTGAACTCTATGCAGAGCTGCCCCTGGCTTTATGGGATCTTCAACACCATATTGGAGATTGAGTGCACCCTCTCGTGCGTACGCTTGGTCAGACATTAACTTCAATTTCTTTACTTACCTAGCTATCTTGATAAATCTAGTAGAAAGATATATGTTTAAAAATAGCAAAGGTTCTGCCTGATTTTGGAGATGTAGCCATAATGGGTCAGGTAGTTCACATTGTTTTTCTTCTCATGGCAATACAGATAGGTCATTCCATACTTGAATTGTATGAAGGCCGTCCAACTTGAAATTCACAAATTTATTGGCATCAATGTCTAAGCATTCCATATCAAGAAAGTGAATGTAGATTACTGAAGTTGTCGAACACATATATTACAATTATAAACAAAGCTCTGTTCTTACTTTTTGATTTTCTCATGAAAACTTTTAACATGATCATTTGTACAACAGCATGTTATACGTTGTTACGAATCTTAAATGAAGTAATTTAATAGAAGAATTTAGAATTACAAATGGCATTACTTCCTAGAGACATAAGCATAGTATTGTGCCATAGGAACAACAAAGGCAATCACTAACAAACCTCCAACTACAAGAGAGAACTGTCCCCGCTTCTCTTCAGTCTCTTCCTTGGTTTTGAAATTGGATTCACGTTTATTGTCTTTAAACGTAGGTCCACCGGGATCTGGAAGCCCATCGATGGCAGCTACTAGCCTTTTGGCACTGCTATAGACAGCTTCATTGTACTTTTCTTCTGTAGCCAATACTGCAATTGCAAATTCAATAATTTAATCACCATAATCTGCAATATCTTTTAGAAAACAGTAGGGAAAAATTACTGCTGCACATCATTGAAGGAAGATCCCAAAAGTTTACTTCTATGGATTCTTTGATTGCATCCTATATCTCCACTATGTCATCTGAAGCACTGGACACCAGTAGCAAGTACATGGAACTTTTGGACAGATATTCATCCACAATAAAAACTAATTGTAGCTTCATCCGAACAAAATAAAATTGAAAATCAAAATCGTACGGTATTCTTTTAATTTAAAGCTCTCAGGCTGTGACTATTATGTCAATTTCTTAATGTCTACCCAATGTATGAATTAGAATAGGAGGCCAGAATGTCTCTAATCATATTACAATGTGGGAAAAATGGTATTAGAATTTTTAGAGAAACAATCATTTAAATATGGTGTTTGTGTGTCAGTAAGCAGTGTTTTTGTTTGAAACTGAGTAGCCTTTATTAAAAGAGCATAACGATTGCAGACCAAAAATGAAATTTTGTAGCATCGTCTCTTAAAACGTGGGGGAGTTTACTTGGCCATGTCTTGGGTGGAAAGTGCTCCTCTAAGGTGTAACAAAGAGCATAGAAAAAACCCAATTCCATGGTGCTGAACTTAAAAAGGAAATTTATGGATCTGGATTCTGCTCTTTCTTTATCAATTTCCTCAAGGCTGGTGTAATTTTCCTTGGCTTATTGTGGCAAGCAGTTGGTATACTCTATCAAAATCTTATTTCTAATCTGGGTCTCCATATTGAGGCATTCCTGCTAATAATCCTCAAGGTCCTAGTGGATGTCTTCCAGCTCTTAAACAAAAACAGAACGCTCTCGCTTTAAGCATAAGCAGAAAATAGAATGTGTACATATCTTCCATGATAGGACACATCAAATTTGAGGACCCAACAAACATTTCTAGGAAGTTTTCACAAGCACAAATTTAGGAAAATTAGCTCAAATTGGATGGCTTGAAGATGTCTTTGAAAATTGAAGAGGCCTCCATCCAGAAAGCACCCAATTCTAGCACATTTTGAAGAGGCCTTAGAAAATTGAATCTGGCTCTCGCATTATAAGCTCATTACTACTCTTTTGGACAAAAGAAATAGGTAGTAGAGAAACTCCATTCAGCACAAGCAGAAGATTTTGGATGTTTTCATATAGTGCCACTTTGATGAAATTTTAAGACGAGACCATCTTCCTCAAAGTAGTAAAAATAAGCTTCGCATAACCCAAAAAACTCCAAAATCAGAAGTAGCAGCAGGCCAAGTACCCTTGTAGGTAAAAGAGGTTGTCTATGCTTTCATTATTGTTTGGCATAGCAGGGAGAAATTTCCAGTGATAAAGTTTGTCCCAGTGTTAAGAGCATTTTCTAACAACATTTAAGTTATGAAAGAGCACCTCATACTGTGCCATGAAACTCTGAAATGATGCAATCTTTGATTAAGTTCAATGCCAATTATTCTGGTAGCTCCTAGCCACATTGGGTGGAACATTATAATGTGGATTCCCCAAGTCGTATGAAGATTACTATTTTGTAATTTAAAGTTCCATTAGTAAAACCCTCTAATTTTCTTTGCCTATAAAGTATTTATGTAGTATCTGAATTCTATTTTTTCCCCATGGTTTATGAAAAACATTTGTTTCAACCAAACTTTTATGCAGTTCAGAATGCGCATAGTTAGAACCATTGTCCTCACAGAAGAGGTTGCAGATAAAAGTGAAATTATCATATGCAAATTTAAAGAATGAGAACTAAATTCAAGGTTACCAGGAAGGTTTTCTGATACAGTGGCATCAAGAATAGTTTCTCCAACAGCTTGGACAAATGCAGGTCCACCTGTTACTGCCCCTTCCTTTTGACTGGTAACAAGCACAACTATGCCCTTATCATTCCCCTCTTCAACTGAGGGATACCAACGCTCCAAAACTTGGTCAGCATACTCAAAAGCATCAGCTTTGCTCTGCAACCCAATGTTACAACTTTAAATCCAAAATAAATATCTCAGTACACTTGTGGTCTTGAAAATCATAACTTTGCAGTAAATTTTTAACACTTAATACAAATTATTAACCATTATCATTGTTTATTAATATGTAAAAAAGAAATAAGGCTCTAAACCTTAGATCTCCAAGCACTTGAATGAGCCTAATAGGATTATATTGCACAGTTAAGATAAGTTATCAATTATCAAGAAAGGAACACAGGCTTGAATCTAAGGTTTAAGATTTTCTTGAAAATCAAACAAAAGTCGGTGAATTAATATAATTTAGATAACTAATCATTCCATTTGTTTTTATCATCAAAATGGTGTTACAGAAAGAGTCAAATTCACACTACACTAAACAAGTAAATACGTAGAATCAAAGGATTTTAGTTATGGAAAGAACTTACGGTGAGCTTTCTAACAGTGATGAAGTTAATATGGAAGTTCTTCCTTGACTCTAAATCAGACAACAACCTTTTCAAGTCCGACCTTGTCACTCGACTAAGCACACCTGCATCATCAATTACGTAAGTTTCTTTAGGTGGCCCCTCATTAAGTACATCAAACTCAGAAGCTAGTGCATTGCCACTAGGCAAGAGTGGACTAAAGTTGAGTGCTAGAGTGAGAGCTAGAGCTGCTAGTCCTTGTTGGGCATAAGAAAACCAGCTTGTGGGTATTGGTAAAGATGGCTTTAGTGATTGAAGTTGGTGTTTTTTGAGGCTAGAAGTAATAGGTTTGGTGAGAGAAAAAGAGTTTGATTTGGGTTGGAGAGAGGACAGTAGGGTCTTTGGAGATGAAGGTTTGGGGTTGAAGAGAGGGGATAGAGAATGAGGGGAGAGAATGGTTTCCATGGGAGAAAGCAAGGAGGTTCACAAATGCTGAAGCATGAAGGGAAAAGGAGAGAGAGAGAGAGAGAGGAAGATAGTGGTTTTGCTATATCTTTCTTTTTCAGTTTTCTTTTTTCTGGTTTGGAATTTTGGGTGGTTTGGATTTATTTGTGTTGGATTGGCTGGGTGAATTTGAAAGAGGATAACGTCTATTAGCCATGGAAGCCAAAATAAAAGGTCATTTTGGTCCATGTGAGTTACATCTATTTTCCTGGTATTGGTTCAAGTGGCAAACAACAAATTTTTTTTTAATTTTATTTTTGATTTACTGTTAGTGTTACAATGGCACAGAGGAATTTGAACCTAGACGTTTCTGGAATACCAGGAACTGTCAATCAATTGATTTACGAGATTGAACATCAAACAACAAATAATTTGAGGTGATATCTTGTAATTGTACAAGAGTCATGTTAACGGATGGTAAGATAATTATTAATAAACTATATTAGACAATTTTTTATACCTATTTTATAAGAAATTAAAAAAAAAAAAACTAGAATTAAATAGTTAATTATATTTATAATTTTATGAGTAAAATAGACTTAGAATTATTTGCTTTATTTATAGAGAAGTGAATCAAGCAGTTGATTTTATGTATATATTAGAATTAACCGTCACCAACATGTAAATATAAAATTTCAAGTTCTTTATGGATTTGTACCCAATTTCATTTAATTATATTTGTGATAAAACCTATAAGAGACTTTGTATAATTTTCCAACCTAGAAAAAAAGAAAGTGATAAATGATAATCTAATCTTTACACTGAGCTGCAGGAGAATTCCTATGATATTTTTTGATAAATTCTTTTGTATAACATTATTTCAATATGGTTTTATTGTTAACATCATTTTTATTGTACAATCGCAACACATCACCTCAAATCAATAGCGTCTACATTCTCTGCACTCAAGTTTTTGTAAATTTTTCATAAGCTATGTACCTCAATTGACACTTTCTTTCTTAAGTTTATATAAAAGAGAAATTCAAGTTTCAAATTTATCATCTCTCAACTTAGTGTGTGTTTGGATACCAATGAAAAATTAAAATTATTTTACTATTCAGCTTATTTTTGCTACTATTCATGAGACCTACTGCACTTTTTGGTATTATTCATGGATCTCACTGTACTACTTCAATTAATTTTTACCTTCATCTACAATATTTTCAATAATAAATTTTTAATTTTAGTAAAATAAGTAATATACAGACAAGTCCTTAGTTATTAAAAAATAAATAAATAAAAGAGTTTTTGAAAAAAATTATTAAAAAAAAAAAGGTGACCATGTGTGGTATTGAAATGACCAAAACCACCCATAATTTTGTCAAATTTCCAAAGTACCCTCCCTGAAACATACAAAAACTATTAAGTACTACTACCCCTATGTGAGTCCCACATTATCCCCCTTTCTCTCTCTCCAATTTTAACCAGCCATGAAAACCATCCTCATTCTCTCATGGCCATTCTCCTCTCCCTATCTCCACACCCACCAAACCTTCCCCATAAACCCATCACTCTCCCCACTCCCAAACCCACCATTCCCACCACAAACACCTCTTCTAAGAGACTCTTTCTCCTCAAAACAGCTTCACTTTGCGTCATATCCTTAACCCCACCATACCCAATTGCCCATTCTTCAGCTGAACCTTCACAGCCTCCGAAACCGGCTCTTTCAGGCATTGCAAACACCAAGTCTTGGTTCCAGTTCTATGGTAGTGGTTTTGCCATTCGGGTCCCTCCACAATTTGAGGACATCACGGAGCCTGAGGTATACAATACAGCACTTTCTTCTTATTTGTCTTTCTTTTTGTGTTCTTGCATTCAAACTAGTCGCAGCTTAAGGAAATTTAAAATCTTCAATGGTGATAATAGGTTGAGAAAACCCTTGTGAAATATTATGAAGTTAAACCCAAGGGCTAGGTTCAGTGCTTCTTTAAATTCATGATTTTTACCTGAATTTGTCTAGCACTCAAAAGAGCAAATTGGTAAATTTTTCTTCTTTAAAAGGGAAAATTGCACTTTTCTCCTAAAGTATGTTAAAATTGCTAAGTCTTCCTAAACTTCATGTAATGAGCCTTTTTTGTGGTCTAAAAGTTTGGAAAGGGAAATGAGTGATTATAATGAGAAGGTGTATTGGAAAGTAAGGAATTGACTATGTTCGAGGTAGTGACCCTCCTAAAGAAGAAGAAAAGGGTTTAAGAAGAGAGCCTAGAGAGAAAGTAGAGGAATTTGCATCAATGTTAGCTAATGAGAATTGTTATGCGACTCCTAGTATTTATACTAAGGATCTTACAAAACAAGTATCATGAAAGGTCCAAGGTTGTCTCTTGAACCAACTTACTAATTATACAACAACTTGTAACGAACTAGCAAACTATTCTTGGGATTGTCTTGGTCTTTGTTCTTGATCTTATCCATGCGTTACTTTGGCATCTTCACACATATCCTTAGTTGGGTTGGGCTGGACTTTTTGCCCTCAGTTTGGGTTCATTACTCTTCAAAACTTAGCAATGTCCCACCTTTAATTACAATAGATCGTTAGATTTTCCATTAAACATTCAAATTAACGGAAAACTCAAGTTTTTGTTAGACATGTTTTTGAAGAATTTTGACATTTCCATTAAATTTGATGGAAATTCTAATTGCAAGGGGTAAAGTTCTTTTACTAATAGTTAAAGGGGATATTGCTCAGTTTTGAAGTATAGGGGGGGACATTGCAATTGGACCATAGTTAAGGGGGGAAAAGTACAATTAACCCAAAATAATATGAATTTTAGATTGTGAAAAATTTCATTTTTGTCCATTTGATTGTATGACTTGCATGATATAAGGGTTGTATGAATTGTAAATAAAATTGAGGTGGATCTTGATTAGGAAATCAACACCATAGGCAGCTGTATTGGTTTGTATTCATTGGTTGCTAAATGAAAAACTCTTCATTTCTACCTCAATGTTACGAGACTCTCATTCAATTTTGGCTTGTCTGAAATAAGTTTTGATGTTTATCTTTTGTTACTCTGAATGCTTTGGATGTTCTTTATATACAATTGCTATCTGTAAGCAGCATCAAATGATCTTTCTTTCTGTACAAGGCTTTGGAGATTGAAGTTTCAAAAGTTATTTTATTTTATTTTTATTAAAGTTGATATTTTGTTTGAGTTTTGAGAGTACACTATGCTCTAGTTATTTGTTTTGCAAGATATAAAAATTTCCAATCAACTGAATTTGAAGCTCAATGTTTAGGATTACAATGCTGGATTGTCTCTATACGGAGATAAAGCAAAGCCAAAGACATTTGCAGCAAGATTTTCATCTCCAGATGGGTACATAATTTGTTTAAGTTCCCTTTTGATGGTTTGTTTATTTTTCTACTTTTTAATTTGGATAAGATGCATCAGAATTTTTCCGTCTATATCTTATGTACTGATTATTTGGACATGCTTGACTTTCCTCTAGTAGAATAGTAAAAGTTAATTTTTGTGAAAGTTGGGTAGTATTACTCAAAATATAAGCATCAAGGTATGAGATAGAACAATGAAAATATAAAAGAGGGAAAGAATGAGATTCAAACATGACCAGATGTACTAGAAATGTATTCTGCATTGATATTTGATTTTTATTTGTCATTGGTTGACACAGATCTGAAGTTTTGAGTGTTGTCATTCGCCCATCCAATCAACTGAAAATCACTTTCTTAGAGGTATGCGTAGTAACAGTTATGAAATTTCAGTTCTCCATATATGACATACGTTTACTTATAGAACTCTATTGCTATCATAGCTCAAGTGGTATGACTTCTTGTATTGTTTATTTTCCTTGTAATTGATATAGCCCACCTACAACTAGTCTTAAATAGGAATGGACGAATTAGTGCTTGATGGATCCATAAAAAGTTTGAGGTGGCTTTTTTCAGTTATATATATTTTGTGTAGAAACAAAAGGAATGTACTCACCATTAGTGACAAGTATAATTTGAATTCCATTTTGGCTTCCCTAGTTACACATTATGTCTGCAACTCCAGAATTTGGCAATTATATCTTAATGACTTGGAATTGAGACCATCATTTATGGTCTATCAGGCTTTCAAATTATAAGATTCTTCTTAGTTCCATCTATGACTTTCCATAGTAAACTCCCTGTGAAGCTTACCTTATCTTTCCTAACTTGAACAGGCCAAGGATGTTACTGATTTAGGTTCTTTGAAGGAGGCAGCAAAAATTTTTGTTCCAGGTAATAATGCTCTGAATTCTTTTACCTGTCCACTACCTGCAGTCAACATATCTTCCTCTGCTCTTTCTGGTTTTGGTTCTGAAAGCTAGTCATGCTGTGTGGCAGGTGGTTCAACTTTGTACTCTGCAAGAACTATAAAAATAAAGGAAGAGGAAGGTTTCAGGTGAGTTTATTTTCTGAGTTGATGGCAGGCTGTTAGAAAATATTGGTATCTAATACTATCAGAGTAGAAGTAGGGCCTTAAGAGGAGAATTAAACTTTTTTTTTATTATTATATAATGGTGGAAGAATAAATTCTTGATGTAGGACGAGTTCTATCACCTTTCCACACCTACAGTTATGAGCAATAAGAGGATCTAATTTGCTCAGATTTTTAATTGGGTTACGTTAAGACTCAACTATCCATTTTCTATCAGTATCTCCATGAATTTTAGAGTGGTCAGGATGTTAAAATATAGTCACTATTTCTTGTAAGCCTTTGCATGTAATATTTGGAACTTTTATTTCCTAATTTTTGGTGTTCAAATACTTGTTTCAGGACTTATTACTTCTATGAATTTGGTAGAGATGAACAGCATGTAGCATTAATGGCTGCTGTTAACAGTGGAAAGGTTTGTAACTATTTCTTTTCAGTGATAGAATGCTTGTTTGTAAAAAATATAGCCAGTACATACCAGGCTTTTGTGCCTGTAATGGATATTGTAAGTGCCTATAGCCCATTAGTTGATCAACTCAATAGAATTCTACTGAAAGGCCCAAGAACCTTCTGATAAAAAATTAGGATTTTGATTTGCACAAGAAAACCATGATGCCGGTGATTTTGTTTTCATTTTGATGTCTAATGATTTCATCAAGTAAATCAATTTCTCCCTTTCATACGTAGGCAATTATTGCTGGAGCAACTGCCCCACGTTCTAAATGGGAGGATGATGGCGTGATGCTTCGCTCTGCTGCTGTATCACTAACAGTCCTGTAGCCAAACCGCCAAAAATTCAAATAGCAGGTATCTATAGCCATGACTCTCCTAAAATATCCTGTTAAATTTGTTGAATAAAAGAAAATGAATTGTATGCAGTTTATAATTTGTCCATTCTTGCCAAATGAATTGCAAAGAAAAAGAGAAGGCTTAGCTTCAATTAATTACCTAGACATCATTGCCATATTTCATGTCTGGTGAAAAATGAAAATTCAAAACAAAAATTCATGTTCTTTTTATGTTTATGCAATCATATTACCTTTCATCTTTCTGACTGGGAATGGTCATAACCTCAAGCAATTGGTGCTTGCAGCAAAATATTTCAGGTCAGTTAACTAAAGTGAGATACTTAAATGATCATGGGCCAACTTTTCAGCATAAGGCTAAAGTCTTAGACTCAAGATCTAGCCTTTTATTTTCAGCTGTTGGTATTTTGAGAGCTAAGTTATTGGTTAAACTTGGGCCTTGGGGACCGTGGTGTTGAGAATGAAACTGAGGGAAAACAAAAAGTATTAGGGCTCATTTTATGTGACGAAGCCACAATGTGACATAACTTGATAAGAATTTAACAATTTATTTATAATTAATATCAAAATGCACCAACACTTTCTTTTTTTGCTTATTCTTACTTGTCCTGCCTTCACAGTGTTCTCATTGTTCATACTATGCAGCTACAATTCAGATGGGACACAAAATTTTTCTTGGATTTGATGTGCCATTCATTGAATCAATTTCTCCTGCCTCTTTCATTGTTCAGATGATTCTGGGACTGCTTAGCTAGTTAATGGTTAACTGTCTAGCATCTTTTCTTCCTAAGACAACTTTTATGCAGCTTAAGCATATAGCATATAGAGTTTATTGAAAATGCTGATTTGAGGGAACTTTTACCATTTTTGAGATTGTATAAGGTAATTTCTCTTCAAAGTTTATCTGAAATTTTGATTGTACAATTCCTTCAATTCATTGTGCATGTTTTGTGGGGGGGGGGGGGGGGGGGGGGGGTGTGTGATTTTTAACTTGAACTGTGTGACTTGCCTTTGTTATATTAATGAATGCAGAAGAGATGTGACTTAGTTTAACAAGAGCCCGCCCATTAAAGTGCTTTAAGATGATTAACAAAGTTAAAAATGCCAGCATCCTAATTTCCTTTTTCATTTATAGATATTTAAAATTACAGTTAATGTCATGTACCAGTACCACCAGTGTGGGTCAGTACCACCTGCTGCTGCCCATTTGCTCATGCCGATTTGCCCACCCATTGCCCACCAATGAATGGCAACAAGGCTGCCTTTGATGCCACAAACGAAATTCATCACCCAAAATAACATTGAAGTCATCCAACAGCATAATCAGAAAGTTTACCTTTCTGGTCCACTTGTTAACCTTAAAATTCACAACATAAGCAATCCCAAAAATAAGTTTTGCCTCTGAGTTCACTGCTTTGATTATACTAGGGCACTAGCTAACTTTTAGCCCAAGCTTTTGGACCATTAGATCCACCAAACACTTACCTGCCCATAGGCTTTAGCCCACACACTTAAGATTAACATAAGTCAAGGTTTCCATCTCACATGTATACTGCATGTGTCACAAAACTTCAAACTAATATGCAAGTAATTCAATGCTAATAGCAATACGTGTAGGATAAGCAAGAATGGGAGGAAAATCATAACCAGGCGTAGTTTCTTGAGTGTGGGAACTGCATACCGTTTTTTTTCCTTGGCGTAACAACATGTATAGAACAAAAACTTTATTTTTATCCCTCATTGAGTTGCCATTTTACAGCTAAATAAGAAATTTTAGTCAAACACAAAAATGAGACCAAAAAATGGGATTTCCCTAACCATCTTTGCTTGAGAACACAGACACTAAAGTTGGCAGGTAAGAGATGAAAGTAGGGCTTACCTCAATGACAAGTATTAAGCCCATTGGGCTAAATTGTGAGCTATCATGATATTCAGTTGCCACTTGATCCCTAGACAGACATGATGAATTCCTAGCAAATTAAGAAGTAAAAAGTCAGATAAGCTAACATAAAATAAGCAAAAATTTCACAACTTTCATTACCCTGGTTTTAGGGGCAATGACTTAATAGTTAATACTGCACAAGTCACTGGTAGTGTTTCTCAATAGTAACAAAAAGGGTTATATTAAATTCTTTATTCCTTCACCTAATACCAAAACCACAAAATTTTGGATAGGAGATATTCAAATCCTAGGCGTTTTATTTGGAAATATTAAAAAGTGTATGTTGAGCTATTAAGTTTTGGGTTCATTGACGGCACTATAACAACAATCTCCTAACTACATAAAATTATAAATAAATAAATAAAACTAGGAGATACCAATTGAGCTACAACTTGCAAGATTATGACATTTATTTAAGCAATAGGTCAATTTATTTACTTATTTTAAAAAGCAATAAGTGAATTTTAAGTATATCCTAGTATTGCAAGACTCTACCTAAAAAAAAGTAAAGACCCTTTAAGAAGTCTTTCTATACTAACATCATCTTTGATAATTGCACCTAAATATGGATTTTTCTTTATTTTGTGGGACAAAGTCACAGCAATCTGAAATCCAAGAATTACCCATGTGCACATAACCTGGCATGTGTATATGATCTTTGGGTCACATGCATATATGAGCACCTAATAACTGGCACACTTAGTACTAGTAGAGCTAATTGTTTGTGGTGGACTTTGGGGAAGATCCTCCAAGTTTTCAGATCTGCTAAAAACAGAAAACTGTATCTGATCCTCTTAGCAGGGGCATAATTTTGCTTTTCCATGTGTTCAGATTAAATCTTGAAGACAAGGACAGCTAAATTATGTTGTTCCTCAACATAGTTTGGCATTCAGGTGTCAGGTACTTGATGATGCACATGCATACTATTACTATTTACTAGCTGTATTTGTTCTCCAATGTTTAATGAAATAAATTGTTGAAATTCTCTAATAGAGAAAATGTAGGTAGGCTTTCTTAGCGAGGGTAGCCTTGCTAAAGGAAAAACAGAAAGAACCAAAATGAAAGCATGAGTTTGGTAAAATTATAATTTTACATTTAATTCAATTAAAGCAAAATTTGAACCTAAATAACGATAGACTATAAGTCAAGCTTTCCTTTTCAATACTGAAATAAATCAAATAAAATTTCCTACAAAACTTTCTTAATGGGCAATGCAGGCTCTATACACAAGAAGCTTCTTTTTCATTCTACTATAGACCTCAGATGTGCATTAAAAATAAAAAGAAATGGAATGATTGTGGAGAAGATATCTAATGTATCTATTGTATGTATAGATAGAATTATATTTAGATAATGGGGACGGCTATGACCTCTAAGGCATTTTTTTTATTAAAAAAATGCAAGTTTGGATTAAAAAAATTTATATCAGCCCCTCAAAATTGAAAGTAAGACCAAATAATCTTAAAAAATAATATGTTCATTTGATTCATATATACTTGTTAAGTTGTTTGATGTATGGGATCCAAGATTAAAAATTTAAGACTTTGAGTTTTGAATGAAATTGTGTTGTTTGGATCTATCCGAAGGATTGTTTGAGTGCTTTAAAAATAAAAATAAAAAATTGATTGTGTGTTTGAGATTTTTCTCTTATTTTTAATTAGAAACGCTACTTAATTTTTTAGTAAGAAGAAAACTAGACATATAATGATAATATATGTGATTTTCAACTTTCTAATTCACGCTATTTTTTTTATTTTATTATAAAATGTTTGTCTGACTTTCTCTTTCAGTTACTTTCTATGACAATTAAGAAATACACATTTATGCATTTTTAGTTATAAATATTATCAAAACTAGATTTCACAACAAGATGAAGTATAATTTTCTAAGGAATTCTTTGATTTTGAATATTGAAAACAAAACTGTTGTGAAATTTAGTGCAATGTATAGATGCTTTTCATAATTTAAAAGAATATTAAGCTTTATTTTGATATACCACAAATAATTTAATAGAAATGTATTAAGAAATAATTATCTAATACAATTTTTTTTTTTTTTGTATATAAGATAGAAATTTTACTCTAACTTAATCTAAGTGTATATGTGTGTGAAACCTCTTCTTAGAGACTTGAATTCCGGCTTTTACCCCCCACATTCCACAAGTACTTATATTTGTAAAATGACCATCGCATCAAGAGTTTGCGATGTTAATATTGAGCGGATGTTAATTTTATTCTTCATATATTAATTTACTTTATAATTATTTTAATATATTTCATATTATTAATGAATAAGCAAAATTTTGTTGTTTATAACCCCAAAGAAAAAAAAACCCAATTCCGTCGCTAATTGGATGTCTCACAGCATGTAGGTTCATTGTAAGACATCTGATGCATGCCTCGGATTCCGGAGATAATTCCTCATCAATATCATTGTGATAGCTAAGCCAAAGATAATATTAAATTAAACAAGAAAATAATCAATTTAGCATGTTCTGTACTTAATTTTATTTTATTTGATTAGTGATTTCTTTTGACTAAATAAATGAATGGTGGTTGAAATATGATAAAATTCAAAATTGAGGAGTGGAATCATTCATATATTAAATTAATTAATTAATTTTTAATTTTAATTTTTTTTTTGAATGAGCAAAGTATTATTGTTTATACTTTGGCCCCACGCCTAATTAGATGTCTACAGCATGAAGGCTCAATTTCTCCACATATTGTGAGACATCTGATCCTTGCCTTGGATACATAAATAATTCTATCGCCATTGTGAAGCTAAGCATAAGAAAAATATCAAACAAGAAGAAAAAAAAATCTATATTTGATTTTGATTTATTTGATTAGTGGTACCATTTTTGGCTAAGTATTTGACAAGTGATTGAGATATTATGGAATTTGCATAGGTGCATGAATTGAATTAAATGGTTCCACTCCTTTTCAATACTTATCAAATGAGTTTCTCAAAAAAAAAAAAAAAAAAACTTATCAAATGTCCATCGCTGAATGACTGATAAGTTTGTGTGATTATGACTTGATGTGGTTGTTTTACGTTTTAAAAACTAAAAGAATGCATTTTATACGTCTTTGTAATACATTTTTCGATGAATCTTTTAGTATGATAATCCAACAATTATCTCCCAAAAAAAACCAGATTTTATGAGAAGAGTGCTAATTAAATAGATCCTCAAGTGAATTTTTCTAGAAGCTATTGTTTTGTTTTGGTTTTCTAGAGATATTAATGATGGGAATTATTCTATTATCGGAAAAGAATTAGTGAGGGTTTATCAAATATTCAAATAAAAGAAAAATCTAGAATGCCCATGGAAGTTATGTGGTCAAATTACTTAATTAGCATGTTAACCATTTATTTTGAACATTCTAAAGATCAAGATAAATAAATATTGGCCACACAAATATTTGTCACTTTATTTGAAACGAAAGCTACATAAAAGGTCGGAACCAATGCAAGGCATATTCCTGTACTATGTCTGAACATGAAAGTAACAATTTTGTTCTTTAATTTACTTTTTCCAAGTGATGTTATGTGATAGCTAACTAAAAACAGATTTATATATATATATATATATATGATTATTACTCTTTATTAATATATTGATTTTTGGTATAAGCAAAAATTTTACTTATTAAACTAATTGGAATTCACAACTAAAAACGAAATTAATTACTCAACCAAAAAAAAAAAAATGTCACAAATAAGATAGCCAAATTCTCAATCTCATTCAAACATTAAAAGAATCATGATTGAAATAATTTCATAAGTAAATGTTTATCTTTCTTTATATATATTTGAGAGCCCATGGTCCACAAATCTGCAAATTCGATCATTTTTTTTTTCTTTGGCTTAGCTGCAATCCTTAAGAGTTCATCATCCCATTATTCTTTATTTTAATACTCTGAAGATCTCTCTCTCATCTTAATAGTCCAAACAATAAAATAACCACAAGAGCTTCTATGTTCATTTAAAATTTACTTTAAACTATAAGTTCTGTTTACTTTATATATATTTTTTCAAAATCAATTTATGCAGACAATTACATGTAAAAAGTAAAAATTTGGGACCTATTCCCTTTTTTTTTTTTTTTTTTTTTTAGAGTCCCAACTAACTTTCCACCCTTGCTTATTGTTTATGTTAGGGGTTCTAGGACAATGCAATGTCTATTTCTAGCTCATTTACATGACACCTATCCATGTACAATAAATTCTACAAAAATACAATAAAATAGATAATAAAAAAAATTACAAGCAAATTGACATGAAAAAAAAGCTAATTAAAAAAAAAAAATTCACAACTTAACAAGGATGTTTTCTTACTTTATTTATTTTGCATTGACAAAATTAAGTGAATAACTTTGAGTCTTTATTTTGAAACACTATGTAGGGGCCTTTTTTTGTGTTGTACGTTGGGCTGAGCTACCTCCCACGGTAATGGGCCCGAATGTTTCTGAGTAAGGGAGTTGAGATTGTTCCAACTGTAACTCAACTTGGGCCGACTTGCGCACAAACTATGTCTCGTCTGCCAGGTGTGTGCTTACGGCAGACAGAACTGTTTCAGATGAATTACGGCAGACAGATATAATAATAATAACAAAACAGAGTGCTCTGACTATTTAACGAAAAATGGTCAAGTAATCCCTACTTATAAAACATAATGACAGTCATAACAATGTCATTTACAAAGAAAGTAAAGGAGAAAGAAGGTAATATGAACTAATAAAAAATGAGCATGAAGTCAAGTTTAAGTTTGGTCCGCAGAAGCAAAACCAAAGAGGGGAGAACGCCTCCTCTCAATACAAATAATCTTCCAGGAAAAGATCCTGTCGTGGGGATTAATGGCTTTGAGGGAGTCGGACCTGACTAGTTAATGCCCAAAAGGAATCCTTGTTATGTTTTGGAAGAGAGCAGGATTTAAAGGGGGAGAGAGGGAAATCGACCTACTGGTACATGCCCATTGTATTATCCCTCTTTTTTCTTCTGTTTTCTCTCTTATCTTTTTTTCTTTCTCTTGTTTTCTTTTTATTCTTTTTCTTTTACCCCGCGATACTCTCTGTTTTTCGATCCTCTGTTCAGGGCATGGCAAGGGTCCTTTTATAGTGCCTGCTGTGACCAGATTTTACCACTTTGCCCCTTAACCGCCTTTGTCTGGTCTGAGCATACTTGCTGACCACTAAACAAAGGCACGTTTGTTTCATTCGTTTGTCCACCGTAGCACTCTTATCTGCCACGACGTAAATGCTTTCTCTCTCTTTCCCTCAAGGCATGCACCTAACGGTTCACTCCTCAACCTTGCCTCTTTTGGGTGGTCTGTCATCCTAGCAAGACGTACCTCCCAAAAAGGGCTTGGGTAGGAGCCGCAGAATAGGTCTTTTCCCCTCTCCCCACCACCAAACTATACCCCCCTTACCTCTTACTTCTGACCCATGACCTCACCACGTCCCATATTGGCTGGGTACAGGCTGGTGGTGCCTGGGCCTTGCGCGTACTTTCCTTTCATATATGTCCAAAAATCTGCCTGCTGCTCATGCGTTTGCCGCGGCAGGAGCTTTGTTTGCATAGTCTACCTTACCTCTTCGTTCTTTTATGTGGGCCATTCTTTGTTTTCCTGCTCCACTCACGAGTTGGGCTTTATTTGATGATGGGTCTTACATTTCTTTAGCCTACTCCTTGGTTTCCTTTATTTCTTGCAATGTTGTACTGTTATTCCTGTTATAATAACTTAATCCTACTGGGCCTCTTTTGGGCTAGCTGTTTATTCCTTTTCTCAGTGGCTTGGCATGGCTACTATTTTGCTTTTACTTATGGGCTCTCATGTCCCTTTGGGCTTTCCTTTGGGCATCATTGGCCTGTTTGCTTTTTTTGGACTTCCTCAACCCTTTTGCAAATTCCACACTCCCATAAGCTTTTTACTAACTTCATTAGGCTTCCCTGGTCCAATAACCTTATTCTCATCCTTGGGGTTTATGGGCCTGTCATAAACCCCTTACTTTCTTAGTTTGCATTACCTTGGGCCTGCGGCAGCCCTTTCTCGCTTTTCTACCTCATACACTGCCCATGGGATGCTATTTCTTTTTTTTCCGGGCTTCTTTGAGCCCACTTGCCTCTTCAAGATCCATTTGTTTATTTCTTGGGCCTGTGATCTATTATTCCTACCGCTTGGGCATAATGGTTTTGCTATTTACTTTGTCAATTCTTTGTTACCCTCGTTATTGGGCTTTCTTTCTCACAAATGGCCCTCAACACACTATTATATGGTAATGTTAGTAGACTGATAATGTGCCCTAAATCATTATCTAAATCTTTTTTTTTTTTTTTTTTTTGATGTGTTATCTAAATCTTTTATTATAAAAGGAAGTAGAGGATTTAAAGAATGTATGGTTCCTTAAAAATTCTACAGTATCTCTTTTTTCTTTTTTCTTTTTTCTTTTTGGAGAACGAAATTCTAAAATATCTCAATCATTTTTGTTGTGTGGGTGGGAATTAAAATACTAAGTTTTATCTAGTGTGGATTTAATTTAATTTAATTTATTTTATTTTTTACAAAATACTTTTTCACTATTCATTCTCCACACCCGGGCTTCCAGCCATGGATTGAGATAGATCGTAGATTGATAGACCCATGTTTCCTACTAAAGCGACCCGGTGCCATTCACATCACAGGTGATGACTTTTTTTCTTTTTCTTTTCTTTGGATCAATTGTTCACACCTCATAGCACAGGTGAGAATCTAGTTAGGTGAAGTCAAGTTTGGTCATGGTGCTGTCCAATTCTCTCAAAACAATAAAAGTTTTGTCACGGAATGGTCATATGGGAAAAAAAAATTTATAATTTCTCCTCAATTTTTAATGTAATAAGTTGTAATTAAAATTGTTATAAAAAAAAGTTGTAATTAAAATAATATTATTTTTATATAAACTTAGTATTAATACTATTTTTATTAATATCAATCACAGTATGCTATATTTTCTCCATATAAAAAAATCACAGTATGCTATTTATTACAGAAGTTGTTATTGTTAAAAAATGTATGATTTGGAATGATATCAGTCATTACGCTCAAAATAATAAAACGACTCTCTGGACCAGCAATTTACTCCGCTATGAACCTATTTATAATGAACAGTAATTAGTCTTTGGTTGAAAGTTTTGAAAAAAGTGAGAACCCAAAATATATATATATATATATATATTTTTTTTTTTTTCACGTACGTACTATTATTTTTACAATTTAGAAAAGAAAAAAAAAAAGTTTTCACGTACTTTTGTTGTCACCGAGGGCCATTATCTCAATCATGGTTGCATGTAAATTTATTTGATTTTATTATTATTCTATAATATTGCTTTAATAAAAAAGAAATCTCTTTCGTTACAAATGGATCAGAACATGGTCTTCTTGTATCGAGTTGGGTATCCTTCATTTTTTTTTTTTTTGGGGTGGGTGGGAAGCCAAATTAGATAGATAGATATCTTTATAATTTTTTTTAGAGGAATTGGTTTGACAATACTGTCAATACAGTATACCCTAGCTAATTCGATATGTCCAATTCATCCTAAAGAATATAAAACATTTCAAAATCAACTACTTCACTTTTATAATATCCCACATATCTCGTGTCCATAACGGAGTTGACCCAAAACCTTCTTCTTATTTTTTTTATTTATTTTGCTAAACAGACCTTCTTCTTAAAAATATTAGTGAAAGAACATTATACTATAATATATAAAAATATTAGTGATTAGATTTAAGTAATTAATTACTAGATATCTAAGTTCGAATAGTTTATTAAATGTTCTAATTAATTTAATTGATAAAGATTTTTATTCTCTTGCAAAGAGTTTGAATTTGAATCCCACCAATACCAAAAAATCAATTAATGTATTGATGATGTAATTATTATCTCTCTCTCTCTCTCTCTCTCTCTCTCTCTCTCTCTCTCTCTCTATATATATATATATATATATATCATTTGGATTTAAAACTTTTTTTTTTTTTTGGTTGAGAAAAGGATTTAAAGCTATTCAACTTATGTTGAAGACGCTTTACTAATTGAACTAACTGAAAGTCTAAAACCCACCATAGTTTAGTGAAACCATTTAATAGTAAAATAGGGCTTTTTGTTATGGTGAAAATAGATTAAGTGCCCGTTTGTTTTAACTTTTAGAAGCTGAAATGCATGTTTTGAAGAAAGTTGGAGCTGGAAACGCATTTGGTTCAACTAAAACGCAACTTTTTGAAAAAAGTTGCGTTTTGGGCCAAGGCTGAGAACGCACTTTTGCGTTATGCAGCTTTGGAGGTCCATAAACAAAAAGTCCATGCGCGTTTCTGAACTATCCGTTAGGCTCTTCCTTCAATTACCAAATTACCCTTGATAAAAAGTCCTCAATTCTCACGCCTGTCCCTCATTCCTCTCATCTCGTCTCTCTGCTCTCCCAACAAATTTCCAAATTCAAACACAAAAAAATCTATAACAAATTCCCAAATCAACTAAGGAAAAAAAAAAAAATCAATCCCTTACAAATTAGGATTCCTCAAAATGCAAAACCAAAAAACATCAAAATATAGCAAAATGATAGAATTACAAGACGAAATTGAAGGCGAATGTGTCAACAACACCGACTTCTACTTCTATCAAATCGGCGAACCCCTCCCAATCAAACCCTCCGACTTCGACCCCATTTTCGATCTCCAAGCCCTTCCCTCTCAGCCACTCGCCGTCTCCGAACTCCACCGCCTCATCTTCGTCACACACTTCGATGGATGTCGCTAGAACCAAGGATGCTATCGATTCCGCTAAGAACCAACAGACGAAGTGCTAAGAGAAAAGGGGGGAAAAAAAAAGAGGAAGAAGGAGAGCTCTGGAACGTTCTGGAGTTTGGAGGAATGACAGGGAAAAAAAAGGAGGAAAGAATGATAAAAAAGAAAAGAGTAAGGGTACGTGTGTGGAGGATAAAAAAAAAGGAAAAAAGAAGAAGGAAATGTTATCACAATATTTTCACAATCAATTTTAAGGGGTAGGTTATTATTAGCTAATATTGGTGAGAAAAAAATAATTTTTTTAGAAAGAGAAAAAAATAATTTTAATAGTATGTTAAAATTAAAATCAGTATCAATTTTTATCAAAATATTTTCACAATACTTTCATAATAAACCTTAAGTGGTAGGTTATTATTAGCTAATATTGGTGAGAAAAAAATAATTTTTTTAGAAAGAGAAAAATTGATTTAAGTATGATGAAGTAGTTGATTTAAGTATGAAACAAACTCACATTCCAAAAAAAAAAAAAAAAAGTATGAAATAAACTCCCTTATATATACATTGTCCTTTTTGGTAATTTATCTCTCAAACTGCCACTTTTATAAGTGCTAGCCAAATACTCAGTTTTATCAAAAAACACTTTTTAATAGTTTTTACCAAACATTCAGCTTATTGAAAATGCACTTTTTGAAAACTCCACTTTTTCATTATATACTTTTACAAAAAACTAAACCAAACTCACCCTAAAACATAACTGGACACATTTAACTTTTTTACTATAATTTTGTGGTCATAAGTCATAACATTTTAAAATAAAAAGCTTATACTTTATTTTATTCTTGTTTGTTTTGTTATTTGGTTTGATTTTTTAAAAACTTATTTAGTTAGTTTAATTATGTTCAAAGCTGTACCTTTTTAAATTTATTATAGACAAATAAGAAGGAAAAAAAAAAAAAAAAAACAGAGTTAATGTTAATGACACAAAAATTGTCACATTTTTTTTTTATAACTAGATGATGTCCCGCGCAATACGTGGATTACATTACAATTTTATTTGAAATCATATTTATGCATATTTAGATCTACATATAATACTTATTTTGTTTTAAAATATTTATATTTGCCCACAATATTGTTAAGTACTTTGAAACTTGATTTTTTTAATTCATATTTTATTGAAAAAAATTTGTATAACACTATAAGACTATAACATATTATAATATTTATAGTTAAAAGTAGATTTTATTTTTTAAACTAATTAAATGATTTTGAAATCTTTAAATAAAAATTTAAAGTATAAAGTACTTTTATATTCTAAAATTACATAAATTTAAGCAACCTCCCAAACACTTCCTCAGCAACTCTATTCTCACAACTAAATATGGAGATCTCAATCATTAATACCTAATTCATTATCAAAAAAAAAAAAAAAGTTGGGATTCTATATCCTTTTAAAAAACTGAAAATACTTTGAAATCATTATCGATTTTTTGTTTTTATCACTATGGCTCATACCACACAAAATAGCAATAAAAAACCTACAAAGGAACCTATAAATTATGAGTTCTAACACACACAAAATAAAAATAAAAAGCTAACTTCATAAATAATCAATTAAAATGTTTTTTTTTCTTTAGTTCTAAAACAAAATACATTTATGACTTTCCCAAACCAAAATCTCAAACAACCAAAGACTCAAAGCGAAACACAACCTTTACAAAATCCACAACGTCCGACTTCAACATCACTGAATAAAAAAACGCAAGCCCTCTTCCTTGGTCATAGCATACTCATAAAAATTAGAATCAAATGGTACCACAATGTTGGAATTATGTAGGTGTTGTTGAAAGGCTGAAAGTAAATGACATCATTTTTTGTCTGAGTGTATTTGAGATGAGATGGCATGAAGAGTTGTGGACATGTATACATAAATGAGTAAAAGTGAAAAGGGTGAATGGAAATACAAAGAGTTACTTGTAAGTGAAAGAGAGGAAAAATCTTGAAAAAAAGAACCAAATAAAACAAATAATAGTCTAAAACATTGAATAAAAAATTTAACAAAAAATAGTCTTGAAACATTGAACCAAAGGAAATAAAGAGTCCATATTTTTAAATTTGTTATTAACTTCATAAAGTGCACCACATGACAGAGTTTCATACTTTTTCACATGATATCTCTGCTTTTATATATATATATATATATATATATATATATATTTTTTTTTTTTTTTTGATTGATTATTAAGGTGGAAAGTTAGTTAAAAGCATCATTATTGTCACACAAGCCCACTGCCTCTTTTTTTTTTTTTTTTTTTTTTAATTTTAATTTTTTTTAATAATAATTTCTGAATAAGCCCACCACACCTCTGATACTACTTTTTCAATCCCAATCATAATATAATATCACCTCAATCATTATTAAAAAATATATTATATATAAATAAACGGTTATGTTCGTAGATTTATTAATCAAAATATAAGTCATATATACCAAAGCAAGCATTTACTTTTTGGCGTGAGGCTACTAGTTGGTAGCACAATCTACTAAATTTGATAGACTGTGCTAGAAACGTCTCCAACTCTGAGGGGTCCTCAAAATTTCCACATCTGAATGTGATTGCCCACCTAATCAATGTGCGATGCAGCATTAAATTATATATTAAATATGCCACGTGTATAGTTTTTTTTTTTTTTTTTTTTTTTTTTTTCTGTCCTTATTTGGGCATGAGAACCATATTTGTGAAGGTTTGGCAAGGACTTTTAGGGAAGACTAATAAGAAGAGATCATATGCAAGCAAATCATCATGTTGTCTCAAGATGATGATGCCACGAGCCGATGACTCACCTTACTTGGAAACAAACAGACAAAAGAAAATGATGCCAAGGTGTCTCTATATATAGATTTCTATAACATTATTAAAACATGTGCACCGTCCCAACTAACAGCCCAACCTATTCAACTCATGTGATTCAAGTCCTACACAATTTGGTTGTTTCAACCAATGGAAGATCTTGAACACAGTGAGCTGAAGGGTGATTTTGTCAAGGTATCAAAGTAATGGAATATATTAGAATAGTGTTTGTTACCTTTATAAGATACTACAGAATTACTAATCTTTGCAACAATAATTGGATTGTGGACTTTGCATGAGGTTTTCCAAATATTACCTTTTGCAAATAATATTGATGTTGCACTTTATGACTTTGTGTCCTATGTAAGTAGTACTAATTCATAAATAATGTTGACTCATGAATTAGTAGTTAGTAATTTAGTGATATAATAACTCCTAGCCATTGGGTCGCAGCTTTGAATTTTACTGCTTGGAACTATTTGTGTTTTAAATAGGACTGAATTTGAGGTCACTCATACCATGATTCAACTCACTTAAGCAATGTTTGCCATTCCTTTATCATTTACCACTTTACACCTCTTAGAAACTGGTTTTTAATTTATAATTATTATTGCACATGCTGAATTACACGCTACCATAAACATTACAATTGAAATCATGTTTTCAAAATAATTGTGAAATGCTGAAATTTTTTTGTGTTTTGAAAAGATGATTTCAATTATGTGTCTCTTACATATAGTGTATCCCTATAACTACTCATTTTTAATACAGATAAATTATTATAGTCATTGTTAAAATAGAGTTGTCAAAGTTAGGTGCTCATTGTCACCCTTTTCATTAAAAGGAACTGATGTATTCAAATGGTTTGTGTAAACTTTTTTGAAGTAACCTGGTGATATATGGCTTTAAATCCTAGGAAGATTGCATGTGCAATATAAATGGTACATTTACACTTGTCAGTTATCACTTACCATAGGATAATTTGGGTTTAAGGTAGTTCAATCTTCCACGTATAGCCAAATGAAGGACAGCGCCAATTAGTCAAAGCTGGCTGGGCCTTGAATTTGATAGCTTTTTTGTGGATTGAAGAAACACCCAGCCTGGATATCTAATTCCAAACGCAATAAATTATCTGAATCCTGAAATGACTTCTCAACAAAATTTTGACAATTCATGCAAGTGGGTTTTCATTCCATTAGAATTTCACGGTTCCCACAATAAATAAAATGACTTCTCATAAAATTTGGAGAATTATGCAATTTTTTATTTATTTTGAAATGAATAAAGATAAGTTGGTCCTTGACTGACAATTTTATTTAAACATAATAATAGTAATGTCTACAGTGAATTACAGTTTGATTAATTAGTAAAATCTCTTATTATTAGGAAAATGACATAAACAAATCTCATTATAGTATTATAACATAAAAAAGAAGAAGAAAAAAAAATTGTCAGCACCTAGGTTTGTTAGTGTAAGAGTAATTATCATTGGAATAGATATCATAAATTCAATCTTATGGGGAAAAAAAAATTACACTGTTAAACAAATCAATGCTTGACACTAGGATAGACCCACAAGTAGGGGATGCAAGTGGGTTTTTGGTTTTTACTAGTTCCCACAATCCGGACAGCCCAAAATTGCACACAATTTGAAAATAGAAACATTTCTGGTCCAAAAGTTGACTTGGAAGACTTTCATAGCGACACGTGTGTGGATTGCACCAAACTGCAACTCAATCTCAAAACACAGAATCCAACCTCACAACTACCATTCTTCCCTCCATTTTAAACGGTCTTCAAAAAAAAAAAAAAAAAAAAAAAAAAAAAAAAAACTTAAAATATAAAAAAAAGACATGGTTTCTTGGTCCAAAACTTAGAATAGCTTGATCTTTAGTCCAAGGTTATATCCAAACTCTCGAAAACCCCATATTGTGAATGCCAAATTCTTCAACAGAATCCCAGAAATGGCTGTGCTCGAAACCATTCCAGTTCTGCTCTCTTCTTCATCATCATCATCGTTTCTTGACACTAGCACTGTCATTGCACTCACTGTTTTCTTTGCACTCCTCTGTGCTTGCATCATTATTGGACACCTCCTGGAAGAGAACCGCTGGGCTAACGAGTCCATCACCGCGCTTCTTCTGGTACTTAATTTAGAATTGTGATTATTTTTTGTGTGGAACAAAGTGGTGGTCAGTTTTTGGGGTGTTTAAACTTATTGGTTTGAATGTGTGTGGTTGACTATAGGGGTTGTGCTGTGGAGTGGTGGTGTTGCTGATAACTAAATTCCATAGTTCACGCATACTAGTGTTTAGTGAGGACTTGTTCTTCCTCTATTTGCTTCCCCCAATCATTTTCAATGCCGGGTATGTTCTATCTCTCTCTCTCTCTGTGAATTGCAATTAGTTGCTCAGAATTGGATTAGATTTGAATTGGGTTTCTAGTGGTGTGGAATTTGGAAAAAGGATTTCTATACTTTGTATTATCATTTTGGACTGGATTTGGGGCCTGAAATTGGATTTTCCTTTTCCAATTTCTGTATAGGAGAGATCAAATAGTATCCAATGTTGAGTTGAATGTAAACCCTCCAATTCCTATTTAAATGTTGATTCCAAGCTAAAGTAATGCAGCAAGAGAGGTGTTATATGATGATGTGGGCATGAAAATAATTATGAACAGTTGATTGAATCTTATTGAATTTAGATTTATCAGTCTTGATACTTGTGAGATTCATTACCTGGTTAATTTTGATGCATCTTATATGCTATGTTTATGAAAATTCCAAGCTAAAGTAAAGTCCCCTAACTGAAGTATGTACTCAATTTTGCATCACACTGATATGGGTTCTTCCTTTGTTTCCAGTTTTCAGGTCAAGAAAAAGCAATTTTTCAAGAATTTCACCACAATATTGTTGTTTGGGGTAGTTGGTACTGTAATTTCATTTTGCCTTATATCATTAGGTAAGATCCACAATCACTCATCCACTTCTACCATTTCCTTGTTTCAAGCTTGGTACTGGTATTTTCTGAAAATAATACAGTGATAATTACCTTATCTAATAGAACTAATACACTCATTCCTATGGACCTTACATTTCACCCAAACAAAGTCTTAACTATTCCATTTGTGTTGTCTATACCAGGGGCCTATTTGTTATTTAAAAGAATTGGTGTGACAAGCCTTGATATTCAAGATTACCTAGGTGACTAACAACTATTGTTGAATCATTTTGTTCATACAGTCATTGATAGCCCTTTAATACTGATCATTTGTGCATCCCTTTTGTGCAGCTGTTGGTGCCATATTGTCAGCAACTGATTCAGTTTGCACGCTGCAGGTACACGATTTTCATCCTTACATGAATGTTATACATGGAAATTGACATGCTCCATTAATGCATGATATTTTTCTCATGTTAAAGGTTCTCAATCAAGATGAAACGCCCTTACTTTACAGTATTGTATTCGGTGAGGGAGTGGTGAATGATGCCACCTCTATTGTGCTTTTCAATGCAGTCCAATCACTTGATGTCAGCAACATCGATCTGCTTACAGCATTAAAATTGTTGGGGACCTTCCTATACCTCCTCTTCACCAGTACTGCTCTTGGTATAGCAGTAAGTTGTTTTAGTGGACGTTTTTTTCTTCTTATTATTATTGTTTCTTTTCTTTCCCCTTTTTATTGGGCATCTCTCTTCAATTTCGGTTGTTTTAGATACAGTATGTAAAGTACACGGTAAACCAGAAAACATGACAATCTTTTTGACATAATTGTGTTGCACTGGATTGTAAAGCATCAAGCTCAAAAGCTTGCTAGTTAGTGTTATATTTCTACGATCATATGTTGGACTTTCCATTTTCATTTCACATAAAAATTGTTTTTGAAAAAATTATTATTTGCTTGCTAAATTTTAATGCACTTTTTGTGGGGAATTTGGTAGACATCATTGTCTAACTTCCTACATGGTAACTTTCAGGCGGGTCTTATAAGTGCGTATATCATAAAGACACTTTACTTTGGAAGGTAAAATCAAATTCACTTTGTTTTTAGCCTGAATTTGTTTGTTCTATGTATCTGTTGCATTCACTTTTAGTACTGATGTCTTTCAGATGGTTCATTGGTGACAATGTTGATGGATCTATGCCCTTCTATAATCATGCATGCTTATCCCCCCCCTCACATATAGTTGTTGAATTTATAGCCATATGTTTAGAGTCTGATCCAATTGCATCACTTTGAAGTATGTATGTCATTCATGACTGGTATATCCTAGGAAATTATTTGCACCACTATCCTTGCATAGTTCTGAAGACTACATGATTGTGCACATTTGAAAGGTATTAAGAATCTGGAACTAAACAAAAGAAGAGAGCTAAATGGGAAAAGAACAGATGGAATTCAAGTAATGAGAAAATTAGCGAAGGTGATACAAGGAAAAGATGAAGGGGGGAAAATGTGGCTTGAGTAGGTGGTAAATGAGAATATGGAAAAAGATTTAGCAGGATTCATGTCTCAAGATTGAGATAAATGTGAAGGAATCCCATAGCCAACACAATCTTGAAATCACCTAGTTGCAATTGTGGAAGGACATCTTATTAATCAATAAGTCTTGTATGATCACATTTTTGATTTACCAGCTTTTGCATACCTAAATGATTAATTGTGACTTATATGTAAGTCTTGTTATATAACTTGACATTGTCATTTTTCTACAACAGGCACTCCACAGACCGTGAAGTTGCACTCATGATGCTTATGGCCTATTTGTCATACATGTTGGCTGAGGTACCAAAGACAAATTTTTCTATCATTTTAATTATTTATTTCTCGTCTTTCTTTGAGTTTTAATTTTTGTTTTATCACTTTTATTTAATTTGAAAAAATCATGATGCATTGAACCTCCAGAAAGTATGTTCAAAAGTATTAGTATTCATATAAAGTAAAATTCTATAGTTTTTCACATTGAAATATTAAGGTTTATAGCAACGAATGAAACAGGAAAAAGAAATTGAAGATGAATGCCTTACATTTCATCATTCTATCTCCTTTGGGCGCCTCTTCAATGAATTACTTATATCTTGTAATACATGTACATTAGTTTAAGCAAGCATTTTGGACTTCCATTTGAATAGATTGCACCATACTTGTTTAATGTTTGAGTCGTCTGCAGTTCAAAAACAGTATGACTAAAATGAATTGAGTTACCATCCAATAAAAAAGAAGAGATATAATCTCATTGCAGAAAACGTTTGTCTACAAATACAAACAGAAGAATTTAGGGAAATGACATCAATAGCTTAAACTAATTTTCCAAACAAATGACACCATTTGACTGATACAAGATATGCGATGAATATGAAAATATCACCCTTTCGTTTTTTCTTAAAAATTAATAAATTCCCATTTTTCCTGCAGCTTTTAAATCTAAGTGGGATTTTGACAATATTCTTCTGTGGCATTGTCATGTCTCACTACACTTGGCATAATGTTACGGAAAGCTCACGAGTTACAACCAAGTAAGAACATATCCTTTCCCTCTTAATGGTGATAATATTGAACAGCCCCAATCAAAACTAAACTTATTAATTTGTGTATATGAAGTACCATAATGCCTACAATTTGTTGATATTTCTTGTTTTTGGAGTGGAAACACAGTGTAATGTTCGCAAATCCATGACAGCATACAAGTACCATGGTTTTTTTTTTTTTAATTTCCAGTAATATGGGGGCATCATTCCACTTGCCCCCCCCCCACCCCCCCCCCCCCCAAAAAAAAAAAAAAAAAAAAGAAAAAAAAAAAAAAGAAGAAGAGATGGACAGGAAATTTGTTCAAATTGTTGTCACGTCAAATTGTAGCATTTGTAAAATCTAAGAATTTACTCAATAGGCACTTTAGGAACTTAGAAAGGGTGTCTTAATCAATAAATGCTTGTAAAACTCTTAGCAAAAAATAAGTATTTGACAAGAAAAGAGGGCAATTATTAACACTTTAGATTGAAATTCTGGCAATCAAGGGATGCAGAAGTCATGATTTTTTCTTTCACAATTAAGTTTCTATCAAGCTGGATCCTCAATCAATATTCTTACGTAAAAAAATATCTTTCACTCAGCAATAATCATTGGTGGGTTTCATTTGAAAAGGTGTCAGGATTTAAATGTTTACCTATTTACTTTGTTCTCTTTCCCTTTTTACTTCAAATCTCCAATGTACTTTAACTTTATTTCTATCCTCTCATTTGCGGCTCTATTGAATAAATTCTTATCAGTCTGCAATTTACATGTTTTAACAGAAATAAGGGACTTTGACCTGTGTACATTACTAGGCAAGAGAAGTGTTAACATTTTAAGAATACAAATGAAGATTAAGCTCCAATGACCTATTCTAATCTTCAAAATTGTTTGATGATCTCAGGCATGCATTTGCAACAATATCTTTCATTGCAGAGACTTTTATATTCCTATATGTTGGCATGGATGCCTTAGACATTGATAAATGGAAAAGCAGCAAAGCAAGGTAATTTTACTACTTTCCTATTTCACATTTCAGAGCTCATGGTTAACTGACAACTAGCATATTGTTTCAGATAATATGAAACAACAATTACCGAATTCAAATATTAAATGTCATGTCATACATGTTGCTATAAAAATGGTCACAATAAATGCATTGTAACCTGTAGCTGTTGTAACTATTATCTCTATTTTTTTTTTTTTTTTAATTTAAGGAGAAGAAAAGAAAAGAAAAGGTCATATGTACTGCAGAAGGCTCCTGCTTCTAAGGGGTCTAGGCTAGGTGGTACTGACCATGCTCTCTAATACCCTAGATAGAAAATCACCGCATCAAGCCCTCAACTGAACAAAAAATGGCAGTTAGGCAAATACTATATATAATAGTGCGAGACATAAGAATATGCTATCTTTATTTTCGTTTTGTTCTCACCAAAGTAAAACCACAATTATCGCATTTAGAAGACAAGTGATATATTTCATTTCCCATTTCTTTTCCTATGGATTTGATACCATTTAATTGGTTTCATGCTATTTGTTTCAGCCCAGGAACTTCCATTGCTGTGAGTTCAACATTATTTGCATTAGTGTTGGTTGGAAGAGCAGCATTTGTGTTCCCTATTGCCAATATTACAAATTGCATAAAGAAAAGACCAAGTACGAAAATTGAGCTACGGAAACAGGTGATAATTTCAGATATCTTCAGCACTTAGCTATTGCCATTGATTCTAGCTCAAGCTTTGCTAACCATCTGAAATCTCAGTTTATAATATGGTGGGCAGGCCTTATGAGAGGTGCAGTAACTATCGCCTTGTCTTATAACGAGGTAAGTAGACAAAATCTCAAGTCAATGTCAAATTATTAATTGAATATGTTGATTCTTGAGCAGTTATTAACTTCTGCAATCTCCAATTGCAGTTTGCAAATTCTAACAAGACGTTAACAGAAGATAGTGCACTAATGATCACCTCAACTATAATTGTTGTTTTGTTTAGTACCGTGGTATGTTAATTAGCTTCTTGATCTTTAATTTTCATTGCTATAAGTTCTATTATAGTTAAAGTGTTGTCATTGCACTATGCATCCAACCTATGAGCCCTTCCTTTCATGTTGCAGGAACCCAAAAAATGATGTCATTAAACCAAAAATAACCTAAATCTTGCAAGATATTAAAATGATTGGTTGGGTATACACACTTAAGTATAAAAAGAAAAAAGAGAAAATTCTTTGAAAGGTCTACTTTAGTTAAACATAACAATACTTCTTCTCATCAAATCTATTTTCACACTTCTCTTTTTTTATTTTATACTTCATATTTTAATCAAAACAAAGCCTTGATTACTTCTCATTTTTACATAATGATGTCCAGCCTCTAGTTTATTTCTGGCCTATATATAGAAGAAGATAATCATCAATAAGACTCGTACAAGCTTTTAGGTTTTAATACAAATGCATATATAAATTGCACATTATTGTACTAGTTATTGAATTTATGACACTCTTGAACATCATTATGTGTTCTTCTCCAAACAGGTGTTTGGTTCCATAACAAAGCCCCTTATTGAAGCAGTGTTGTTACGGAATGCAAAACCAGTACATTCAGATGCAACTGACATACCAAGTCTAGATGACTTGCAAATATTATTCCTTGAAAATTGTGATCCGAGTGATCAAGGTGGTAGCAATGAACCTACACGCCGGAAGGGTAGCTTAAGCTTGCTAATAAGTAACCCCACTTCAACTGTTCACTATTTTTGGAGAAAGTTTGATGACAAGTTCATGAGACCAGTATTTGGCGGACGGGGTTTTGTCCCATTTGTTCCCAGTTCTCCAACTGGTGCAGCAGATCCTCAAACTTCTTAATGCTATTTTCTGGTGCAACAAACTTGTAATGGAGCTGCAAGATTTCATTTTTTATTTTTTATTTTTTTAATAATGCAGAAAAAGAAAAGCATTCACATAATTAATTGTATCATAGGAGGTAAATTATTTATAGACTTCAGTGACAACAGTTGGAGTATATCTATATGTTGATTTTTATTTGTCAGCATTATAAGCATGAATGTGTAATTTTTAAATTCTAGTGAATTGAGCAATGGAGATTTAGTTATTTATTTCAGAAATTTATTGTTCATTCACTTTGAAATGATAATGCAGTTGTTACAAAAATTCCTTAATCAAACATAAAATCGAACCTAGTTATTCATCCAAAAAAATATAGATGGAATCACTGCCATCAAGCATGATCTAAGTAATAAAAGTTCAATATAAGCTCAATAAACCCTAAGGGTTGACTTAGTGTTTCTTAAGGGTTGACTTAGTGGTTCCTAAAGCCACATAATATCCATGAAATTCTGGGTTTGAAACCTTTAGCCTACTTCTTAAGGACAATGACATGGGTTTTTCCTCATAATAAGTTGTTGTTTGTGCAATGAGTGAATTACACACACTCGAGGGAATAGATGAAGTGATTGATGAACTCTAGAAACCATATTTCTTACTCTAACTTCTTTTAATATGGATTTGAAAATCTCGTTTTAAGCAAAAAAATGACGCTTGCTTTGAAGACAGGATAATTCGTTGGATAAGTTCAATAAGTACCACAAAATTGTGGCCTAAATGTCAAATTGTACATTTGTGATGAAAACTAAAACTAAAGGACTCATCAAATAAGCAAACTCTTCTCTTGCTTCTTCCAAATCATAACAAGCTGGTTGCTCCATCATTGTTGCATTAGGATAAAGGATCTTTCCTTTCTCAGGCTCTAATCAATAAAAAATGTTGGTTTGGACCAAAATGACTATTTATTTGCCAAACTTAGAGGATACATTTCACGAGTGTCAACATCATAAATTGACATTTCAACAGAAATCCATGCTTCTAGAGATCTATGGCTATCCTTATTCATGTTACCAAAATGTGTACTTCAAACTCCTTGAAGGTGAAATCTTGAGGCCATCCCAAAGAATACGATCTATTGTAAGTCTAATCCTAAATGGCCAAGAGACCAAAACCGAGACTTTGGAACACATTCTTGTTAAATGCCCTGTTGGCTGTTGCACTTATAATTTGGTCCTCCCACAAAATGGCCCTTTAATTTCCTAAAATTAGAGTCCAGGCCCATCCACGAGTGGATTAAATTGTTTAATGGCTAGGGATTGATTCAGAAGAAGATATTTGTTTCCAAATCTTTTCTCTCCTATGTGACAAGATTTAGCAAGCAAGCAATTGCTACAGTAATCGTCATGGAAACCGCATCCTCCAGGTTGGTCCAAAGTTAATTTCGACGATTTTATTGGAGACACGAAGATCGCAACTGCTGCCTTGATCAGAGACAACTACAGACTTCCATTTTTAGTTTGGAACAAGATATCAAGCCAATTAAATATCTTGAGTGAACGGTTGATGAGAATTCGTAGCTGACTTCAGTTTAATTGAAATGGAGTTGAGTTATAATATTATGAGATTTGACAGTTAAGATTTTTATAATTTTTATTTTTCGGACTAGTTGAACAATTCCAAGGAATATTTGAACAATTCCAAGGAATATAGAAGTGAATTAATTAATTCTTCTGCCTTGTTTTCTTCTTTGGACTGAATGTACTAGATGAGTCAATATTTCTAACAGATATTCCATGGGCTTGATGTCAGATTTACATTTGTCACAAAGAGAGAGATTGATTCTTCAACCTTAATAGAGAACAGAGGAATTGTGTGCACCTTGTGCAGATAAAACCTTGAATCTCCAACTTGGATGAGAAGATCATTTGCAACTTTTCTCTGGACAATCCTGCCCGGAATAGATGGGATTCATTGCCATAAAAAATAAAAAAATAAAAAAATAAAAAATAAAAAAACTTGTGTATGTAACTATCACTACAAGTACATCATCAACATCCCAAATAAATATATGCATAGGGAGGAAAATGTCTTCAAAGAGAGGTGGGTTTTGGGGGGCCTGTTTACCAGTCGTGGTTTCTTTTTTCTAGAACTTGGGCAGCCAAACTAACATTTGCTGGAAAAATGACACATCCCAGAAATGGAATTTGTGAAAATGTTTAATCTTTTCACTCATAGCAAACCTTAAAGATAATTGACCAGGTAAAAGATTATCAAAAATTAAGCCACAAAGAATTTGTATCAGTAATTCCTAAACATGATAAATGAAGTTTTTGTCACTACACCTAGACACAAATGTGAAGTTATCATTAACAGCTTCTGTCATCATTAGGTAGTCGAAATTCTAGCATATGAAACAACCACTATGTAACATTGAAAAATTCCACAATCCATCATGAAATGCTCAATAACTTTTTGAGACCACCTTTCAATGTATGTCCCAACTTCAGAGAACCCAAAAATCATCTCTCACGTGCTCATAGTTAATCAATTATCATATATCTCAGCTACTATAGCTAAGGACAGGTAAATGTCTCCCAGTGTCAACCTCAAAACAGATTAGCATGCACCATCTTCTATTTAATATTTAACAGAAAAGTAACATCCATATGATCCCACCTAATTCAAGTAAAAATTTGGAAAAAGTTTACCAACACAAACACTTCCATCATACTAATCTTTTATACTATGATATCTCTTTGCTTGACATTGAATTCCATGAATAAACACTACAATTGCTTGCTCTTTTTGTTAGAAAAATGCAAACAATGCTGAGTTGAAACAATTACATTGGCTAATGATCATGACATTAGTTATTGAGAACGTAATCCCCTTAGTAGGCCTATTGATTTTTGTGCAAAATTTAAGCCTGGAGACATCATGTACACAGGTAATTTTCAATCACATTGAATTTCCTAGTGTGTGCATTTGAAATTGTATGATTAAAGGTAGTAACAACCACCAAATTGAAGTGCCTAGTGAGTAAATTTGGAACTGTATGATTAAAACTTAAAAGTTACGCTGACAACACCAATCCAGATGAGGAATGGTGTTATTCCTCAGACCTTTCCACATTCCCTTTTGTGCTCAAATCATGTTCAGTATGTGCTATCCGAACAATTGAGAACTATGGTTGTGGGATTGATTTTTTTATTCAAGCAAACCTCTATGTGCTCTTTTAAATGGTACTAAGATTCATGAAAATATGAATCCAGCTTATTAAGTGAGAAGCAGCATAATAGAGTTGGAATCTCAGTCTAGCAGAGTTTAAGTTCTACTTTCTAATATATATGGAGCTGTTAGCTCATAATTATATCATAATTAATTTTGTAATTTCGTTGAATTATTCTTGTTAAAATATTAACAGAATATATCAGTAACCATATTCAGAACATAGCTTTATGTTTTTGATTTGTTCGATGTCTTAAAGTTTGGAAAATATCAATAATCACCATTTTCCTATTATTATTGTTGACCTTTTGGGGTGTAATAACCACTTCCTTTTTTTCACTAGTATCTTCACTGAAAGTTTATATATTTTTTAGCCTTGATATCGGTCCTTTGATAAGCATTTTGACCATCTAGTTCTGTAATTTAATACAAGCATTAGTACTCCTACAAATGCACAAACCTGGTGGATTGCCAAGAGGATTCCTTGTCCCAAACAAGTGAAGCTTTGAAATGACTTGTTAGGAGTTCTACAAGCAAGTAAAACGTATTCTCTCCAAAGATGAATGACTTCCATATAGTTCCTGGTAGTTAAACAAAATCAGGGGTTCTTATATATGTTTTTCCAAAAGATGAATGACTTTCATATAATTCCTTTGATAAGCATTTGACTTTGATGATAAATACAAACAAAGAGAACATGTTCCACTTTTGGGGTAATAACTTGAATAATTTCTTTTTGAATAAATTATCATTTCAAAACCTTTTTTTTGTTCAACACGTAAATTGTTTAAGCTGCTTGTAGCCCTGAAATCCAAGTTTAATAAAGGTGACAACATCTAAATTGTTTTGGGAGCTACGGAACAACAGTTACAACAAGCTTCGTCTCAAAAGGAAAAAAAAAAAATCCCAAAAATACACTGATTGGCGAGCACATCAACAAGGAAGAACCAAGGCTTGATTCTGCCGGAGAGTAAAAGATCATCGTCTATAAAGATATATGAGATCAAACTACATTGAACCTCTGAGATAAAAGTTTCATGTCTAACAATTGTAGACATTGCAAAACTGGCAGCATGAATGACACCAAAACAACTTATCCCTATAATGTTGAAGTGGGTGTCAACTTTTATTGGGTAATTCAACGCAAGATTCATCAAGAAATAAGCTACACTTCACACAATTGTCGAAAGCACGGGTCACAATTTTCGTTATTAAGTGCAACCAGAAAGAGCAATTTCTCATCAAACACCAATTGAGCAAGACCCAATCCAATCCCCCATATACAAAATGACAGACAATATAGCATTTCCAACATCACAACTTAATACATAATTTTTTAGTTAAGAAAATAGAAAAACAAGCAGCCAAGGCTAACGGAAATCAGCTTTACCAGGTAAGCCATAGGCGTCTCTCGCTCATAGTTCTATGAAGGTGTTATCTGGGTCTTACACTTGTCGTAGAACTATGAAGAGAATAATTAAATAATTAAAATAAATTCTGTAAAATCTAAAAAATACATAACTTTAAAAAGAAAAGAAAAGATTTTTTTTTTTTTTTTTTTTTTGGAATAGTGGGCAGTTTTGTACCTTTTGGTCTCCAGTAAACTTTGAATCTTTGATCCTTGATGGACTAGCCCAATACAAAACTGTCTCTGGCATATTTTCCATCTTTTGGGAGAAGGATGGCCTTAAAAATAGGCGGGCTCAAACTGTCAATGTGGTCTCAAAGGAAGTGCACCTTAAGATAATTGTAAAAAAAAAAAAAAAAAAAAAAGCTTGGGATACAAATAAATTTATTTTACCATTGAAATTTGGGAAATACTATATTCACAGTATTTTTTTAAAAAAAAATTAGATAGTAAATTATTAATAATAGGTAAAAAATTGATATTAATTATGAGTCCAAATAAAAATTAGTAACAAATTACCATTTAAGATTAATTGTGAAAATATTTAATCTTATCACTCACAACAAACCTTAAAAGGCAATTGAGCAGGGAAAAAGATTATCAACAATTAAAGCTACAAAGTGTTTGAATCATAATTCTTAAACTTGATAAAAGAAGTTTTTGCCAGTAGGCCTAGACACAATTGTGAAGTTATCTTTAACAGCTTCTTTCATCATTAGGTAGTCGAAATTCTAGCAGATGAAACAATCACTTTTTTTTTCCTTTTTTTTTTTTTTTTTAAGGGGAAATATGAAGCCCACCAGATCCTTGCTTTGTTTCAAAGATAAAAAGAGAAGTTTCAAAACAACATATTAGAAGAAATTCTGTAAAAAAAGACTAAGATATGGAAGGTGTCACGATCAAGAGAAATGCTGGCTACACTTGACATTTGTGCTTATAACCCCAAAATCACTACACAAATTGTGATTAGGGCTTCTAGAAAAAAAAATTGTAATTAGGCTCTTTATAGTCACTTATATAGCCAATATATATATATATATATATATATATATTTATATCTAATAGTTGAAGCGTAGCACTTATTGTTGTTACGCTCCTGTTACACCACCTCATTCGCCACATCATTGACCACATAATCTTTATTTTTCTTATTTATTTTTTATTCCTAATTTCTTTTACAAAATATATATAAATAGATTATTGATTTTACACATTCATCTTAGGTAATTTTAACTTTACATATAACTTTGTCTTTACATATTATCTACTTTAATTTAAAAGTTTAATATTCCATTATCATTAAGTTGATGGGCTGGTAAGATTACATAAACCACTACATTAATAATCAAATACAAAATGGCCTCCTCAAATCTCCTACGTTGAATCTATCTTCCCAGAGTAACATTATTTTTCTTTTTCTTTTTTCCGTTCAACGGGTACTATGCCACAAACTAATCCTTAAATTGCCCTAATTATTATACTCTTTACCCATCTTTTCTATTACAAAGGTTTATATCTTAACATTTATGAGAAGGACCCCAATGATGTATGATCCATATATCTAAAGATAAATTATTATTACCACCGCATACCTTTGGTGTGATGGTCACTCCACAAGTATAAATGCTTGTGGCGTGTGGGGGGTAAGGGCCGGGGTTCAAGTTTCTAAGAGGAAGCTTTACACACATATACACTTAGATTAGGCTATAGTAGAAATTCTATCTTATATAAAAAAAAAAAAAAAAAAAAGATAAATTACTATTAAATTCTAGCTTTTATGATGATGACTGATGAGTTGCCAATATAACCAAAGCAACTCCCTAATACAAATAGAGCATTTTTATATGCAAATAGATTACAAGAACTGCATGAACCATTTTTGAAGAATTATAATAGTACACAAGTATGACACCCTAAATGAAGTATATGTGCTTTTCTAGAGAACAAGGCTAGATAAAAGACATTGTTTACAAAGAAACCTATATCAATCTTTCTAAGGTAAAATTCCATCAATTACAATACTTTTGAATTATTCTTAACTAAATTCCACCAAAATTTTCACATTATTGAGGGTGAACTATCCACCATACCTTCATGCATGTCAATGCATGTTATGGGTATCTTTTGTTTAATCAAATATAATTTCATGGTTTAAATTAATTTTTTTTCTTTTCCTCCATATTATTGTGAATGTGGCGATGGTGTATTTTTATTTTTGGTAGTTTCCATAGTATCTCTTTTGCTTCCTTCTACTTTTTTTTAACCCATTTATTCTCCTATTTTTCATTGCTTATAATGGAATGTAGAAAAAATGTCTAATTAGATATATATTATTTTAATTTAGTTTTATCAATATAGTTGGCTATTGTAGATTGTAATTTTGTCTCTAATTTGTTTTGTTTGTTGTTTCATTTTTCTTAATTAGCATGTTGTGTGAATAATAAATATGAATATAAAAAATATTGTCGTGTGGAAGAGATAATTTTGTATTTGTTTTTTTGTTGATGTTTTAGTGGTACTATTGCAAAGATAGATACTTGACTTTCTCTTGTATTTTAAGATTTACTTTGTTGAAAAATTGGTTATATTTCTATTTGGTGAGTGAAATTAATTATGATCTATTATATTCTTAAAGATATGTTCCCATTTTTCAACTCCTAATATAACAAGTAGCCTTTCTATTTTTATTTTTTGAGGCATGTAAAGAATCCTCTATTCCTTCCAAGTTGTCTACAACAAAAGAGGTCAATACTCTCTCTCTCTCTCTCCAATTTTGTTTATCTTTCGGTAGATTTTCTATTGTTTCAACCACTTAATTTTTTCCGCTAATTGTTCTTTTTGTTATTGTTGATTTAATTGTCACATGACATTTGTTTCTCTTTTTGATAAATTTGTATAGACTTTTATGTATATTTTGGTATTCTAATTCTTGATCAAAAGTTCTTTTTCTTTATCTCATTTGTTTACTTTGCAACGATACATATATAGAAACTTAATTCTAAGATTTTGCTAATAATTGTTTATTTGATAATCTTTGTTGGTGGACGAATTTTGTAATTTATGCAAAGATAATAACCTCAATAGATTATCAACAACAATTTTTTCCTAATTGATCTAGTTAATCATTGTTAAGTTTTAATAATTTTTTAAATATGTTTTCTAGTGTTTTGGATTAAAGGGTAGAAAAAATAGGGTTTGAGAAAGTTTGTTTAAAACTAAAAGAATAATTTCCAAATTTTATATAGAACTTTTTAATGATATAAAAAAAATTATAAATGGATTTTTTTTTTTTTGAGAAAGAAATAAATTTTATTTAAAATGAATATTTTCACTAACTTGCCTTTTTTTTTTTTTTTTTTTTGGTGAAAAGGAATTCATTCAAAAGACTAAGAGGAAAACAGAGGAGCAGGACAAAACCTGTTCAGGTGCAGACCATGAAAATCAAAATCTAACAACTGAACTAAGTCCACAGGCGGACCAGCCAGAAAAAAAAAATTCTGAGGCTTGAGATCCTCCCATACGAGCAAGGGCATCGGCGCATCTATTAGCTTCGCAATAACAATGTCTAATGCAAATCTGAGGAATCTGGGACACCAGCATTCTGCAGTCATCCATTAGGGAAGAAACAAAAACATTGGTGTAATTCGGGTTAGTAATAGCATCAACTATGGCTTTGGCGTCTAACTCCACTTCCACAGCAGTAAAGTTATGGCTAATACACACATTAAGACCATCACGAAGGGCCCAAAGTTCAGCAATGAAGCTGGTAGTTTTTCCAATCTTGAGAGCAAATCCGGCAATCCAATTCCCTTCTCATCTCGAATAAGGCCCCCTCCCCCTGCTAGACCCGGGTTACCAAGGGAGGAACCATCCGTGTTCAATTTAACCCATCCACTAGCAAGCTTACACCAACGGACAGGCTTGCAAAATCTTATGGCAGCTTCCTTCAAAGGACTAGCGTAGAATTGGAATTCTAACGCTCTGCGAGTAATGTCTTTGGCTAAGTAAGGATTCGGCCTTTGTTCCTTAAAAACAGCATGATTCCTTTGCTTCCAAATGAGCCATATGGAAAAGAGAAACACCACACTCCAGGACATAGCATGCCGACCAACCCTTCGCTGATTTGTACCATTCAGCTCTAGCCAATCCTGCAGATTGCTGTTAAAGAAGGGGCTGTTACTCCAATTCTCACCCAGCTGGTACCACACCTGTTTAACCACTTCACAATCGTGAGCATGCAAAATGGACTCACTGGAAGCATGACAAAGAGGGCATTGAGTATCAGCCAACATGACCCTTCTATTGAGACATTCCTTCACCCCAATACTCTCATGACAGCAAAGCCACACAAAAGATTGAATTCTAGGCAAAATCCTAACCTTCCAAATCCATGTACCCTTGAATGAATCTTCATTACACTGCTTTGTTGCTAGATTGTAAGCAGATCCAAGGTTAAATAGGCCATGATCGGACACCTTCCAGGTTAGTTTATCCTCTCCACGGGATGCCAAAGCAAAAGGCATAGCTTAAAGCTCCTAATTGACAGAGTCAGGAAATTCAAAGGAAGTTAAAGACCAATTCCACCCAGAAGTGGACACCACATCTTTTACCCTCAAAGTTGCAATATCCCTGGACATAGGGCCGCATATGGTTTGCCTTAAGGCTCCGAGATTAGACCAATTGTCAGTCCAAAAGTTGAGACCGCTATCTCGACCACAAGTCCACCTCACTCCCTTTTGAAAGATATCAGCCCCTTTTTGCTACCCAGACCCTTGAGCAAGGTAGCTTATCTCTATTACTAGACCTCAATCTCCGAGGGTTGCAATATTTTCCTTTAAGAACTTTAGTCCATAGAGACTCCCCTTCTGTATGAAACCGGGATAGCAAGGATGAGTTGTGTGATATATTAGGATTTCACTCCACTCCTAATCTTGGTAGTACCTTGGGATTCGCATCAAACATACTGGGTCCTCCTCTCAAGATTTTAATTTTGTGCTTGATCGAGTTAAGCAAAAGTTGGCGGGTTGGAAGGCAAATCTCTTGTCGCAGGTCAAGCTGTCCTTGTGATTTGTGAAGCATGTTTCCTCTACCATTCCTAACTATGTGATGCAATGTGCTCACTTACCTAATAAAATTACTGAAGGCATTGACCGAGTCAATAGGAATTTCCTATGGGTCTCTACGAATTCGGTGAAGAAAATGCATTAGGTTGGTTGGGACAAAATCACTAAGCCGAAAAGTGAGGGGGGTTTGAGCATTCAAGCAGCCAAGGGTAGGAATTTGGCGCTTCTTACTAACTTGCCTTTTGAATTCCTACAAAAACTTCTATTGTTTTTGTAAGGACCCGAACTTGAGTTCCTAGCCCAATACGTGGACAGACTTTGGCCCAAAAGGCCCACAACAATGAATTTGTAGAGGAATGGGTTAAAACACTGGGTTTTAGTTAATCAGATAGCGTTATAGATAGGCTTGATGACAAAAAGATAAACATGGACTATTATGAAATAAAGAAAGAACGTCCTCGGCGAAATCCGAGGACAATAGTTCTAATATATTGTTCTAAGGAAGTGTTACAGATTTGATTGTGGATTGCTACCGTCTTTTTTCTCTCTAATTTCCAATTCCCCCCTTTTATTGTTCTTTTCTCTCTTCTTTTATACTCTTCTCTCCTTTCACCTCAACCGTCCACCTGTATGCCAGATGGTTAGGGTTGATACTTGTCTCATCAATCCTTCTCATAAGTCTTCAAGTAGTAGTTGTAAGGCTAAAATATACTGTTCAGGCATCACTTCTACATTAATGCGGCCAGGGGATTAGCTGCAGTGCATTTAATGTGGAGGCAGCAGCTTTCTCCCCAAATATTATGGGGTTCATCCTTATCTCATATCTCTGCAGTGCTTGTCCACCCCAAACAAATTTCAGGGATTGCCATCTTTGTTATCAATCCATTTCCCAGGACCTCAGCCAAGCTCAGCCGAGGAATTTTTCGTCCTCGGCTCACTTTCCAGAGCCTTTAGGACCAAACCCCACAATTTATTCATCAGTGTAATTTCCTTTGATGAAGACATCTCATCCTCGGGTGGATCTTTGTCCTCGGCTTGGACCATAGGCCCAACATATGAATAAATAATGCACTTTTGGGCCCAAGGACCCTACAGTTTTCATTTTGGTACAACATAAATTATATATATATATATATATATTACATTTTTTATTTTCCTATAATAAATGAAAAATATGATTATAAAATACATTACTCTTTATTAAATTAGTCCAAATTGCAACCAAAAAAAATAAATAAATAATTAATGAGTTCCCCATAAAAAAAAATAAAAAAATAATGAGATCACCATAAAAAAAAAAAATATATATATATATATATATATCATGCATAATGCACGGGTTTGCGACTAGTTCAAATTAATAAAGAAATAGCATTGATCCCAATTTCAATCAATGCACACACTTCAATCACAAAGCCTTATTTTTGCTATAGTGACTGTAAGACAAATTTAAATGATAGATTACAAAATTTCATAATGATCCTCAACTATTAGCACTATAGTGAATTAGTGATTGTAATACTAAGAATCATCTCCTCATAGACACTGGAAAAAAAAATACAAAGATTGATCTATTAGGTATACTAAAAAAGTCATGAGAGAATCACAAGATTAAATGACATGTGTCTTACTTTAGAAAGTGCCACCTATCAATCTTCATATTTGTGAGATTAAATTAATACTATAACGATGGTAATTACCATTTGGCCTTCCACTCTTTGCTTGTTGTCAAGCTTGACACTAGTAATTTTTCAAAATATTAAACTGATAATTACCTTATCTAATAGAACTAATTCACTCATTCCTATGGATCTTACATTTCACCCAAACAAAGTTTTAACCATATTATTTGTGTTGTGTTGTGTTGTCTAACTATACCATTGGTGCCTATTTGCCTTATAAAAGAATTGGTGTGACAAGCCTGGATAGTCAAGATTACCTAGCTGACTAATAAATATTGTCGAGTCATTTTGTTCAATAAATGGTCTTTCTCATTCATGGTCATCCTTTTATACCGATGCTAAAACTCAGGCGGAGAATGAGAGTCAATCCAGCAATGAAGTGATGTCGTTTTTATAGCAAGGATCTAAGCTTAAAACGAGACGACGTCGTTACACATAAAACACGCTGATAAAGAGAGCACAGATTCGTGAAGAAACGATGACATTTCTATTTAAGTGGTAGACTAGTTCCATTTTTAAAATGAAACACGTGCCTCTAATTTCAGTCTGTTAAGTTCGTTACTAAGGGAATCCACGTGTTTTAATCTTATTGGTAATTTTATTTGTAGCCGTTGCTCGAAATTTTTCTTAATTCAAGCTGTGTTTCCTTAGAGTAGCTTGATTTTTAGTCCAAGGTTGCATCCAACTCTCCAAAACCTCCATAATGTGAATGCCAAATTCATCAACAGAATCCCAGAAATGGCGTTCACGCATACTAGTGTTTAGTGAGGACTTGTTCTTCCTCTATTTGCTTCCCCCAATCATTTTCAATGCCAGGTATGTTCTCTCTCTCTCTGTGAATTGCAAGTAATTGCTCAGAATTGGATTAGATTTGAATTGGGTTTCTAGTGGTGTGGAATTTGGAAAAAGGATTTCTATACTTTGTAATTATCTTTTTGGATTGGATTTGGGGCCTGAAATTGGATTTTCCTTTTCCAATTTCTGTATAGGAGAGATCAAACAGTACCCAATGTTGACTTGAATGTAAACCCTCCAATTCCTATTTCAATGTTGATTCCAAGCTAAAGTAATGCACCAAGAGAGGTGTTATATGATGATGTGGGCTTGAAAATAATTATGAACAGATGATTGAATCTTGTTGAGTTTAGATTTATCAGTCTTGATACTTGTGAGATTCATTACCGGGTCAATTTTGATGCTTCTTGAATGCTATTTTTATGAAAATTCCAAGCTAAAGTAATGTCCTCTAACTGAAGTATGTACTGAATTTTGCATCATACTGCTATGAGTTCTTCCTTTGTTTCCAGTTTTCAGGTCAAGAAAAAGCAAATTTTCAAGAATTTCACCACAATATTGTTGTTTGGGGTAGTTGGTATTGTAATTTCATATTGCCTTATATCATTGGGTAAGATCCAAAATCACTCATCCACTTCTACCATTTGCTTGTTTCAAGCTTGGTACTGGTATTTTCTCAAAATAATACAGTGATAATTACCTTATCTAATAGAACTAATGCACTCATTCCTATGGATCTTACATTTCACCCAAACAAAGTCTAACTATTCCATTTGTGTTGTCTATACCAGGGGCCTATTTGTTATTTAAAAGAATTGGTGTGACAAGCCTGGATATTCGAGATTACCTAGGTGACTAATAACTATTGTTGAATCATTTTGTTCATACAGTCATTGATAGTCATCCTTTAATACTGATCATTTGTGCTTCCTTTTTGTGCAGCTGTTGGTGCCATATTGTCAGCAACTGATTCAGTTTGCACGCTGCAGGTACACGATTTTCATCCTTACATGAATGTTATACACGGAAATTGACATGCTCCATTAATGCATGATATTTTTCTCATGTTAAAGGTTCTCAATCAAGATGAAATGCCCTTACTTTACAGTATTGTATTCAGTGAGGGAATGGTGAATGATGCCACCTCTATTGTGCTTTTCAATGCAGTCCAATCACTTGATGTCAGCAACATCGATCTGCTTACAGCGTTAAAATTGTTGAGGACCTTCCTTTACCTCTTCTTCACCAGTACTGCTCTTGGAATAGCAGTAAGTTGTTTTAGTGGTTTTTTTTCTTCTTATTATTATTGTTTCTTTTCTTTCCTCCTTTTTATTGGGCATCTCTCTTCAATTTCGGTTGTTTTAGATACTGTATGTAAAGTACACAGTAAACAAGAATACATGACAATCTTTTTGACATAAATTATGTTGTACTGGATTGTAAAGCATCAAGTTCAAAGGCATGCTACTTAGTGTTATATTTCTATGAGCATATGTTGGACTTCCTATTTTCGTTTCACATAAAAGTTGTTTTTGAAAAAAATTAATATTGGCTTGCTAAATTTTCATGCACTTTTTTTGGGGAATTTGGTAGAAATCATCATCTAACTTCCTACATGGTAACTTTCAGGCGGGTCTTATAAGTGTGTATATCATAAAGACACTTAACTTTGTTTTTAGCCTGAAGTTGTTTGTTCTATGTATCAGTTGCATTCACTTTTAGTACTGTTCAAATTTCGTATTCTTAAAATTTGTCAATTTGATGTCTTTCAGATGGTTCACTGGTAATAATGTTGATGGATCTATGGCCTTCTATAATCATACATGCTTATCCCCCCTCACATATAGTTGTTGAATTTATAGCTAAATGTTCAGAGTCTGATGCATTTGCATCACTTTGAAGTACATATGTCATTCATGATCGGTGCAATTAACATTAATCTATATCCTAGGAATTTATTTGCACCTCTATCCTTGCATACTTCTGGTGCTTATATATACATTTACTTGAATCCAAGTTTGTAATTACATTCATCTACTAAGACAGTAAGACTACATGATTGCGCGCATTTGAAAGGTATTAAGAATTTGGAACTAAACAAAAGAAGAGAGCTGAATGGGAAAAGAACAGATGGAATTCAAGTGATGAGAAAATTAGTGAAGGTGATACAAGGAAAAGATGAAGAGGGGAAAATGTGGCTTGAGTCAGTGGTAAATGAGAACATGGAAAAAGATTTAGTAGGATCCATGTCTCAAAATTGAGATAAATGTGAAGGAATCCCATAACCAACACAATCTTGAAATCACCTAGTTGCAATTGTGGAAGGCCATCTTACATATCTAAATGATTAATTGTAACATATATGTAAATCTCATTATATAACTTGCCATTGTCATTTTTCTACAACAGGCACTCCACAGACCATGAAGTTGCACTCATGATGCTTATGGCTTATTTGTCAGACATGTTGACTGAGGTACCAACAACAAATTTTTATATAATTTTAATTATTTATTTCTCTTGTGTTTCTCTGAGTTTTAATTTTTGTTTTATCACTTTTATTTCATTTGGAAAAATCATGATGCCTTCAACCTCTAGAAAGTATATCCAAAAGTTTTAGAATTCATATAAAGTAAAATTCTATAGGATATATCAAATTGAAATATCAAAGGTTTATAGAAAAGAATGGAACAGAAAAAAGAATCTAAAGATGAATGCCTTACATTTCATCATTCTATCTCCTTTGGCGCGCCTCTTCAGTAATTTACTTATATCTTTTAATACATGTACATTAGTTTAAGCAGGCATTTTGGACTTCCATTGGAATAGATTGCACCATACTTGATTAATGTTTGAGTCATCTACAGTTCAAAAACAATATGACTAAAATGAATTGAATTACCACCCAATAAAAAAGAAGAGATATAATCTCATTGCAGAAAACATTTATCTACAAATACAAACAGAAGAATTTAGGGAAATGATATCAGTAGCTTAAACTAATTTTCCAAACAAATGACACCATCTGACTGATACAAGATATGTGATGAATATGAAAATATCACCCTGTCATTTATTTCTTAAAAATTAATAAATTCCCATTTTTCCTGTAGCTTTTAAATCTAAGAGGGATTTTGACAATATTCTTATGTGTCATTGTCATGTCTCACTACACATGGCATAATGTTACAGAAAGCTCACGAGTTACAACCAAGTAAGAACATATCCTTTCCCTCTTGATGGTGATAATATTGAACAGCCCCAATCTCAATTAAACTCATTAATTTGTGTATATGAAGTATCATAATGCCTACAACAAGGGTGACCTCCTATTGAACTTCCTCTAAAATTTGTTGATATTTCTTGTTGTTGTAGTGGAGAGACTGTAATTTTCACAAATCCATGGCAGCATACAAGTACCATGGTTAATTTTTTTTTTAAACTGCCAGTAATATGCGGCATCAAACCCCCCCCCCCCCCCTCCAAAAAAAAGGAGATGGACAGCAAATTTGTTCAAATTTTTGTCATGTCAAATTGTAGTACTTGTAAAATCTAAGAATTTACTCAATAGGCCCTTTAGGAACTTAGAAAGGGCATCTTAATTAATAAATGCTTGTAAAACTCTTAGCAGCTAAATTAGACAGTAAGACCAACCAAATTAAGTCACATACAGAGCAGAAAGACAATGGATAATTATAAATCTAAAGGCAAAGAAGTATTTGACAGGAAAAGAGGGCAATTAGTAACTTTAGATTGAAATGCTGGCAAGAAAGGGATGTAGAAATCATGATTTTTTCTTTCACAATTAAGGTTCTCTCAAGCTGGATCCTCAATCAACATTCTTATGTGAAAAAATATCTCTCAGTCAGCAATAACCATTGGTGGATTTCATTTGAAAAGGTGTCAGGATTCAAATGTTTACCTATTTACTTTGTTTCTTTATCTTTTTACTTCAAATCTCCAATTTACTTTAACTTTGTTTCCATCCTCTCTTTTGCCACTCTATCGAATAAATTCTTATCAGTCTGCAATTTAATGTTTTAACAGAAAAAAGGGACTCTGATCTTTGTACATTACTAGGCAAGACAAGTGTTAACATTTTAAGTATACAAATGAAGATTGAGCTCCAATGACTGATACTAATCTTCAAAATGGTTTGATGATCTCAGGCATGCATTTGCAACAATATCCTTCATTGCAGAGACTTTTATATTCCTATACGTTGGCATAGATGCCTTAGACATTGATAAATGGAAAAGCAGCAAAGCAAGGTAATTTTACTACTTTCTATTTCACATTTCAGACCTAATTGTTAACTGACAGCTAGTGTATTGTTTCGGATAATATGAAACAACAATTGCCAAATTCAGATATTAAATGTCATGTCATGCATGTTGCTATAAAAATGGTCACATTAAATGCATCGTAACTTGTAGCTATTGTAACTATCATCTCTAAAATATTAAAAAAAATAAAAAATAAAAAATAAAAGGAGAAGAGAAGAAAAGAAAATGTCATATGCACAAGGCTCCTACTTCTAACTCTAAGAGGTCTAGGCTAGGTGGTACTGACCATGGCCTCTAAGATCCTAGATAGAAAATCATTGCCTCAAGCCCTCAACTGAACAAAAAATGGCAGTTAGGCAAATACTATATATAATAGTGCAACACATAAGAATATTCTATTTTTATTTTCTTTTTGTTCTCACCAAAGTAAAATCACAATTACCACATTTAGAAGACAAGTGATATATTGCCTTTTTCATTTTCTTTTCCTATGGATTTGATACCATTTAATTGGCTTCATGCTATTTGCTTCAGCCCAGGAACGTCCATTGCTGTGAGTTCAACATTGTTTGCATTAGTGTTGGTTGGAAGAGCAGCATTTGTGTTCCCTATTGCCAATATTACAAATTGCATAAAGAAAAGACCAAGTACGGAAATTGAGCTACGGAAACAAGTGATAATTTCAGACATCTTCAGCACTTAGCTATTGCCATTGATTCTAGCTCAAGCTTTGCTAACTATCTGAAATCTCAATTTATAATATGGTGAGCTGGACTTATGAGAGGTGCAGTAACTATTGCCTTGTCTTATAACCAGGTAAGTAGACAGCATCTCAAGTAGACAACATCCCAAGTCAATAACAATTGAATATGTTGATTCTTGAGCAGTTATTAACTTCCACAATCTACAATTGCAGTTTGCAAATTCTGACAAGACGTTAACGGAAGATAGTGCACTAATGATCACCTCAACTATAATTGTTGTTTTGTTTAGTACCGTGGTGTGTTAATTAGCTTCTTCATCTTCAATTTTCACTGCTTTAAGGTCCATTATAGTTGGAATGTTGTTATTGCACTGGGGATCCAACCCATGAGCCCTTCCTCTCATGTAGTAGGAACCCAAAAAATGGTGTCATTAAAGCAAAAATATCCTAAATCTTGCAAGAAATTAAGATAATTGGTTGGGTATACAGACTCTAGTGCAAAAAGAAAAAAGAGAAAACTCTTCGAAAGGTTAGCTTTAGTCAAACATGTCAATACTTCTTCTTATGAAATCTATTTTCACACTCATTTCTTTTTTATTTTATACTTCATATTTTAATCCAAAGAAATCCTTTATGACTTTTAGCTTTTTCATAATGATCTCCAGCTTCTAATTTATTTTGGCATATGTATATATAAAATAAGATAATCATCAATAAGACTCATACCAGCTTTTAGTTTTCAATACAAATGTACATCATGACATTCTTGAGCATCATGATGTGACCTTTTCTTTGTTCTCCAAACAGGTGTTTGGTTCCATAACAAAGCCGCTTATTGAAGCAGTGCTGTTAAGGAATGCAAAACCAGCACATTCAGATGCAACTAACATTCCTAGTCTAGATGACTTACAAATATACTTCCTTAAAAATGGTGATCCAAGTGATCAAGGCGGTAGTGATGAACCTGCCCGTCGGAAGGGTAGCTTAAGCTTGCTAATAAGTAACTCCACTTCAACTGTTCACTATTTTTGGAGAAAGTTTGATGACAAGTTCATAAGACCAGTATTTGGTGGACGGGGTTTTGTCCCATTTGTTCCTAGTTCTCCAACTAGTGCAGAAGATCCTCAAACTTCTTAATACTATTTTTTGGTGCAATAAACTTGTAATGGAGCTGCAAGATTTCATTTTTTTTCTTTTTGATTTTTTTAATAATGCAGAAAAAGTAAAGCATTCACAGAATTAATTGTATCATAGCAGGTCAATTATTTATAGACTTAAGTGACAACCATTGAAGTATATCTATATGTTGATTTTTATTTGTCAGCATTATAAGCATGAATGTGTAATTTTTAAATTCTAGTGAATTGAGAAATGGAAATTTAGTTATTTATTTCGGATAAAATGATCTTTCTTTCTGAGGCTTTAATCAATAAAAAATGTTGGTTTTCACCAAAATGACTATTTATTTGCTAAATTTAGAGGATATATTTCATGAGTGCCAACATCATAAATTGACATTTCAATAGAAATCCATGCTTCTAGAGGTCTATGGCTATCATTATTCATGTTACCAAAATATGTACTTCAAACTCCTTGAAGGTGAAATCTTGAGGCTATCCCAGAGAATATGATCTATTGTAAGTCTAATCCTAAATAGCCAAGAGTTACTACTTTCTGACAGATATTTGCTACAAATGTACTTACTATTGTTGCTACCACTATCTTCTCCTGTGCCACTTCCAAGTTCCATCCATACCCCACAACACCCCCCCCCCCCCCCCCCCGCGGTTTTCTTCATCATGCAAATGAAATAAAAGTGAAGCAAGAGAAAGAATGGGTGTGGAAGGAATTGATCAAAACTTGCTTTATATTGAGACAGTGAGGCATATCATTTTTTTTTTCAGTAAAGGCAAGTCTATCTTGCTAATAGCGCACATGAAGCTGGCTGAGTTCATGTATGAGTACTAATAAAATGATCAAGTTTGATTAAAAACTATGAAGCACTATCTAATGCATAAACAATTACCAAAATTCTGGTCCATTTTTTAGGATTCTTCTAATATATTCTCCAACAAGGAACAAGGTTGTCCCAGATGGGTGACCATAACTAAATTGGCCATGGTACTGAAAACTTCCTCTTTTACACTGCAAAATACTAAGAAGATACAAATATATAGTTTCAAATTCCTAAAAACATAATAAAGGCACACTTCAATTTCAAGATAGTGTGAGAAAATAGAAATTTGGGAGAAAAACTGAATTGCTTCATTAATTAAATTAGCACAAGGCTTTATATACAAGATCGGGCTCAACCCAGAAAAGAAGAAGAGCAAAACTACCTAACTAACAGACTAACAGAATCCTAACAACCTCACGGACGTGTGAATCACTAAAACAGAAAGAAAGCAAACTACATGTTGTTTCCTATAAGAGCTGATACAACAGTAAGTCTAAACTACAAGCATTTCTGGTCTAGCTCTTTCTTCTTAACAAATCTAATTTGATCTTCAACCGCAAGTGCATCTAATTTTTTGTTTGATTGCAAGTGCATCTACTAAGGCTTGCTCACTCTGTTCTGACTGATCAGCTAGCTTTGCACATGAACTCTGTTGATGTACATTGTCTGGATAGGTAGCAGGTTCAGAGGTCCAGCCAGAATTTTGTCTTACAAAGCAGAGTTTCCCCATCTAATTGGTCCATATCTTCTCGTCTTTCAAGCTTTAGCTTACACATTTGTAAGTCATTGAGTTGCATCTTCATTGTGTCAACTACTTTTTTCAGTATATTTATCTCTTTCTCCGAATTCATCCATCCATTTTTGTTCATTGGTAATTTGATCCAAAATTTGTCATTGACCTTAACGTGTTAACTTTCTCTGAGAGGATGAATCGTGTTGTGAATTTCAAGGGCAGTCAATAGTTCCTCATCATCTGCTCGTATTTCTTGTGATAATCTATGTTATTCCAGTGCTTTTACATCCACTTACTCTTTCTTTTCTTTTCTTTTTTTAGCAAGCAAGGGTGTACCTGCAGAAATGGTCTCATAAAAATGGTCAATTGGAACTTATAATTAAGTTCTTCTATAACTGCTTAAGATGTGAGTTTACAAGTTTTTTAAGTCCATCAATAAAACGCTATATAATTCAATAACACTATTTGTCCAGGGTTAAGACTTGAAATTTGTCTATAGAGATTTTACAGCCATTGAGGTTTGAAATATCCAATAAAAGACACGAAAAAAAATGATACTTTCTTCATTTCAATAAGTAAATCTCTATTTTATGATTCAGGTTGTAGAAACTCAATTTTAAAATAATGTAATCATCACTACGAATGAAAAAAGCTCCATACCTTGGGATACATGTCAATGGTTCTATGGAGGTTGTCATCACAATACTGAGAATCTTTCGGCAATTTTTCTGCAAGTGACTGAAAACTTGTTGCACTAAGGTTCTCATCCCTAGCAACCAGGGTAAGATAACCATATATCAATCTTCCAAAGGAAAATATTTTTGGTATGGGTTTGCTTGAAACAAAAGTAACATAGGATTCTACCACCCCAATAACAATGCTCACATCATAACCATTATCATTGTCTCTATAATTCTTTACCAAAAAATCTCCAACATAGAAGCAATTATTCTTACATTTCAATAATTCAGAATTTATTTTTATCATTAAACCAACCTTGAGAAGGTGAAGCAGAGAATTGCAAGAAACTGAAATTTTCTCCATAGGGAGCACATTTATCAAGCATTCAGCTTTATCTCTTTGTAAGTGATGGCTTAGATGTTTGGGAGCCAATGGACTATGCATGATCCTACAAGCTCTGATCTCATCCCTTTTACGTTTGATAGTTGAATCTCTATGAAAAATGTATCTACTAGAAGGAATAAAAAATCTTCAAATCACCATTTATCACCTGTTTTTGTTTTAGTATTGAGTTCTCAACATGATTTGCTAGAACATACAAGCACTGTACATCATCATTTCACAAGTAGTGACTTTATGGAGCATGCAGAAATGGGTCCACTGCTTCTGAAAATAAAAAAAAGTTTCCTTCCACAATGTAATTATTAAGAAGCTTATAAAAGCATCTGTTCTGAATATTAGATTTCCTTGTTCAAGATTGTCACTCCTTTTCTAAATAATGAGCAGAAAATATAATGGAGCAACATTGGCTGCTGTTAATCATTTATCCATAACAAAATTTAACTACTAATTCAAAAGATTTGGTTCCACCTGGAAGATTGTTTAGTGGGATAATGGGGCTAGTGTCTCTCTGGCCAATACTTTGGAACACAAGTCTATTCAAATGCACACTTCTTGTAATCAAATGGAGCTGACATTAACAAAGAAATATATATTTAGTTGAAGTTTAATGAATTTGAACACGTTATCTTTAATGTTTATTATTTTCAGTATATTAGTAAAATATTAAGAATATTGAATATCTTGAATGATTAATTGATAAGAACTCATAACTGACTCCATTTTAATTGGGATAAAGGCTTAGTTGAGTTGAGTTGAGTTAAGATAGTAAGCAAAGGTAATTAAGATTTAACAATTTTGGTTTTTAAAAATTTAATTTTTTTAGACTAGTTGAAATTTCAAGGATTTTGGGATACAACAATATAGCATGTTTTCAAATCCAACAAGAAAGGAGAATGAATTCATTTGATTTCTACGTTTTTCTTCTTTGGATTGAATATAGGACACCATATGGAAGCAAATTATTTGTATGAGTCAGTATTTTAATGGAGATTCTAAGGGTTTGATGTCAGCTTTACATTTGTAACACAAAGAAAGATTGATTCATCTTTTATTGAGAATAGAGTAATTGAGTGCACCTTGGGCAAATAAAAGCTTGAATCTCCCAACTCTTATGATAAGATCACTTGCAAATATTTTCCAGACAACCCTGCAAAGAATAAGTGGGAGTTGTTGCCATAAAATATCATTTGTATGTAAATATAACAAGTAAATCATCAACATTCCTTATAAACGTATGCATAGAGAGGAGGGGTGTCTTGAAAGAGAGAGGTGGGAAGCACGGGATGCTATTTTGCTTCAGAGAGGGTAAAAAGTAAAAACTCTATAATATAGTCTAACTTCAAACTCATTGTGAGTAGATGGCCTCCAACATAATTTATCCACTCCCACTCCATCCACTTTAGATGAATACAAAAGATCCAAGAAAATAGAGAGGGATTCCAATTTCCAATCTTGAATAGCTTGTGAAAAATTTAGCTCCCAATGAACTGAACCACCTCTGACCTGCAAATGTTCTACTACAGTAGCTTCATTGTTTTGAGCAAGACTATACAAGTAAGGAAAAGACTCTTTGTGGATAGTTTCATCACACCAAATATCCAACCAAAATTTTATACTAGTAATGTCTCCCACCTTGTATTTGATACACCAAGAAAACTTGTCCCATCCTCATAAGACTCACCCCATAAGCCCCTTGAGCAGCCTTCATGCAGCCATCACCCCCCATTGAGACATACTCCAGATCTATCACACATATCCAATTCTCCACCATAAAGCCTCTCTTTCTATGCCAAACCTCCATAACCATTTCCCTTCATTGAATAATCTGATCTTCCTAATAGCCAACCCACCATTCTGATATGACAAATACAGTTTATCCCAATTCACCAAATGGAATTTGGATTCCTCCTCTAATCCCATCCAAAGAAAATCACGCTGTAATCTCTTGATCCACAAGGCTACATTTGCAAGAATAGGAAATACGTTGGTAAATTAGAGTGTACTTTTAAGAAGGGTTACTCTACCTCCCTTAGATAAATACGTGTGTTTCCACCCTGCTAATTGTCTCTCTACCTTTTCCAAAACATCATTCCAAATGGACTCCTATTTAAATTTAGCACCCATTGGTAATCCCAAGTATTTCATTGGAAAACTTGTTGTTCTACACCCCAAGATATTAGCCAGATCCTCCAAATTCCACACAGCCCCAATTGGGACCAACTAATATTTTCTCAACTTAACTTTCAACCCAAATATAACTTCAAACCAGGTAAAAAGAAATCGCAAATGCCAAATTCATCTAGGATCGTCTTCACAAAATATCAGAGTGTCTGGAAACAGTAAATGAAAAATCAAAAGATTATTCCTCCCCGCCCTGCCCACTGAGAAAACCACAAGAAGACCTTTACCCACTGCTTTCTCCATCATTTTGCTCAAAGCTTCTATAACAATAACAAAGAGCAATGGGGATAACAGATCACGTTGATGAATCCCTCTAGAGCTTCCAAAAAGACCATGCGGACTTCCATTTACAAATACAGAAAAGTGCACCGTTGAAATGCAAAAATAAATCAAATTCCTCTACTTTCCAGAAAAGCCGCATCTTTGCAAAAGATAGATTAGAAATCCCCAATTTACATAATCATATGCTTTCTCTAAATCCAATTTACACTACACTCCCAGAATCCCTGCCTTTAGTCTGTTATCTAAGTATTCATTAGTTAAACACAGCATCTAAAATTTGCTTTCCTTCACAAAGGCATTTTGTGATCCTGAAATAAATTTTCTCAACACCATTTGCATTCTATTGGCCAAAACTTTAGCAATAAGCTTGTACACTCCATCTATTATAATGAGCCTAAAATCCTTCACCTTCATAGCTTCAAAGTTTTTGGGGATAAGAACTATGAATGTTGCATTTAGACTCTTTTTTCAAATTGCCCATACCCATGAAACTCCCTGAAAACAGCCAGAATATCATGTTTCACTATCACCATCTAGTCCCAGGGCTTCATTGATAGATATGAAATGCAGCCCATCTAGAAGTGAACTTCTATAAACATAAAGCATCCAGTTTAAATAATTTTTATAAAACCCAGCAATATGCTCCCTAATAGCATCCTGATTAGAAGTGAGACTGCCATTAATAAGAATCCAATTCATTGAATTCAAAAACCCATTGGTTCTTCTTTACAATCTTCTTCTTTTTTTTTTTTTTTTTTTTTTGATAGGTAATAGATAGTTTCACTAAAAAAGAGTATATCTTGTTCATAATGATGAACAAAATGTACTTGAAACAATTACAAACAAATCAAAGAGAAACAGAAGCAGATTGAAGGAAATCCAAAACGGAAATACATTGCGTAAAACCCCAAATACGAGAACAAAGTCCCAACTAGCAAAGATTTCAAAAGATCAACAGATCTCTCAACATCCTCAAAGGGCGGGTATTTCGTTCTCTCCAAATTAGCCACATCAAATTCCTCTTCATTCCACTTCTTTAAATCATCTCTCAAGGCTTTAAGATTTGGAACATGACACTGCTCCAACATAGAAGCAATTAACAAATTCAATTACTCAGAATTGATTTTAATCCTTAAACCAACCTTGAGAAGGTTTAAGTCCCGAAGGACCTTACATCCCAACTTCTTCGTCCCCCTTCGCCCTATCTCACCAGCAAAGATTCGAGACAGAAAAGGCCACCCTCAAAGGCTGATCTCCACACCAATAGTCATGTCAAAACTATATCCAACTATCATAGCCAACATCAAAATTAATGTGCAGTAGAAAGCTATCTCATTTTATCCTAATTCTTTTCCATATACTACATCCATGTCTAGGGAGGTGTGGAGGATAATACTAATGATATCTTGAGGTTACCTAGATTAGCTACTTTGCTAGAATTAATGAAGCAACCTTATCACATAGATGAAAGCCTTGACCATTAACTCTAGATGTCACTGAAAGTTACCAACATTGTATTAAAATAATGGATTAACTACTGATAACAATGACATAGAGTAATAAACCATAACTTTCTAATGCTTATCCTCATTAAAATGAGCTTTTTTCTGAGAATGGATAGGTTCCTTGCTTGAATCTATTAAGCCAGTTGTGGATCTAAAATCATACTGTCATAAGGCAATAACAAGAAATTTCTTTTTATCTGTACTTCAATGCCTTTGGTGTAAGAATATGAGTGAATAATATGATTGCTACTAAAGTCTTAGACACCACAACCTACAGTACATTCTCTTTTAGTTTCAAACCATCTACAATTTAAAAGCAAACTAGCCTTATAATACATTTGATTGGTGCTATATTCTATGACTCCAGAGCCTACAATAACTTGCATTCAGATTTAATTCCACCTTGACCTAACCATTCTCCAATAGTTCTAAGAATCTTATTTTAATTTTCTTATGTATATGATATTAGTGAAGAAATGGTGGGAAAGAACAGAACAATTTTTTGGGAGTATCTACCTATCACAAATATTGAGCTATAACTCATTAATAAATTCTAATACCTTCTATGAGCATGTAAAGCTGTCCTTGAAATATCCAAGAATAATAGCATCCCAACTGGAAGGATTGTACCAAGTAGAAATACTTAAGAAGCCAAATATAGCTCTTGTTCTTTGTTATTCTTGTGCTGATCAGCCACATTAATAAGATCCTAGATTAGCCTTTACTATTCCCTCTACAGAGCATTTCACTTCAAGCGATACCGATTACATTCTATCCCCTACTTCTTCCATTGTTCATCTAACTCCTCTATCTTAGACCTTTCCATCAAAGACAAACCCTCCACTTTGTTAGTGTTAACATCCTAAGCCAGATGATGGACAGTGTATGACCCATTATTGTTATCCATTAAGATCTGACTTGAAAAAACAGAATTGCCAACTGAATCATCCTCTAATTTCAGCCTTGATTGTTGTGATAAAACAGGGTTATAAAATGAATCCATGAGTTGCACTACTAATACTATTTCAATTTTAATACAGGGAAAGAAAATGACTGAATTGATTATTTGACAACACAAATAAGTTTTTCTCAAAGGGGGAAAAAAATAAATAGACATAATAACACATTAGATTCAACAACAAAGAACTAAGGCTCAACATAAATTGACAATCTACATATGAAAATTTATTAAAAAAAAAAATTCTGTTTCTTTAAACAATTATCATGAATGCTGAAATTACATTGGGCACATTGATAGATCATTTGTGTCATTGAGGGTTGTCTGTACAATCAAATTAAGGTGTAGCATATCTAAACATATAGCTATTATATGGGTTTCTTTTTAGATGTGGGTGTTCCCCAAGAATACATTTGGAATGAGCTGGATAACTACATTCTTCACAGTAGTAGTACCATTGCTTGGGATCTCGTTCTTCTTCACAGATGTCACAGTAATACTCACCGGAGTCATCTTCGGGAGCATAACATAGAGTGAAGGGATGCTCATGTTGGTAGTACCATGCAGTTTGTGGTAGTGTAGCACATTTGAAGTCTAGAACAAATTCACAAGTGGTACAACGGAATACTTGGTATCTTTCAATACCACAAATACTACAATTCTGTTTATAGTTTGTGATTGAGAGGTAAAGACGATGGTCGTGACAGGCATGAGGAAGGTTGTTTGAGATCAAACTACATTGAACATGGAGTTGAAAGTAGCATTTATCACAATTGTAGTATAAGCCATTGCACCTCTGATCACAGGCAGAACACCAAAAATACCATCGCTCATAAGTGAGGGTGAGTGGGTGTTGATGAAGTGGGTGTTGTTTTATTTTGGGTAATTTAGCACAAAATACATGAAGAAAAAAGCTACAATTGGATTCGACACAACTGTAAAAGGATGGAGGGAGAATAGCTCGTACGCACCCGTCGCAAATTTTGTTATTTGGATCCTCATCATCAGTAAGCTTTAAGTGATGCCCATGGCTGAAGTGTTTGATTTCTGTGGCAATTTCAGTTCCGTCCTCCCCCACAGTGGTTTTTATGACTTTGCAAATTTCTGAGTCAACGGATTGATCGAGCTTTGAATCTACATTTTCCAGCATAGCTTTTGACTCGGCGGACTCCTCCTCTTTAAGTTCCAGCAAATTTATGTCCTCCATGTTTCCCCTGTCAATAGCACAATCGAGGTGGGCAGCGAAATGGCATGTGGAGCAATAGTAAAGGGCATAGTTTGTGTCCAGTTTTAGAAAACAGAGTTGACATAATTGGGAGTTGGATTGATGGAGTTCAAGAGAATGGATGAGGTTGAGGGGGTGATTGTGCCGTACGACTTTCAGTCTGCTTGGGATAGAATGAGCACATCTTCTATGAATGAAGAAACCACATGGGTTACACACATAGGGCATTCCTTTGTCTTCTTTGCCACAAAGGTCGCATGTGAACGTCATCTGCTTCCAAATGGCAGTCAATGGGTGCTCGTGGACTTCAGCTGCGGCTTCCATCGTCAATGGTAAAGAACCACATCTAATGTGAAGCTTAAAATTGCAACGGAAACAACCATAACAATATCCCCCACGATTTTCTTTGCAAACTTGGCAATCTTTGAAGACTTCAGAATTAGCTTCGTCATCTGAATCATCTGAATCATCTGAATCAATCCATGGCGCAAAGAGAAGAAGAGGATGTAATGGGTGCAAGGGATGGTGCAGCAACCCAAGGGGTAGTTCCGCACATGATTTATGATGAAAGGTCATCCACCCTCCGCATTCTTTACAACTGTAGCTAGGACCCAGTATTGGTTCCTTGCACCCATAACACCTTTCGCCGTAAATTCTGTCTTCATTGAAGACCAACGGATGCTCCGGATGGATAAAATGTTGAAGCTGCTTCATCTCCTAATGACATACACAGACACAGTAAAACAAACGGAGAGAGAGAGAGAGAGAAGTGCACATTAGATATTTGATTGATTTAAGTCAAGTGTGGGAGCATTTGTTTTGTTTTGCTCTCTCGTGTTTTTGTAAATGGCAACAGATGCAAACATAAATGGTGAGGTGATGATGTTAGCATTTTGGGCTGGGTCGGCATTTGGGCTTTTATTGTTGAACCTTCTAATCTGGATAACCCATAAGACATGATGGTGGGCTTGGTTTTGCTGATGTTTATTTTTGGGTTTTGGGAATACTATGTGCATGTGTTGTTTTCTGGGCTTGTTACTAAATGGTTCACACCGGATTGTGGGCCAAAATGGCCCATTAGCACTTTTTTTGAAATATTTAGCAACAGAGCACTGTTTCGGAAATAATTAGGGAAATACCACTTTTTCTGGTACTCGAGCTTGGTGAGCTCGAGTACCATGTTTTTTACTGGTCAAACATCTTCTCAAAAAAAAAAAACGCCGCTATAGGGATTAAAAACGTCACTATAGGGCTTAAAAACGCCATTATAGGGCCTCTTGAACTTGTTATGGGGACTTATAAAAAAATTTTGCAGGAAAACGCCGCTATAGGGCCCGAAAACGTCACTATAGGGCCCTTTAACCTTATGGGGGCTTAAAAACGCCGCTATAGGGCCCGAAAACGTCACTATAGGGCTTAAAAACGCCACTATAGGGCTCCTTGAATATGGGGCGACAGTGGATTAAAAAAACATGGTACTCGAGCTCACCAAGCTCGAGTACCAGAAAAAGTGGTATTTCCCTAATTATTTCCGAAACAGTGCTCTGTTGCTAAATATTTCAAAAATTAATGCTAATGGGCCATTTTGGCCCCGGATTGTGGGCTTGTTATTTTGGGCTTTCATGAATTAAATGAATTGCTGTGTCAAAACAATTTTTTATTTATTTAATTCTGGTTGTAGGCTAGCATTTTGTTATTATACATTAAATTTTTACTATATATTATCTTCCTCCCTAAAACATCATTCACATCTTCTCTTCCTATTATCCCCTAAATTATATTAATATTTATTTAATTCTAGTTGTCATATAAAAGTATATTGTTGCTTTTTTTTTTTTTTTTTGCAATGTAAAAAATGGAAGGCAATGTTAGAGAGTTAAAAATATTTAAATATATATATAAGTTTTTTTAATAATTTAAAAAAAAAAATTGTATTTTCAAGTAAGAATATGGTTATATTTGAACAAAGTGTAGGTTTTTTAGCAAAATATTATTTTGGAAAAAAGTTATCAAGTAATATAATTTTGTAAAAGTTACCTAATTTATACAAATGATTCACATTTTCTCTCACAATTAATTATACCCAAATTATCATATTATTTAATTTATTTATCATAACGATTTAGTTTTTATTTTTAATTTTTTAAATTAAAAACTAAGAAAAATTAATAAAAAATATTTTTTTCTAAAAAAATTAAATTAAAATTGTATGTTCAAATTTTTAAACACAAAAAGTTCAAAAAAATCTCAGACGATGAAATGGAAAGAAAATGAGAGAAAAGGTGTCACTTGATTAAGAAGTTATATTTGAACAAAGTTACCCGAAGTGTCTAATGAAGTGAGTGAGTGGATCACATGACTCACATCACATGTTTCATTTTGGATCTATTGTCAAATGGTGCTGGAGTTCTTACAAAATTATTCACATTTTCTCTCACAATTATACCTAAAAGATCATATTTATTTAATTTATTAATCATAAATTATATATATATAAAATAAAAATATAAAATAAAACTCTTTTGAGGTGTTTGTTACCTTGGGAATGCTTTTGGGATGATCAGTAGCCTCTGCCTCAGTTTGTTGTTCTTTTTGTACCTCTTTGGCTTTCTGGGTCTGATCCTCTTTACCCAAATTTCCTTCCATTGAGTCACCACTTTTGCCTTTTGATTCTAGCAGTTGATCCATCGTATAGCTAGCTGAGCAATTAATCAAATTAGTTTTTTTTTTTTTTTTTGGGTTTAATTTCTCAAATTTTTTTTCTTTAAATATTTGAAAATAATATTATTTTTATTTTTTTAGTTTTAGTTTTAGTTTTTAGAAAAAATATTTTCTTTGTTAATTTTTTAATTTTTTAATCAAGCTGATCTATTCTATCGTGCTTATTAAATTTAATGTGATTAGGCATTATAAACTCACTAATATACAAAAGAGCTTAAAATTATAGGGTTTGTGTGTGTGTGTGTGTGTGTTTGTATTCCTAAATATACTAAACAAATATCTTGATAGTGAATTGCATTCGATTGTTGTGAGTGATATACCTTTTATCAAAGCTACATTAGACGTAACATGAACTAAACCCATTTGACAATAAATATCGTTAATTCAAGTGCAACTTAACAAGTAAATAGGCCCCATTGCATTTGTAACATTTATAAGAAAAATTACGCAAGTAAAGCATCCTTATGAACATTAGTAGAAAAACACATACATACAAACAAACTTGAAGAATCAGCCCTCGATACTTATAAGGAAAATTTCTAAGTTAACCTTAATTTCAATTTTATTAATACGAAATTCATATGGAGCTCATTTATAACTTTTACTATATATAGACTAGATAGTGTTACTTTCAAAAGGCAAAACATATTAAAGTTATTCCATTGTGCCAAAAATAAAAAGCCTCTCCAACACAAAAGACAACAAATTAGAGAAAGAAAAAGAAAAACTTATACATAAAGACTCATACTTGTACTCTCCGAGCAAAGTTTCATAGTCACACCATCCTAACTAAATAACTATCTCCCCCTTGGCCCACAAAAAAGACAAAAAAAAAAAAAAAAAAAAATTGTAGGGTGCTCCACTTAAAAATCTCATACTTGATACTTGCTATTGAAGGCTAAAAAAAAAAAAAAGGAAATTTCATTAGCTCCACGTATAGGCTCATACTTGCACTTGAAAGTATTAAGAGTGGTTCTAGGACCATAAAATATTCCGCTACTTTTTGTCACAAATTTGACGTGACAGACTGCAAGTAATTATCTATTATTTACACATGAACCTACTATTTTTTCTTCACTACTCACTCACACTCTATTACATCAGAGTTGTGACAAAGAAATTGTTTAATAATTTGCAGTACTAGATTTTTTTTTTCAATATTAAGGATGTCTTGGGGCAAATAATGTACAATAGCAAAAGTAAATGTCAACATCTTTATGTGAAAATTTACAGTTAGGAGGGAATCTGATTTAAGCAAGCTAGATGTTAATTTTTCATATTTAAGTTCAAAATCACCGACATCATTCAATTAAAAAATATATAAATATACAATGTTGTTACAGTGACTATATAAAAGAAAATCATTGCCCTCAATTGAACCAGAAAAACCGTACTTTTTTTTTTATAACATAGAAAAGCTGTACTTAGGTGTCTGAGAGCTATAAATAGGGATAATAACATGGGAATAGTGAAAACACTAATTGGACATTTCCCATGAGCTTGTCCCCTTCACTTATGTTTGCCCAACTTTAATTTGTTTCTAGTTATTTAAATACGAAAAGAAATTAAGAACATTTCCTAAGATTGTAAGCTAAACTTTTGAATTCAGATGCTTTCTCAGGAGTCAAGTAATCCTAAGTCCCTTCCAATGCCTTCCTAATATCCCAAGCAAGGATATATCCTAACAATTTTTTAAAACAAGGCAAGATGAATATTTTAATAGGCATTGCCTTCGAGTTATACTTAAGGTAACTTTTACAAAATTATACTACTTTGTAACTTTTTTCCATAATAATATTTTGCTAAACATATTATTTGTTCAAATGTCATTTTTGTATCTATCGTGCTTCACAAATATCAACGTGATTGAATACTACAAATTCACTAATCTATATATCAAGAACTCAAATTATAGTATTTTGTTTTTTTTTTTTTTAATTTGAACAAATGGTAGGTGTTTTATCAAAATATTATTAAGGAAAAAAGTTATCATATAGTAAGATTTTGTAAAAGTTATCGTAAGTGTAACTTGAATGCAATGCCTATCAAATTTTTAACCAAAAATATAAATAAAAATAGTTTACTATTACAACATTTAATATTTCTAATAATATGAATTTTTATTCCTAACATAATTTCCATCCAATGTACCAAACATGGCCTCAAGTTTTTTTTTGGACAAGTGTTAATCAATCATAGTAACAATATGAATTTTGTCCTCTTATCTTGGACCCTTCTTATCAAGGGGAAGTCTAAGCACATGTGAGAGGGTGTTAAAATATTGGTTAAATAATTAAATCTACAATTTTATTTTTCTCGTAACACTTCCAAACTAACATTTTATTTTTTGTCATTCACTTAAAAGATTTTTTTGCCCATCTCTCTTTAAGTTATTAATATATGAGATTCAATCTCTTAGTGTTGTCATATATTTTTTAGTCCTCTTTTTTAGGATTTTTTTAACATGTTGCTTCAAAATAATTTCTTATCTTAAAAACAAAGCAAGATTCTATTGGATGTAGACGACCCACCACCCCCCCTCTCCAAAAAAAAAAATCCCAGCCCAACACACACAAAGAAAAAGGGAAAGAAAAAAAGAAGAAGAAGATTCTGTTGTTAGCATCAAGCATGGCCTTATAAGAAGTATATGATACCACCATCATTTGAAAATTCTAAAACAAAAGCAAAAGGTAAAATAAAAGCAATAGGCTTGCTAAACAATATACGAGTCAAATATCTCTCTCTCTCTCTCTCTCTCTCTCTCTCTCTCTCTCTCTTATTTGTTAGGTATTCCTTTCCTATATTGTTAGTATCTTAACATTTCCTTTCATTGCCAAGGAATAAAATAAATAAATAAATAAAAGAAGAAGAAGAAGAAGAAAATGATAAAGATCTTGAAAGAAAGGTAATGGGCTTTGCTAATTAATCTTAATTAAAATGCTACTCTCCCTTTGTCACCATTTCTTTTTCTATATTCTTTTTACTTTTCATATTTTTATTTGTTAGACAATATTTTTAGTATCTTTTGTGATCTTTTTCAAGATGAATGACAACTAGAAACCAACATACTTTAGGGAACTACATAACTTTTATGATTGCCCAAAATATATTCAATTAATTCTTAAAATGAATTGTTCCAAATATAAAAGTTGTATTGCATGTATCTAATCCAATTAGAGCATTGTTCACCTTGTTTACCATAAAAAAAAAATGGTAAATCATGATATTTTCAAACTTCATTAGTAAATTCTAATTCCTTTTATATGTTTACAAATTTTCAGATAATATATATATATATATGTGTGTGTGTGTGTGTGTGTGTAGAGAGATAGAGAGAGGTAGGTTGGGAGTTATATACCCTAAATTAAAAATGTTCTAGCCTGTTTAGAAAATGAATTTATAGAATAAGGTTGGGAGTTATATATCCTAAATTAAAACTAGGGCATAGGCAAAAAAAAAAAAAAATTATTTGAGACTAATAGATACCTTTATAATTCTGTGTTTATCTGATATGGCCTGGGAACTCAAACTATGATCACAAAGTCCTCACTTCCTCTAGTGCTACAGTGTCTCCAATCTCATGTGCTACTCAATTTGATGTGCAAAAATAAGGATCAAACATTGTGAGAAAGAAAGTGTAAAAGCGAGTTTGAGAAGGGGAATAAAGGTGTTGACATAAAATTGAAATTTGAATTGGTGGTGGGGATTAGTGTGGTTTAGTCTCCCCTTATGCTTATAAAATATTAAACTAATTTATCATGCTTTTCAAATATCAATGTCATTAGCCATAAAAACTAAAAAGACTCACTAATTTACGACAAGCTTTTTTTTTTTTTTTTTTGTATTCCTAAATATACTAAAAAAATAAACTTATAGACTTAATAGTATATGGCATCTAATTGTTGTGAAATTTTGCATGTGATTAACCTATAATAGACATTTATTAAAATTATGGATTCCACATAACAGTGATTTATAAAAAGTAGACATAATGTACCTTTTATCAAGGTTACATTAGATGTTTCATGAACCAAACCCATTAGCAATAAATATCATTAATTCAAGTGAAAATTAAGACGTAAATAAACCCAAAATTCATTACATTTTTAACATTTATAAGAAAAATTAAGAAGTAAAGCAACCTACTTTTTATGAATAGTTATAAAAAAAAAAAAACCATAGACGTACAACAAAATTTGGAGAAATAACCATCAATATTTACGGGAACAAGAATAAAATTTTGGGTTTAAAACACCCTTAAGGAAGCTACCAAGTTAGCTCTAATTTCAATTTTGTTAATGTGAAGTTCATATGGAGCGCATCTACTTTATATAGACTCATTGGTGTTGCTCTCTAAGGATAAATTTATGATATGCCTTCGTGCCAAAACAAACAAACAAAAAAGCATCTCCAACACCAAAGACAAAGAATTAGAGAAAGAAAAAGTAAAGCATATGCTTGCCTTCTATATGTAAGAAGGAAAGTAACTTATGCGTGTTAACCTAGATGTATATACTTATTTTCCTCTTTTATCTAATCTTTAAAATAAAAAAAAAAACTTTTAAATGTCCCCTCCCCCCCCCCCCCCCCAAAATATCTACACTAACTTTTTATTTTTATTCATTTTATGAAATTTCTTTACCCATATTTATCTATGTTATATATCATCATTATCAATCCTATCACCAGTATCACCACCACCCCATTTTTCTCACCTCAATGTTGTCACCATCATTCACTAGTGTTTGCCATTATCACCTCCACCACCAATAACATCATGATACCATGTCATCACCATAATCAAGTTATTGTTATCATCATTGTTATTAATATCTTAATTCTTTACCTTTTGTTTATGTTTAAAAAAACCATGATACTCTAATTCCAAAAGCAAATCTTAATAATAAATTCTAAATTTTTAGAAATACTCATTTAATCAATGAAAAATTAATTGACATGACTAATTAATAAAATTTAAGAATTTTTGGAATTTGAAAGAAAAAATAATGCTCAACAAAAAGGCTATGGAACTCTATGTAGATATATAAAGTCATTCATTCTTATAAGTAAATCCATAGGAAGTCAATCTACATTTCATCAAAAACTTGTTTATAAATCAATTTGACATCCATTAAACAAAGGTAATATTATAGAATACTCCAAGAGTACTACAAATGCATACTCCCTCTTCTTATATGAATTGTAGATTCTACTATAAATTTAATTAATGGGACCCACAATTATATGATAGGGGAAGTATGCATTTATGGTACTCTAGAGTATTCTATAATTACCCTAAACAGAGGAGGTAGAGAGAGAAAACATTGTTTAGATAAGAAAAACCTAAATGAAACATATCAACAATTTTTCATTTATTTTCTAGAATAATGGAAATAAATAACAAAAATAGACTAATATTTCAAATTAAAACAATTTTATAAGTTTGTAATTTTAATTAACAAAATTAAAAGTTTAATTTTACCGATTTTTTTTTAAGATAAGTGGCAATTTGGTAAATAAAGTGATCCATAATTCGAAACCCAGTAACCCCCAATTTGTTCCTCTTTTTCTTTTATTTTCTCCTATTAAACCAATGAAAGGAAAATGAAAACAATGGAGAATTAGTTCAGAACCATTGAAATCATTTCTAAGCTTTGTGGAGAATCAAAGGAAGATGATTCTCTTCAACAAACTGAAATTCAGCATTTGTCTTCCTCACTCACTTTCTTAAGGTCAACACTAAACAAAAGCAATGCTCCTACTATACTTTTATTTATGTATGTATTTATATGTTAGAGGCATGAGTCTAGTTTTACTTGTACTTGTATTACTTGTATTTTGCACATTCTAACTTGTGATACTAATACACTAAGGTGGTATTACGTTAGTCACATATTAAGTCCCCTTTTTTCATCATTGAACTTTGAAAAGTTTTTTTTTTTTTTTTTTTAATTTTGTAGTAAGCTTTTTTTATATAAATAGTTTTGGAGCAAAAATAAGGATGAATAAACAAACTTTTTTCATTAGTTTAAAGAAAAAAAAAAAGTTTAAGGGGCCGAAAGTTAAACATTTTTAAAAATTTAAGGATGAAATGAATGTTTAAAGTTTTGAAATGTATAACAAAATTCATGCAAATTTCAAGGACGAAAACAATATTTTAGAGTAGTAGTATTCTCGACATTTACTTGTATTGCATGTCATATTGAACAATATCATGCCCAAAAACATTAGAGATACATAAAAGAATCCAGTGAAAGAGAGGTTGAGAAGGGGAATAAGGTGCACGCATAAGAATTAAAATTTGAAATGGAGGTGGGGGGATTGGTGTGGTCTAGTCTCCCCCTTATACTTACCAAATATTAAGCTAATCTATCATGCTTTTCGAATATTAATATGATCGGTGGGCATTAAAATCTCACTAACCTATAAATTGCTTAATATTTAGTTTCTATGTGTGTTTTTTTATTATTCCTAAATATACTAAACAAATAAGTGTATGGACTTCTCATTAAAAAAAAAAAGTGTATGGACTTAATAGCAAGTGGCATTCAATTGTTGTGAAATTTTGAATGTGATTAATCTATAATAGATGTTTAATAAATATGTCGACTCCTCAAAATAGTGATTTATAAAAAGTAGAGTGATATATCTTTGATCAAAATTGCATTAAATATAACATGAACCAAACCCATTTAGCAATAAAAATCATTTATTCAAGAGCAAATTAATAAGTAAATAGGCTCAAATTTTATTACACTTTTAATAGTTTTGAGAAAAATGAAGCAGGTAAAGCAACCTAATGTTTATAGATAGCAATAGAAAAACACAAACATACAAAAAAAGTTGGAGAAGTGACCATTAATACTTACATGAACAAGAATATGATTTTGGCTTCAATATACCCCTAGGGAAGCTTCTTAGTTAGCCTTGATTTCAAATTTGTTAATACAAAGTTCATGTAAGGATCACCTATAACTTCCACTATATATAGACTAGATGGTGTTACTTTCTAAGGATAAAACACATTCCTCGTTAATTCAACAAGCCATGATTATTCCATTGTGCCATAAAAGAAAAGCATCTCCAACATCAAAGACAAAGAATTGGAGAAAGAAAAAGAAATGCATATGCTTGCCTTCTATATGCAAAAAAGGCAATGAACTTATGCTTGCCAACCTAGATGTATATACTAGTCTTCTCTTTTCTCTAATCTTTGAAAAAAAAAAAAAGCATTTTTTCATGCCTAGATGTCATAATAATATTTATTTTTCTATTTCCCCCCTAAACACATCTACATTGACATTTTTTTATATTCATTTTATGAAATTTATTTGCTCATCTTTATCTATATTATACACCATTTACTATCATTGTTATTGTCATTGTCACCACTACCCCATTTTTCTCACCTCAATGTTGTCACCATCACCTCCACCATCATTTAACGCCATTGTCGTTACCACCACTACCACCAATAATATCATGATATCATACCATCACCATAATCAAGTTATTGTTATCACCATTGTTATAAAAGCCTTAGTTCTTTACCTTTGTTTATGTTTTTAAAAAACCATAACACTCTAATTATAAAAAAATAAAAATAAAAACCTTTTGAATACTAAATTCTAAAATTTTAGATATAAGCTTTTAATCGATGAAAAATTAATTGACATGTTTGAAGTTCCCATCATTTAGTAAATTCTAAGAATTTTGGGAACTTGGAAGTCTTTTTTTTAGGATTTCATATAATATGTTGTTTTAAAAACATTTCTTATGTGTAAAACAAACCAAGCATTGGTTTGGGCTTAAACACCCAATTTTATTTTATTTTTTTATGAACACCACCCCAATTTCACCACACACACGCACACATTATATATATTCTCACATTAAAGTCATACTCACACCACCCTAACAAAACACCCTCCCCCCTCCCCCAAGAAAAAAAAGATTTGTTGCATGTTCCCCTCAAAAGTCTCATACTTGCAATTAAAGGCAATGAAAAAAGCAAGATTTTGTACTTAGCACCACGTAAAGGCTTATTCTTGCACTTGAAAGCTATTATTGTGGGTGAAGGTGAGCAATCTACCCCTAGAGAATAAATATATATATATATATATATATAATTGTTGTGATGTCTCTTACAAAAGTCTCATACTTGAAACTAAAGGCTATTAGAAAACAATTTTTTCTTCATTAGCTCCACATAAAGGCTCATACTTGCACTTAAAGGTGGAAAGGTATTCCAACTTGTTAAGTAAACTAGATTCATATGCCTTTCTCTATCTACTTTCTTTTTCTATATTCTTATTACCTTAATGTTTTCATTCTTTCACATGATGTCTTATTTTCTTTTTCTTTTTTTTTCCACTTGACTATATTAGAAAATAGAGATAATGCTTTAATGGGGAGAGAGAGAGTCTACTAAAACTATCTATCAAAAAAGAAAAAGAAAAATCTTGACGAAAAAGTGCTATAGAGCTCTATGTGAGACGTATAAAACCATTCATTCTTATAATTAAATGTTTAGGCCTAATTTTTTTTCTTTTTTTCCCTCATTTTTTTCTTTATTACATTTGGGACTAATAATATAATAGCTAAGAGGAAATAAATCCGGAAAATACTTTAACTTGCCATGTGATGAGTTGTGAGTGGTGGAGAATAATAGTGAGTCCATGGGGTCTACATCTCTACAACTCACAATTCATTACATGGCGAATGAATAAAAAGGAGAATAAGGATCCTTTAGTTGCAGAGAAACCATTGGATTGCAATGGCGATATGGTTACTTACAGTTTCAGAGTTGATTATTGTGTGGACAATTACTTCAGAGCCATCGAAACCATCTCTAAGCTCTGTGGAGAAGATGATGAAGATTATGCTCTTCAACAAACTAAAATTCAGCATTTGTTTGCCTCACTCACTTTCTTAAGGTAAATACTTTTAAGTTTTATATATGTGTGTATGTATGTATTAGAGATATGAGTCCAGTTTTAATTGTACTACTCGTACTTTGTCTTAGTATTTGTATTTGTATTTGTATTGCACAGTCTAACTTGTGATACATTGAGGTGGTATTACATGTGTTGGATATATGATAGATTTTCCATCTTGAATAGGTAGCAATAGCATCATGCGTGATAGTAATTTGGTTAAAATATTATTTTTGTCCCTAAATTTTTGCATGTATTTTGTGTTTTTGTCATTGAACTTTGAAAAGAGCTTTTTTCAATAGTTTGAAGCAAAAATAAGTATGAATATACAAACTTTTTTCAATATTTTAAGGATGATTTTTTTTTTTATGATTAATTTTAAGAGACAGAAAGTGAAACATTTATATAGTTTAGGGATAAAAAATGATGTTTTAAAGCTTAAGGTCGACAAAATTTGTGCAAATTTTAGGGATGAAAACAATATTTTAGCCGTTTGAATTTCATGTCATATCAAACAATTCCATGCTCAAAAACATTAGAAATACATAAAAGGATCCATGTATCGCTGTATGCATACGACATTTTAGCCGTTTGAATTATCATTTGCAAAACTTTTTTACTAATCATCTTTTAACTCATAGTTGTCGTACAATGCATGATACGTATTGTATCGTGTATTAAAAATTCATATCATAAAGGCGTACTAAAAGTTCTCATAAATCGTATGATACAAATTTGTATATTGAATGTATCGGAAGATATATGAACATATAGTTTAAAATAGGTTTTTAACTAAAATTTTGTACTTTGACTTGAGCCTAAATGCTCTTCTACTTGTTTTCAAAATAGAATATTTGGGCTACTACTATTTTTGCCTAGTACAAAGATTTAGATAAAATTATTGCGCTACTACTACTTTAGTCCAAAAGAAAGGCTTAGTATAAGGGCTTTCTCTCTCTCTCTCTCTCTCTGGAGATGAATTCTATCCGACAATGATGAATATGATGAGGGAAAAAATAATAATTTTGTCTTATATTATGTATTAACACATTTACATTTGATAATTTGAATATGGATATTATAAATTCACTTTCATGTTTTGTTTGTTTTGTCAAATATCATAACATAAGTGATAATTAAAGTAGTAATTAGTTGCATGTGTTCCAAATTTATACTAAACATATCATTTATATATATATATATATATATATGTATTTCATAAATTTTATTTAATATTGGTATATCTTACGATACACAATACGATCCAATATACAATATATAAAAATGAAAAAATAATTCATGATATGATTCATGTTTTGAAAATTATGCATTTATATATTATTATTCATGTAAAAAGATGTTTTCTAAAATTAAATAAATAAAAAAAGATAAAATCCTATTTAAGATCATTATGTAAGAAAAAGTTAAGTGAATTAGCTATTATCATAAAAAAAAAAAATAAAAAAAAAAGTGATGTTAACAAAAATTAAATAAGTAATTTGCATCTCAAAAATTAAAAAATAAGATTTTTAAATAAGAAAATTTATTAGTATATAGAAAGTTAAATATAAATATTATTACAAAAATTGGTATCTAAAGTTTTAAACATAAAAAATTCCTAACTTAAATTTATCGAGTCAAATAAGGGCCTGTCTGCATCACAACATGTTCTTTAACTTTTAGAAAACAAAGAAGCCACAACGCTCTTTGCCGCCACTCAAATAGTTTTAAACGGTCACTATGTCCTCCAACTACTATTGTGCTTTACTGAAACTCTGCAGCAAAGCTCGAGACCAAACCCATGCTAAGAAGCTTCACTGCCACATTATTAAAGCCTTAGTGAACCCAGAAACCTTTCTCTTAAACAATCTCATCATAACCTACGGTAAACTAGGCAACATAGAATATGCACGCCACGTGTTTGATGAAATTCCCCACCCAAACCTCTTCTCATGGAACACCATCCTCTCAGCTTATTCGAAACTGGGTCATCTCTTGGAAATGCAAGAGATGTTTGATCGGATGCCAAATCAAGATGGGGTTTCGTGGAATTCGCTTATTTCTGGATACGCGTGCTATGGTTCACTTGTCGAGGCTGTGAAAGTTTATAAGCGGATGTTGAAGGAAGGACTTGTTAATTTGAATCGGATTACGTTTTCCACAATGCTTATACTGTGTTCAAATCAGGGGTGTGTTGATTTAGGCAGGCAAATTCATGGGAACATAATGAAATTTGGGTTCCTCTCGTATGTTTTTGTGGGTAGTCCTTTGGTTGACATGTATTCAAAAATGGGGTTGGTTTATGATGCCAAGCGGGTTTTTGATGAGATGACGGAGAGGAATGTGGTTATGTATAATACTATGATCACAGGGCTTTTACGATGTGGGATGGTTGAAGATTCAAGGCAGTTATTTCAAGGTATGCAGGAAAGAGATTCAGTTTCATGGACAACAATGATAACAGGACTTGCACAGAATGGGTTGGTTAGAGAGGCAATAGAGATGTTTAGAGTAATGAGGTTGCAAGGTTTAGATATGGATCAATTTACTTTTGGCAGTGTGTTGACTGCTTGTGGGGGTCTCCTGGCACTGGAGGGAGGCAAGCAAATCCATGCTTATATCATTAGGACTGACTATAAGGATAATATCTTTGTGTCTAGTGCTCTTGTTGACATGTATTGCAAGTGTAGAAGCATCAAATCAGCAGAAACAGTTTTCACGAGAATGAACAATAAAAATGTTGTCTCATGGACTGCAATGCTAGTGGGTTATGGTCAAAATGGGTACAGTGAAGAAGCTGTAAGGATTTTTCGTGATATGCAGAGAAAAGGGATTGAGCCAGATGATTTTACTCTGGGGAGTGTCGTTAGCTCATGTGCAAACTTAGCAAGCTTAGAAGAGGGTGCCCAATTTCATGCTCACGCTCTTGTTTCTGGCCTGATATCTTTTATTACAGTTTCCAATGCCCTTGTTACACTTTATGGTAAATGTGGAAGCATTGAACATTCCCATCGAATGTTCAATGATATTAAAAATAGGGATGAGGTCTCTTGGACAGCGTTAGTTTCAGCATATTCACAATTTGGAGATGCAAATGAGACGATTGATCTCTTTGAAATGATGCTGGCCCAAGGTTTGAGACCTGATGGAGTTACTTTCATTGGTGTTCTGTCAGCTTGCAGTAGAGCAGGGTTAGTAGAAAAAGGGCATCAGTACTTTGAATCAATGATAAAAGAACATGGAATCACACCACTTCCAGATCACTACACTTGCATGATTGATCTTCTCAGCCGATCCGGGAGGTTAGAAGAAGCAAAAACTTTTATAAATAAGATGCCTTTCCATCCTGATGCAATTGGTTGGGCTACCTTGTTGAGCTCATGTAGATTTTATGGTAACATGGAAATTGGGAAATGGGCAGCTGAGTCACTTCTAGAATTAGAGCCCCAAAACCCAGCGAGCTATATCTTGCTCTCAAGCATTTATGCTGCAAAAAGGGAATGGGACAATGTGGCCCAATTAAGAAGAGGAATGAGAGATAAGGGAATAAGGAAGGAACCGGGATGTAGTTGGATCAAATATAAGAACAAAGTGTACATTTTCTCAGCAGATGACCAGTCAAGTCCTTTTTCAGATCAGATATACTCTGAGCTAGAGAAACTAAATTGCAAAATGAGAGCAGAGGGGTATGTACCAGATATGAGTTATGTTCTTCATGATGTTGACAAGTCAGACAAGATACAGATGCTTAACCACCACAGTGAGAAGCTTGCAATTGCCTTTGGGTTAATTTTTGTTCCTACTGACCTTCCTATACGAGTATTTAAAAACCTTAGAGTTTGTGGGGATTGCCACAATGCCACTAAATATATTTCTAAGGTAACCAAAAGAGAGATACTTGTAAGAGATGCCGTCCGATTCCATTTATTTAAAGATGGATCATGTTCATGTGGAGATTTCTGGTGATGCAACCTATCCAAAAATTTATCAGGTGAGTGACTAAAATTCCAGATTTTTTTAGTGTCAGAAGACAGATTCAATACTTCATTTCATCAGATGCATTGAGATATCATTGGAGTACTTTAAGGTTGTTTTGCACGAATCCCCAGTTGCAGAAAACATCTTTGTTTCAGGGAGAGGGGGACTTGGAGATGATCAGGGAGAAAGAGAAGGGGGCGAAGAGAGGTATATTTCTAGTCTTAAATGAAATTATTTAGGGAAAAGTTCTTTTAGGTTCTGATTCTCTTACATTTATTTTTTACTGTTTTGATCTCTCTCTCTCTCTCTCAACAACCTGAGGAAAGGAAAGGACAAGCAGTGTTTAGATTCATGTTTTGTAATGTTTTGGTTGACTTTCTTTTCTTTCCTTCATTTTCTTGGCAACCAAATGGTCTAGATCTTCTATTTTCATTGTTTCTTCCTCAGATTTTCTATTTCTTTTTTATCTCTGAAAATATGCTGGATTATTTGATTTTTTTTTTTTTTTGTAATAAATTTTAATTTGAAAAATTTTCTTTCTATCTCTTCTTTTTCTTTTTTTTTTACTTAAATTTATTTGGCTCCTGAGAAATGATGGAAAATGAGAGAGAGCGAATTCTAAATTCTGCAAAGGTTAAAAAAAAATTGAGAGATGTGGGTATGTGATTATGAAATATTGGATGGAATAGATTATTCCCACCTTTCAACTCCACGAGACTACAGTTTTGAGTCTTTCAACCAATTAATTTACCCTTTCTATTTTGATATGTATCAAGTATTAACATTCTTTTTGAACCATAAGAGACACCGTATGAACAAATAAAAAAGAAAAAGAAATCACCTATCAAAAAAAGAAAGAAAAGGAAATCAAATATATCTTTGATGCTTGCTTAAAATATTTTCTAGTGAGTACTCTGAAAAATAAAAAATTATGTTTTATTCTTTTATTATTCAATCTTAAAAAAAAAAAATAAAAATTAAAGCCTCATTGTTAGGAACTTGTGAAAGTTTTTGGTTTTAGTGAGGAGCTCCACACATTAGAACCCAAACACTCCCATAGTCAGCACTACCACCATCACTCCCTCCAATTCTCATAATCCAAATTAAACTTCTAATGAACCCACAAATTTTCATCAAATTCTTTGTGAACTAATCACACTACCAAACCTTAACCCCACTTTTTTAGTTAGAGACAGGTTTTTCTATAATACCATTGGGGTTTTCATCAATTGTCCCTTTTATTTATTAATTTATTTATTCTTTTTCTTTTCCCAGGACCCAAGTTGCAATCAGACCTGATTCCTAGATGTGTCAACCATGAAATGGGATGTTACGGAAAAAGTAATGAAGGTAACTTATACACAGTTACATACATGTTATCTTGGAGGGGTTATTTGTCTCATTTATTTGAAATTAATTGTGGGTTGAGGATATTATTTGTAAATTTTGGAATAGAAATATATGTAGAATCACATATGTTTGCCTTGCATAAAGCATTTTTATGGTAAAATCATAAAAATATTGAATCATTTTTCTATTATCAAAGGAGAACAAATTACTACCTTTATATATATATATATATATATATATATATATATTGATAGGTATAAGTTACTACCTAATATATAATTACAAAAGAAAGGAAAAGTGTGCTCTTTTTTTTTTTTTTTTTTAATAATTTAATCTCTCTCACTTTTTTCAAGCTTTGATGGGTTGCCATGGCAGTGCTAGTGAAGAAGGCAAATTTGGGAGCAGAGAAACCTTGAAGAGAATAAAGATTGAGTTGGGCTTCAAATCCAAAATGATATGTTGCATGAATCTAAGCTTGGGTTAAGATTTGGGCCAGTATGTAAGTGGTCATGCTAAGCTTGATTAGGTTAAAATTTTGGCCTCCATCATAAAGGATTGGCTAAAGAATATTGTAAACTATGGCTAACTAGTCGGAAACCCGTGCAACGCACGGATCTTACTTATTTATAATAAACTAAAATAATTTTATAAAATTTTAAATTGATTATGAAACTATATTATTGCATGAATTGCTCCTATTTTTTTGAGTTATAATTTGATGAATAAGCCATTGCTTGAACATGCAATGGGTTGCAAAAAATCTAGCTAACAAATTTAGATATTGAAAAAAAATAACTAAAAAATTCTAATGTTAAAACGTCCGAGAGGAAAAAAAAAATACATATATATATATATATATATATGACTACCAAATAGAGAAAATATAAGAGAAAAGTAGGTTACCTTCAAGAGAATAATCCATAGTTATAACAGTTGAAATTTGCTAAACTGTTTCAAATATTGCAAAAAATTGAACCCAAAAATTTAGATGGTCAAACTTTCAATAGACAATAAAATTTAAAATCAAAAGATTCAGAACCTACAAATTATAAAAACAAAACAAAAACAAAAAGTCATTATTGCAAGACAATTTCAGTAAGGATGGAAAGCTTTTCTAAGTTTTTTTTTATCCAATTCTTCCTAATTGATGAAAAATTTGGTTCAAACATTGTCAAACACTTTGAAGGTGCAAATAATATAGACTTCCAACATAATCTTTAATTAATAAACAAAGAAGCATGACACCATAAGAGAAAATATAAGATAACATATAGTGCATATACCTTACTCCACAGCTGTGAAAAAATATCCATATAAAAGGAATTGAAAACTTGTACAACAAATGCAATAAGCTACTTTTGATATAGAATATAGCATCTTTGAACCACACAAAAAGTTAGCAAACTTACCACAATACTTGTAGTTATACTATATATTGTAAAGTACTACTCTATCACCAATGAAAGTCATGTAAAATCTCATGGGGCCTGGAAGAACAGACAGCTGCAAGATCACCTCCACCAGACACAAAACAAAAGTAAAAAAAACTTATTCATAAAAAAGAGAAAAAATAATAGCAAGCGTACCAAAGAAATTGAAGTTTAGGGTTTTCTCTCTTAGTGGAGATGGACAAAGGAGATTGCTTTAGGGTTTTCAAAGATTTTGTGTCTTTTATATATATATATATATATATATATAAGACTCCTGTTAGGACTCTCTCACTATTTAGTTTTAAAAATAAATTTTTTTTAAATTAAAATGATGATGTGGAAAATTGTGAGAGTTTCAAAGGCTTCGGTTTTATATATATATATAGATGAATGCAGGTACAATACACATGTTTACCTCACAGATCACTACATGTATTATGTCCATTGATCCCACGATGTGGATATATAATGCATGTCCATGGAATGGTCTTTGCTATTCAAAGTGCACCACAACTGTTGATCGATGAGTTGAGGCTTCCTTAGGACGTAGTGGAATACCTTTCCTTAGGATACTAGTAGTAGAACACATGGCATTCCAGATAATGCCCGGCATTTTCACCTGTGGATTGTAATCCCTAGATCATTTGGCTTCAAGCTTTGCTAGCCAGAAGTCAAGAAAGGGCTTACATTAACAAAAATTTGCCATTGGTACCTTTACTGTCAAATTATTTGTGCAAGAAACGTTTAATGCTCTGTTGTAGTTGTTAGGGTGTATTTATGAGCTAAATTCACATGTTTATATTCATGTTGTCTATTGCTACTGTGTGAATTGGTTTTGATGAGCTAAATTTTAGTACTCTTAATTTAATTAAATCTTTTATTTTCCATGTACAGGAGGTAGCTTCCCCTGATGATGTTGTACGATATGCACAGATCAAATGGCAAGCACAAAATCTTGTAGATGATGTTGAAACAGAGGTTGAATTGATTCTTCAACTGGCTTATCATTGATGTGATGAAAAATAAGTGATGAAGTAAGAGAGCTGATAATTGACCTTAGACTACACGTTGATTTCTAGCGTTTTTAGTGGTGGACAAGAACAAAGTATTGGATTTATGTTGTCTTCTACAGAACCAAAAAGTTCAGGCATCAAAATAAGCTCAAGAAAACAAGATTTTTCTATCTGGTTTATGATTGATATAAAGCACAGGATCCAGATTCTAATTATTCATAGATATGTTTATATGTATGTAGAACTTTATTATGAAGACCTAGTTTTGGGGTCTAGCTAGAGAGGGGGTTTGCTCATGAACGTAGAACCAGTAGAGGAAGACATTAGCTAGGGTTGTTGAGGGTAGCCTCTCTAACATGAGCGGCGTCTTCTTGTTTTTCTTCTTCGCCCACTTTTTTTGTTTTTGTTTTGGGTTTTTTTCAACATGGAATTTAGGACTGTATTTGCTTGTCCATATGTGCTACTCCGTATATCTCTATTTTTTCAAATGATGTGACAAATTTTATTGGAAGGCCTTATAAAATTTAATCTTTTATGAAATATAGTAAGACAAATATATTATGTTATTCAAAAACTAGTACAGCCCATACTACTATACAAAACTACTGTAATGCAAACCTATAGTATCATAAAGCTTTTGTATCTAATAAGAATGTCCCCTCTAAAACTGGAAGTGTTAAGCTTCTTTTCTACTCAAGCTTGGAAGCTAGTAAATGGGTTTAGACTAGTGGATGCGTAGAGCATTGATTAGAGCACTAGATTGAGTTCAAATAATGTTGCAAGACAGAGCACAATCATACTAGAGAACTGAAGAGGAAAAAGAAAGAGAAGATGAGAGGACTGAAAACACATTGTTATCTTCTCTTGCTACCTTCCCTGAACTTTATTTTTTCCGCAAGGTTTCTTATAACTCTCTGACAGAAAGCAACTGCAATAAAACTTAATGCTCTTTAATAACTCAAACATGGAATCTAGTTAATTTGTCTCCTGAGAAGTCCACGGTAGGTTTGTAAGAGGATTACACAAGATCAAACCTCGGTAAGATGGTACTAGTAAGTGGTATAAAGCTTGTCTTTTTGCCAAAGGATCAACTGTGGAAAACTTCTATACTAATTGCATGCTACCTATCAAAATTTTACTTGTTATTATCATTTTCTTTTTTATCAGTAGTGATTTGAAGAGGAAATTTATATGCAATCTCCTCAAATTTATAATCATTCCCCAACATAGAAGTTTGTTAACTTTAGAAAGCATGTTATGGCTCTGAACACGCTGTCAGATCTTTGTTTGCCAAATTTAGTTCTGCCATGGCTCAATTTGGATTTGCACCCAACCCATATGATTAGGCTTTTTTTTTTTCTTCAAAATTTCAACAGAGGTACCATTCTCGTATAATTTTAGGTGGATGATGTGACTGCAATACGCAGTTTAAAATCACACTCTTTTTTAAGTACAACTCTTTAGCTACAATTTCCTATATTTTTCTTGTCTAGATGCAACTTGAAAAGAAGGGAAAAAAACAAAAACCAAACTATAACAAACGGTCACTAGAATGATTTTGTTGGAATCAAGATTTCAAGCATTTTCTTTTGCAAAAGCACATAAAATGTTAGTGGTATATATATCAAATCCTCAAGGAGTGAAGTTACAATTATTAAAATATGAGAATGTTTCCTTTTTCAGACCTCAAGAAATATTAGGCCATGTTTGGTTTGCAAAGTTTTCATTACTCATTATTCAATTCTCATCACCCATCATTCACTTTTGCTGGTCCCACACCATGGGAGTAAATGAGAGAAATAAGAGAAAAACCTTAAAGCTGAAAGTAAACAGTACCATATGATCGTTGGTGATCATTACTTCTCTATCATTTGATGTGACTAGACATACGGGTAAGATCTACTTGGCTCTAAAGAATTACAAGATTGCCACCAAATCTCATAACTCATGATCCGGAAAACTCCTAAAAACTATTTTCATTTTCATTCACTCTAAGGGTGTGTTTGAATATCGCTTATTTGCTGAAAACTAAAAACTGAAAACTTATTGCTGAAAATACCGTAGTAAAATAATTTTTAAATGTGTGAATAGTGCTGTGGGACCCAAATTTATATTGAAATATATGTTTGGATGACTTTTGTGAGTTCGTGAACAGTACCGTGAGACCCACATTTTTTCAGCAAAACGCACAAACGCAGACACGAAACGCTTCCCAAATGCACACTTACTCATTTTTTTTTTAAGTTATGAGTGATGGAAAGTGAGAAAGTAAGGGGTTGTTTGGTTTTTTTTTTCATCATTTATAACTCTTCGCTCAATTTTCATCACTCATCACTCAAAATACCCCAATTTCTTATACCCACCCATTTGACACACATCACTTAACTTGTCATCACTCAAATTTTTCAACTTTTTGTGGGCTCCATACCTATAACTTGGTCAGAGCAAAGCTGTTAGCCTACCCACAACAAACCCATCGGAAACCCACAACCAGTACAAACCCCTTAACAAGCACTGAATCAACCCAATGCACCAAACCCCAAACCCACGGCCAAACCAAAACTTACAGACACCACCATAATCACACCCACTTCTAAAATCTCAAACCAAATACCAAACCCACACCAGTGACCACCACAATCATACCCACTTCTCAAATCTCAAACCAAATACCACCACAATCAAACCCACAACCGACACCGACCGAAAACCCACAACTTTAAACTCGATCTAAAACCCACAGCTACGACCCAAACCCATAGACGAGACCCACCAACGAAACACTAGCCATTGATTCAACTCCAGCCACCGATTCAACTCCACCATCGAAACGCCACACATCAATACCCAACTCCACCATTGAAACATCGCCAAAAACGAGAGGAGATGGATTAGAGAAAAACAATGAGAATAGAGAGAAGAGTAAGGAAATAGAGAAGAGAGAAATAGAGAGTAAAGGCAAAAAGACCCGTTGGCTGCGCAAGGATGGGACGGGACACTGGCAATGGGACCCATTTGTACTGAAGAATTACGAAATTGTTATTGGAAACTGAGTTTTGGAAACTGAAAACGCCTAAAATATGATTTCAGTTTCCATAACTTATCACTCAATAATTAGAGAATTGAGTGATGGAAACAAAAATTAAAAACAAAAACCAAACAGACTTCTCAGCAGTGGATCCCACCATTTTTCAGTTATGGACGATGGAAAAAACAAATCCAAACTACCCCTAACTTAGTGTATCTTATTTATTTTTTATTTTTTAAATTGTAGTCTGTTACTTTTATTATCAAATCATAATTTTGTTCCTTGTACATTTGTCATACATTTTTTTTTTTGAAAACTACATTTGTCATACATTTAGTTGTGTTAACTTCTTCCATTAATTTTCAAATTAAGAATCCCTCAACTATTAATTGTATCAATTTAACCCCTTAACTAAAATCAAATAATTTTTTTTTTAATTCAACTTTTTTTTTGGTTGAAAGTTGAAGGCCTAAACTGATACAGTTAATAGTTGAGACTTGAGAGACTTTTAATAGTTGAGACTTTTTTTTTTTTTGAGAGGAGAAAGTTAGAAGTTAGAAAAAACACTGGAAACCTTTTTTTTTTTTTTTTGAGGAAGAAAACACTGGAAACCTAGCGTACTAACGGGTTTAATATCACTAAACGACTTGTAGCATGGACTATAAATAAATAAATAAAAAACACTCTCTCCCTCAAAAACCCAAAACCCTATAGAGAATCTCAGCCATGGCGGACCAAGAGTTCGATCCCTCGGACCCTTCGTGCCTTCACCTGGTCTCAGCTTTCCTCGCCATGGATTCCACCGAATCCTTAATCTCCTTGTCCCGGTAGGGCCTAAATTTCCGGCACCAGCGTATTTTAGCAAACTGTGGTGCACGTGGCTAACGTGCGGCGCCACCCATGTTCCTATTCTAATAATATTGTGTTGGTTTTTTTTGGTTGAATTGTAGGGTATGCGGTGGAGGGTCGGTTAGTGAGGGAGTACAGAGGTTCATTTGGGACCATTGCTTAAGCAAAGCTGTAAAAAAAAAAACAAAAACTCTATACTTTATTTTCTATGCATTTGTATGCAAAATTTTACATTGATATTGTATTTATGTGTTTATAAATGAGTTTTTGTGACTTGAGTTTTGATTTCTGTAATGGGTTTTAAGACTTGGTGGCTTAGTTGTTAGTATGTGGATTGAATTTTAGGTGTTAACCTTTGTTTGGTTGCAAACTGTATAACTTCTATTTGATGCATTTGAATATAACTGTTTTGTATTTATGTGCTTATTTTTATGAGTTTTTATGACTTGGGTTTTGATATGTGTAATGGGTTTTAGAACTTGGTGGCTTAATTGTTAGCAAGAATGCTGAAAAAGTGGATGGTGTTTTAGGTGTGTTAAGCTTTATTTGTTTTCTGCAAATGTGGGGAAAAGAAATGAACATAATTTGGGGCAAGAATGCTTTTTCCCGCCCTTTCACAAAGAAATTTAAATGTCAGTTTTTAAAGCTTTATTTAGGAAAATTGATGAAGATTTGTGAGGTTAGATTGGTTTCTAGTTCTACTTTCTTAGTGGAGAATTGTGTTTAAAACTTCAAGTAGAGGCAAGGAAGTAGCTTTAAAAATTTGAAGAAATTGGGTTTTCTATGTTTTTCTGAACCCTGTTTTCAAAGACAAAGACGGTTTTGTATGTACTGTTTTTGCATGAATGGGATTAGTACAGCAGAAGTTTTACTTTCATGTCTTCAATTAAAAAAAAAAAAAAAAAAAAAGTCCTTGTTGTGCATTTTCTAAGCTGCAATCAAATCCTTTGTATGCATTGTTTCTCTATTATAAATTTGGTTCAGTCAAATGGTCAACGCAGGCTGAAAACTTTCATGCTCCATACTTGAAGAATTTCCTGAAGAAGCTTATTGCTGAAATAGAGCTGAACCATGATCTTGTTTTGGATGAATTATACGAACAATATGCTTATTACATGACATCATTGAAGGTACGGCTGGTCAATGGAGGAGTTATTTAACTTTGTTGTCATTTGAATTATTTGCGCGTGTTATTCTCTAAGAACTTACATGCTTGAATGGGTTTGACAAGATCTTTTTTTTCCCCTCTAGGATGATAATGTGGTCAAAGGAAGAATCTGCAAATGCATTTCATTTCTTTTTCCTGCTGGTAATAATTCTCAATCATGTTATTTTGGTATAAAGTCTATAGTTTAGTTGCATTAACTTAGATTTGGGTGGATAATTTGGTACTTCTAGGTTCTTCTCAATTACCAAGTTGTCCTAACTCAGGGAAACTGGTGGTCCCACTACGGTGTTCTCTCAACATGCTTGACGGAGATACTGGGTATGCTTCATTAATGATATCTCTGTCTTGTAGGTGATATCTGCAAAACTAAAATTGTTGATGAATTTTTTGATTAGACCAATTGAGTATAAACAATTATCAAACTTCAAGATCTGTGAAAAGCATATTCAATTATAGTGAATTTGGGCTTGCCCTGTCATTTAGCGCTTTCTCTTTTTATCACTTTGCATCTGTCAGAATTATAAGGAGATCTGTTTGTAAATCCTTTGTGAGAAATCACAAATTAGGCAATGAATTCCCGTTAGTTGTGTTTATTAAACTGCTGGGTAGAAGGGTCATTTGCTGTTTAGGAGAAAAAAAAAATCAGGCAGCTGATTAAGAGCCTGTGTACAGTGGATTAGCCTCCTTTTGGTTAACTGAATGAAATGGGTTGTTTCGCTCTCTCTCTCTCTCTCTCTCTCTCTCGCTCTCTTTTAATTGGGGGGGGGGGGGGTAATGGATCAAATGGTCTTGCCTTTTCTATTCAGTTATATGAACACTTGAACAGTCACTATTCCTTAGAATTATTAGTACAGTTTTTAGCAATTCAATGAAAGCATTGACGGGTTTGTCGCTACGGCAGGTCTCAATTAAAGTTTCCTAATCCGATTGTTTGTTCATGGCCCATGCATGATGTCAAGGTCATTAATCCAGCTCAGCTACCATAAAGCAGGTCCTAAGTCCTAGAACTATGCATGCATAGAGGCCTCTTTTTTATTTTATTTAAAGGACAAAGTTTTCCTTAAAACTGGTTTGAAGTACTCTTCTACAATCCATTATGAGGCAATTCATGTGGCCATCCTCATTTCTTTTAATTACATGACCTTTTAAGTCATTTGGCTAAGGCAAATGGCAATTAAATAAAAACACACGTGGGTGGCCATTTAAAGCACAATGTAGCAGCTTGGACGAATTTTCCTCCAAACTGGTTTGATGAAAAATTGTTTACTTTATTTATTGAAAATAATAGTTCTATAGAGTTTGTCAATCCGATGGTTTGGTGTCTTTCATATGATCATATTAGATCTGTCAAAAATTACCCATGATTAGTATTTTTCATTTTGTGACGCTTCCAGGGAACAATTATTATATATTCGTATGGTTCTGATTTTCTTTGAAGCTATCACAAGCTTGAAAGTAATTGTTGGTAAGAGTGAGATTGTGCCAGTTGGTGAGGTTGGGAATTTGGCTAATTTGGCTCGTATTATATGTTGTAAGGTTGGCTGTTTGCTCATGTCTTATTTGGATATGCCCTTGGGGGCTCATTATAAGGATTCTTCGATTTGAAACCCTATTATTGAAAGGATATAGAAAAAGCTTTCAAGTTGGAAGCGGTTATATTTGTCAAAAGGGGTAGACTTACTTCATTGAAGAGTACTTTATCAAGTCTTCCCACTTATTATTTATCTTTGTTTACTATTTCACAATATATGGTGGACAGATTAGAAAGGATTTAGAGGAATTTCCTTCGGGCGAGATCTACTGATGTTTTTAAATTTTTGCTTGTTGCTTGGGAAAAGGTTGTGTGGCCAGTGGAGGTAGGTGGTTTGGGGATCAGGAAGATTGGGCTGTTTAACCAAGCTTTACTTGGGAAGTGACTCTAGCGGTTTGCGAATGAGGTCACATGTTTATGGAGGCAAGTTATAGCCTCCAAATATGGGGAGGCTAGTGGTGGATGGTATACTAGCGTTGTTAGAAGAACACGTGGATGTGACATATAGAAGAACATTAGGAAGGGGGCTGAGAGTTTCTTTGGTCATGTGTTGTATGCAGCGGGTGAGGGTATTTGTATTCGATTCTGGCATGACCCTTGGAGTAGCTCTATTTCTTTGAAAGATTTATATCTGGAAATGTTTGCTTGTGCTATGGATAAAGAAGCTAGGATTTCTGATATGGTTGATATTGCACTTGATGGGGGTGGTAGAAGCTAGAAATTACTTTTCCATTGTGAATTTCAGGACTGGGAGATGGCGATTTTTTATGATTTCTTTGTGCATATCTCATCCAAATTACTTGGGGGGGGGGGGGGGGGGGGAGAGGGTGATGATACCATGATATGGCAATTGAATTGTAGTGGTTTTTTGAAATGCTCTCTTTCTATTATTAATTGCTGGAAGCTCTGTCGGTGTCTTTTCCCTGGAAGAGCATTTGGTGTGTTAAGGTACCTAAAAGGGTGGCTTTTTTTCTTATGGACAGCTGTTAGGGGTGGGATTCTCACAATTGACAAACTTGTTAAGAAGAATTTGCCTCTTGTTAATTGGTGTTGCCTATGTTGATGCGAAGAGGAAACTGTGGATCATTTATTGCTCCATTGTAAGTTTGCTCAAACCTCGTGGAGTGAATTCTTTCTATAGTTTGGGGTTCAATGGGTGATGCCAAAGATTGTTGTTTCTCTTCTCTCTACATGGTGGTATTTGTTGGGGATTCATTCTTCGAATGTTTGGAATATGGTACCGGCGTGGCTTATGTGGTTAACCTGGAAGGAATGCAATGCTTGAACTTTTGAGGAAATTGAGAGAGATGTAGATCGTTTGAAGTTTTTGCCACTTAGGACTTTGTTTGAGTGGTTTCGTATTTGGGGTTTTGCGCATTGTACTTTTTATCAATAAAGATGTTATTACCTATCAAAAAAAAAAAAAAAGATTATAAAAGTTGTTTCATTTATTTTTATTAACGTTTCAGACTAATCTAAAATTAGAAACTGCTTGTTTTATGCAGTTGTGCACTTTGGCCCTCAAGTCTTTTCTTATCAGAGTTCATACTTTCTTTTCCAGGATTATTCTCGAATAAATCTTGCTTTGAGGTAAGGTCTCTATTCAAGAATCTATCTGTTCTATTTCAAATTACAAATTTTTGCTGTACATTTATAGATTCATGAATCATCTAGAAATGAGTTTCTGTATTGGATGCACTTGTAATACTAAGGTTATGTTTGGTAATAGTTTTTGTTTTTTATTTTCAAAAACTTGTTTTTGGGAATATAAAGAAAAAACAATTTTCTTGTATTTTTGAAATCAAAAACATGTTTGGTTAGTTGAAATTAAAAAAGATAATTTTTTGAAGAAAAAAATAGAAAATACTAAAATATGTTGTTACTAAGATTTGAACTCTAATGCTAACTTATTAAATGAGATAGATTCATTAAATTAAATGCGTATTTTCATTGATTTTTGAAAATTAGAAACTGAAAACAGTCTTTTACATGTTTTTAGTTTCCTTCACAAATTGAGTTTTGAAAACAGTTTTTGTTTTCTGTCCATTTTGGATTGCCAAACAAGTTTTTTAGTATCAAAAATAGAAAATTGTTTTTGGAAACATAAAACAAGGAGAAAAAATAGTTACCAAACATACCCTAAATCTCTGAGATTGTGGTTCCATTTTGCTCAATCCTTGTTGTCAAATAAGGGACCTGGGTTAAAATTCCACTTATACCAAAAACAAACCAATTGGCGTCTCTTGGCCTAATGATAAAGAGCAATTATCATAGAATGCTATAAGTGTCAAATCTTATCATATCTAAAAGAAAATAAAAAAACTATGAGATTATCATTTAAGTAATGTTCTTGTCAATACATCATGTGAAGATTTATTTTTCCAATCCAAACATAGTTTTCCCCTAGTTTTTCGCTTTTAATGTATAAGTTAAACTGCATTAATCTTCCCCCCCCCCACCCCCCCCCCCAAAAAAAAAAACACTTGTATTTGCCTTTTTTTTCATGGCATGTTAATTTTTTTTCTCATATTGCTTGTCTTGTATAAATGTAGAGTTCTTATCAGTTGATTCTCTCTCTCTCTCTCTCTCTCTCTCTCTATTTGTTTGGCCCAAAACTTCAAAAACAGGTCGGTTCAGGTGTTGGTTTGGTTGGCATTTGTCTTGCCCATGTGGAAGCCTCCAAGGTATGTTTTCAAAATTTAAATCTCGTTGGAAAAAAAGAACCATCTGTTTTTAGTTTTTACAATGGTTTTATGACATAATAATCTGCTAATCTGCTGAAATTGGATTCTTTATGATGGAAATTCTGAGATTTTAGTTTCTTTCCTTCAAAGCCTGAGTGACTGAAAACCTATGAAACATGCTGGTTGCCAAGCTTGTTTGTTTCTTTCTCTCCAAGTTCTGGGGGTAATTTTTGTCCCTCTGATCCATGAGAAGACTTATTTTACCAATGCATTATCTAAAAATTGTAAATGGTTAATCACCCTTGAAAATTTTATGTTTGATACATACAGGTTGCACTAAGTGATGGTGACCTGTCAACTCTGATGAACATGAAGCTTAATTTGGAGTCGAACAATTTCAGCATTGAAACCAATAGACAAGAAAGAACTGAAGATTCAAATACTGTGAGTGATGGTCACAATGAATCAAATACCTTATCATATTGATCACATAGGAATTGATTTAAATCAGTAGTAGCTGAAAAACCTGAAACACACTATAAATCTCAGATAAAATGCATTCATCTGCCTTGGGAATCTGCATCAGAAAATGAGCTCCAAGACTTCATGCCAGATGTTATGTGAGTATTTATGTGTTTTTTGTGACTTATTGGACTCTTTGAGCTCTTTGCACATCATACCATTTACCAATATCCATGTCAAATAGATGACAAATTTGATCAGATGATTATGCCAACTTTTGATTCCATGTTGGGAGATCAAGTTGCCAAACACTGCGATTTATGTTCAATTGTTAGCCTATTTGATGCTTAATCAGTGCTACTTCCCTCCTTGTTCTCCAGTTTGGGCGCAGATGTAATATATGATCCAGCATGCCTCCCATATCTTGTTCGACTACTCGCCATTCTTTTGAACAAGAAGATACCATCATCTACAAAGCAGAATGACAGTTGCCAGGGTTCTTTGTTGGATGGTAAAAGTATGGATGGTAAATTTAATGGTTCTCTTCAAGGGAATGCTAATGCTAATGATAATGGCAATGGATTTGATGCTAATGGAGGCAAAATAATATGTAATGGCACTTCAAATACTGGGTCAAGGAAAGGTCCCGTGGCTTATATTGCTTCTGTTATTCGCAATATTGACACATTCAATCATTTTCTCTCTTTGGTGGACCAGGCAAACATCACCATTACAGACCTCACTGAAACACACAAACCACTCAATCTGCTCCCTTACATGCAGTCATATGATAGATCCAATGTGCGGCTATTTGTTCTCTCATGCAAATAACTTTGTGTGTATCGTGTTTCCATTTTATTCAGAGCCTCGTACACAATATTTTTATTTAAAAAAAATAGCTGCTACATTGACATTATAACTAGCTTTTGGCATTTTCTAGTCATGTGAAAAAAAATTGTTGTATTCTGAGTTGCAACCATGTTAGACTTGTAAGTTACCAATATCCTAATCCTAGGATATATATATATATATATATATATATATATATAAAAGGAGAGTTGAGTTTGGTTTTATTTGTGGTGCAATGTGGCTGTAATCACTTTGTTACTCCTAAACACATATATGGGCTAAAGAATGAGGTATTTTGGTTTCTTTGTTCTAAGGCTGTGTTTGGTTCCCGTAAAATATTTTCCGGAAAATATTTATTTTTCGGAAATGCTATTTTCAGGAAAGAAAATTGTATTTAAGCTGTTTGGTTGCCTCAAAATTCGTTTTACGGAAAATCAATTCCGGTGTTTGGTTCGTTCAAACATTTTTACAGAAAATGCTTTACATAGCCAAGCCACCCAATTTTCCATACACTTCCTCAACTGTAAACATGTGGAAAATGAATCAATTCCACACTCATTCACAAAAGAAACAAAACCCAGCAAAAAAATTCATCAAATCCGGTCAAATTGAGATCACCCGGCGGAGGAGAAGGTGAGATCGCGCGGTGGAGGCGAGATCGAGCGACGAGATCGAGCGGCGCGGTGCTGCGATCGTCGGACTGGAACTTGGTCTGTGGTCGTCGGCGAAGTCTTTTCTCTCTCTCTCTCTCTCTCTCTCTCTCTCTCTCTCTCTCTCTCTCTCTCTCTCCAGAAATACTTTGAAGTGAAAATGAGAACTAAATTCATTTTCTGCCTCATAAGCCTTATTTTACGGTCAAACTGAAAATATTTTCAGTTTGACCCAATTTACCAGACCTACCAAACATGCTATTTTTCGGAAAATGATTTCTGAATTCCGTCTCTCCAGAAATACTTTGAAGTGAAAATGAGAACTAAATTCATTTTCTGCCTCATAAGCCTTATTTTACGGTCAAACTGAAAATATTTTCAGTTTGACCCAATTTACCAGACCTACCAAACATGCTATTTTTCGGAAAATGATTTCTGAATTCCGTTTGAAGTCAAAACAAACGGACCCTAAAATGCATATTGCTAAGCTAATGGGTTGAAAAATTTTGTTTAGCAAAAAAAAAGAATTGAGGGCTTTTTTTGGTCTTTTTATTTTCATACTTTTTAAACTTATAATATTGGATATTTCAAATGCTGTTTATAGTCACTTGATTTTGCTTTTAGCATCCACTTGATAAACTCTTTAGAAGTAATTTTGTTGTAAATAAATTATTGGTCATCGTACTAAATGAATAGAAAAAAATATATTTTAAATTAAATAATAATGTGATAGAATCATTATATTGTTTATTATTCTCCAATGGTGATTTACATGTGTGCCTCAAAACTAATATCCAAAACAAGTGTCCTAATAAGAGCAGGAGATCTATAACCAAAAAAGAAAAAAGAAAAGAGCGGGAGATCTTGTCTTGTTCATTACTGTTCCATCTCCCAAAGACAAGACACTCAGCCTTGGTAGATGTGTTTAATGACATGGGATGGGAATGATATTTTTTTTGGATGAACCGGATGAGTATGATATTTGTCATAAAGGAAATGCTTTTTGCACTAAAGCTTTGCAAAAGTTTGTGAACAGGGTTGATATTCACTGTTGATTTGACAAAAAAAGAATTAACAAAAGTAATCAACACGAGGTTTGCAAATAGCATTACCCTATATTCAAATCTTATCAATTGAAAGTAGAAAAGAGTGGATTACAAGCAGATATTTCCATATTAGAAAAGATTGCTGTGTTTGCCAATACACATCAAGGCTGGTGGGGAAGGAGGCTATAGCTATAGCTATACCTATAATTTGATGTTTTAATCATTACTGGTTGGTGACTTTTTTAATGCAAAATAGCAAAATAGTTTATGGAGGAAAATAGACTTGATTGGACATTTGCTGTGAGGAAAACAGAAATGGGACTGAAAAAATAAGCTAACCTTTAATTATTTTAATTGAGAAAGTTGCTGAAAGCTAGCAAGTAAGTTGAATTTGAAATAGTCTTTGAAACTGATCGCTTTTCATGTCTAGAAAATTGTTCATTTAAGAATAACATAGCCAATTATATAGATCCAAAAAAAAAAAAAAAAAACTATATACTTTATAAAACCCTGAATTAAAAAAATAATACATGCTGACCAAGGCTAGCAATACTTGAAGTTTTGGTTAAAATTAAAATATTTTCTGAAAATTATTTAAAATTTAAAATCAAAGTTGAATCGTATGCTTTGTTTGATTATATATTCAGAAAACTCTTTCTAAAACTTATTTTCAAAGTGAAAAAATTAAATTATATATTTTTTATAACCGAAAATAAAAAATATCGTTTTTTAAAACAAATTTCTACATGTGGTATATGCTCAATGAGTATTATCTATTTATGAATTAAAAAAAAAAAATAGATCAAGGAATAGGAGTAGTTATTAGATTTTTTTTTTTTTTAAAAAAAAGAAAGTTTCAACTTATGGCGTCTGCTTCTAATGATAGCACTTTATCATTAGATCAAGATACTAATCAATTTTTGGTGTGGGTGGAAATTGAACTCCAAATCTCGTATTCAACCATTAGAGAATTTACTAAGATCTATTATTAGAATTCTTTTATTAAGGACTAATATTCCTCATTTTTTTTAAAGAGTAGCCATCTCTACGTCCAAGAGTGGCACTTCTCAACAAAAATGTTTGGCCATTTAGAGTCAAATCACCTTGTTTCTCAATTATCAAAGTCAAATCACCTTGTAGGTTCCAATTAGCTTAACTGTGATAGTTGAATAAAAGATTTGGGGTTCAATTCCCACTGATACCAAAAACCGATTGGTGTCTTGGTCTGATGATAAAGAGTTATTATCAGAAGCAGACGTCATAGATTAAAACTATCTAAAAAAAAAAAAAAGAGTCAAATCACCTTGTTTCTCAATTATCAAAAAATAAAATAAAATTCATTATGTATAATTTTTTCCTATTAAGAAAATGAGGTAGCATTTTTGTATTAAACAAATAAACTGAATAAATATTGGTGACTTAAATATAAAGATGGAGAGGTAATATGGAAGATAAAATAGTTAGTTAAATGTATAATCTCTCATTGATAAGGAGAGAGACTCTTTTATAATTTATAAGTGCGGTGATCAATGGGTTAAAAACTTGAAATGTATTGGAGCAGATTTTGAATTAGATGTTTATACACAATTTTTATTACAGAAAATGAAAATCACCTTGTTTCTCAATTATCAAATTATCAAAAAATAAAAATAAAATTCATTATGTATAATTTTTTCCTATTAGGAAAAGGTGGTAGCATTTTCGTATTAAACAATTAAAATGAATAAATATTGGTGACTTAAATATAAAGATGGAGATTTAATATGGAAGATAACTTGTTAGTCAAATGTATAATCTCTCATTAATAAGGAGAGAGACTCTTTTATTATTTATAAGTGTATTGATTAATGGGTTGAAAACTTGAAATGTATTGGAGCAGATATTGAATTAGTGTTTGTACACGATTTTTATTACAGAAAATGAAAATCACCTTGTTTCTCAATTATCAAATTATCAAAAAATAAAATAAAATTCATTATGTATAATTTTTTCCTATTAGGAAAACGTGGTAGCATTTTCATATTAAACAATTAAAATGATTAAATATTTTCGACTTAAATATAAAGATGGAGAGTTAATATGGAAGATAAATTGTTAGTCAAATGTATAATCTCTCATTAATAAGGAGAGACTCTTTTATTATTTATAAGTGTAGTGATCAATGGGTTGAAAACTTGAAATGTGTTGGAGCAGATATTGAATTAGATATTTATACACAATTTTTATTATAGAAAATGAAGAATCATTCATCCACTTTCTGGATCTATTTATAACTTGTGCAGATGTTGTTCTAACTATACAAAACCGGGCTTAAATTGAGAGCTTCATTATCTTTAAAGAGAACAAGTGCGGTTCAAACTCTTACTAATAATTATGCCTTTTTATTTTTGTGATAACCTACTAATATTTATGTCTAAGTACATGAGATTGGGACCTGGTCTAAGCACTCTTAACTAATAGGTATGCCATTTAAATAATGAGAAATGTTAACAAGTGCCCTCAGGGTATTTGTTAATAATCTATTTAAAGAAAGTTTTTATAGAAAATGAAAAAAAAGTAATTAATATTTTGACAACTTTTTTCATTTTTCATAAAAGTGATATCAAAACTTTCCTAAAATAAATTATTAATGAATGCGGTATTCGTTAGCATAATCTTTTAATAATTAGCCAGAGGATAAAACTACATTTATAACAATTTTCAAAAACTTAGGTGGCAAAGTGTGGTTGATGGATAAAAAGGTGATGTAATACTGGTGAAAATCAGTAACATTTTGCAACATAGGAATAGCCGAAGAGGATAGGATTCTGACAAAACATTTTATATTATTTTGCAACTCTTCTATGTGAAAGCGTGTCATCATGTTATTAGACGAAAATTAACCGGAGACAGAAACCGAGATTCCTGCTGGCATTACAATCTTAAAAATACAAATTTTTTTGCATAAGAATCCAAAGGTTGCAAAAGCCCCACAAGCAATAAACTCTCGTGTTTACTTAAGAAGAGAACCATTGCATATAGCACAAAAAGCCATATTTTTGATAACTGAAACCATTTTTATTTATTTATTATTATCCCACTCACAGAGTTCAAAGTTGTTTGCAACACACAAAAAAACAAATCACAGAGAAATACCATCATCATCATCAAGAAAAAAATGTCAGAGCAAAAGAAAGAGATGGAGGAGGTGGAGGTGATTCACTCATGGTCTGCTCCAAGATCACTCAGTACCTGCCTCATGTACTCTTTTGCCCAGGTTGGTTTGGTTTGCTTTTCACTCACATTTGTGTTATTCTTTCAGATTCACTCTCTGCTTGGTTGCTTACAAAGGAAGTCAATGCAGTGTTTTTTTGTTGTTGAGTTGGAAGCTGGGTTTTCTTTAATGGGGTTTCGTTTAGGCCTTCTCTCAACTGCCCAACTCTTTTTTTTTGGGTGTTGGGTTCCCTTGTGCACTAGACAATTGGGTTTGACTTTGTTTTGAATTTGATTGTGTGTGTTTTTTTAGTGTAACACAGTGAAACAAAAGGTGGGTTTTGAGTACAAAATCTTTGTTTTTTGACATCTGGGTTCAGTATGGTTAAATAGCTCACTGATTAAAGAAATCAAAAATCCATTTTCTTTTAATGCAAAATTGACATTTGTGATAAGCAATATTTTTAAGTTGACTGGCATGAAATTGATGTTTTAAGAATTTGAGGTAATTTGAATTGAGTTATGAACTTTCTATTGTCAATATTGAAGTGATTTAGAATACATATTGATTTTCACCATAATAAATAAGAAGAAGAATACATATTGATTTTAACCAACAGCTGAACAATTAAAAAAAAAAAAAAAAATCTATGTTGTTCTATTGATGTTGCATTCTCTCTTCTTCGTTTCTGATTATTCATCTTGATGTAGAATATTATACATGAATGAATAGGACTGGTTAGTTATGGTAGTTACTATGAGAGGGCTTTGTGAGCGCATTTTATCCTAGTGTCATTTAGGCCCTGATGGATAGCTGACATTTTGTAATTCTGTTTCTTGCTTGCTGAAAAATTAGAACATGTTTTCTTCTGTATTAATGTAATTTATTTATTTATGGTGTTATGTGCTTTGTTGAAGAGAGATGACATGGAAGTGCTTGATGAACCACTCTATGCATTTTTCCTACGGACTACAGGCATTGATAGGCCGTACAAGGAAGAGCTACTCTCCAAAATGGTATGTTAATGAAACACTATACATTTGTCCTGGGCTGAGTGGTCTATGTGCATCAAATAATTTGTTATGACCGAAAAAAAATAAAAGATAATTTAGTCAATTCGAGGTAACTAGCCTCCCAAACTTGAGAGAAAGAATAGACTTTTTGGGTTCATTTTCTGCTTAATTCTTATTAATGTATTCAACATACATAAATAGCCAAGGATGAGATAAACTCATCAACAAATCCTAAAACATAGGAACCAATCCCAAAATATAGGAACCAATACTATCCTAAAACATAGGAATTAATTTGAATACAAATAAATAACAATACTAATCTATTTAGGAAGCCTTATTCTATTACTAAACTAAATTCAAATATTTTATCCTGGGTTATAAAATTCCCTTCTCCTTCAAGATGAATCTTGTCCTCAAGATTCTGAAACATGGAAATAGATGCTTGCTCACACCATATCCTTCTCCCCCAATTGGAGAAAACTCGATCTCGAATTTTAAAGAGTTGAAGGATGAGAATTCGAACCATGGATACTTGCACCAATTCTTTAACCATTTTTGTGAACAAAAAAGCCTTGATTTTCGCATCTTTGAACTCATCCAAAATGACAAATTCAATGTGTGAAATTAGACTAGGCTTATTCGAAATCACTAGAAGATCCCTTTGATCTATCTTTTCCACTTCATTAATCCTTTGATCTTCAGATGCTTATAGTAGGGGCATCCTCCAACATATTACTCTCTAGAATTATTGGTGATGCTTGGAGTACATTACCTTGATTCTCCAAAATTTTATGGGATCCTTGAACTTTTGATTGTTCTTTGATTTCCAAAATTACACTAGATTGTTTATCTAGGAAATCTATTATTTGATCCTTCAAAGCTTGCATCCTTGCTATGCTTTTGGACATGTCCTTGAGAATCTCTAACATTCTGTTGACATGCTCTGACATTGTTTGTTGTTCCTCGGGATCGAAACTTTGATATGGGTTAGACATGATGAACTTTGAGCTTCATGCAAAAACTGATTTTTACAAAGGGTTTTTTTTTTTTTTTTTTGGGAAGGGTTGTGGGGATTGTTGTGGTTTTTTAGCAAATGGGCCGGGTGACGTTTTGGGAGTAATGGGTCAGGTTGGGAAAAAAGGGGTTAGTTTGATGTGGAGATGACCAAGTGGAAACACAGTGAATGGTGGGTTTGACAGATTTTTTTGTAAATTATGTTTTGGCCTTTTTTGATGGAAATGTGGATTGAAATGCTCTAATACCAAATGTTACTATTCAAAAAAAAAAAGAAGAAGATAATTGTTAATTCGAGGTGACTAGCCTCCTAAACTTGAGAAAGAGAATATAATTTTTGGATTAATTTTCTGTTTAGTTCTTATTAATGCATTCAACGAACAGAAAAATGATGAGATAAACTCATTAACAAATCCTAAAACATAGGAACAATCCTATCTTAAAAAGAAATGCTATATCCACAACATTTTCACAATGCTATGTCCAAGGAATGAAATGAAATGGAATATAATGATCATAAGGGAATGGAAAGGAAATGAATTGAATAGAATGTATTTAAGCAAGAGAAAGGAATGAAGGTGGCTGAGTTTATCAAGGGCTGGGCTTGTGGGCTTGAGGGACAACATTGGGGCTGAAGGTGGCTGGGACAGTTGTGCCGTCTCCAAGCCGAATGCTGCCCTTGAATTAGTGCAGCTCAGTTCAGCGGTGTCTCCCACAAAGGCTTTATGTGCTGTTGCTGGGGTGAGTGACTTGGTGGAGGTAGAACCGAACAACTCAGATATGGGTTTGGGGGGAGAGGATAGTTTTTTAACCCCTTTGTTATCTATCACGCCCTTTGGGTTCCCTATGGCAGCTGAGTTAAATTGGAGTAATGAGGCAGTGGAGTATGTGAACAAGTCGGATATTTCTAGATGGGTGAAGAACAGACTTCCTGGGTTTAGTAAACTGGTGGGGCTGCCTTTAAGCCGGCATGAGAACTTATGTATTGCCTTGTTACAAAAGATTGAGAGGGAGACGGAGGCTGCCAAAGAGCTGAACAGGAAAGCTACGGATACTAGAAAAGTTGTCATCTTTAAGGAGAAAGGGAAGAGAGAACTGAGGAATTTGCAATCCTCAGTTAATTATGATGGTAGGCAGCGCGCTGGCTGCTGAGTTTTTTGGTCAGTGGGGGCGATATTGTCTTTATGAATTTGAAAATTCTTTCTTGGAATGTTAGGGGTCTGAATGACGGTCGGAAACGTTTGATAGTGAAAAATTTATTGCGTGATTGGAAGTGTGATGTAATATGCCTTCAAGAAACTAAGCTTGCTGGCCTGGACAGACAGTTGGTTGGTAGCTTATGGAGTTGTCCTTTTCTGGATTGGGTGGCGCTAGATGCTGTCCAGACGGCAGGTGGGGTTTTGCTGATGTGGGATAGGAGGGTTGTAGAGAGGTTGGACTGTTTGGTGGGTTCTTTCTCCGTGTCTGTTCGGTGGCGTGGGGTGGGGGACGGTTTCACTTGGGCGTGTTCGGGGGTTTATGGCCCAGTTGATAACAATGAGAGGGGTCTTATGTGGGACGAATTGGTTGGTGTTCAGCAATATTGGAATGTCCCTTGGTGTTGCATCGGGGATTTCAATATTGTTCGTTTTCCTAGCGAACGGTCGAGATATTCTCGTCTTACTCCGGCCATGGAACTCTTTTCGGAGTTCATTGGGGATCTTAACTTGATTGACTTGCCTTTGGAGGGTGGGAGATTTACTTGGTCTAGCGGTTCAGATCAGCCCTCGATGTCTAGGATAGACAGAGTTTTGGTGTCTCATGATTGGGAGGAGCACTTCCCGGATGTGACCCAACGGATTTTACCTCGTCCTGTTTCAGATCATTTCCCAATTCTTGTGGAGGTAGGGGGAATGGCGAGGGGTAAAAGTCCGTTTAGGTTTGAGAATATGTGGCTAAAGTCGGAGGGGTTTATTGATAGAGTTCATTCTTGGTGGAATCGTCATTCCTTCTCCGGTACTCCTAGCTTTGTGTTTGCTAAAAAGCTGAAGGCTTTGAAAGATGATATCATTCAGTGGAACCGGTCGGAGTTTGGTCATGTTGGGCGCAAAAAGTCTCATTTATTAGAGGCTCTGAAATCCTTTGATGCCAAGGAAGGGGAATTTGGCCTCTCTGATGCTGAGGTTTGTGAGAGAGAAGCGATGAGGTCTGAAGTGAAGAATCTTCTCTCTTTGGAAGAAATCTCTTGGAGACAGAAATCAAGGATGCTATGGATTAAAGAAGGAGATAATAATACTAAATTTTTCCATAGGGTGGCTAATTCCCGCAGAAGGTATAATAATCTGAGCTTTTTGGAGGTGGATGGGGTGATCTATGAGGAGGAATCCGAGGTGGCTGCCCAGGCAGTAAACTTTTATAAAAATCTGTATCAGGAGACGGAGGAATGGAGACCTTTTGTGGAAGGTCTGGAGTTTGATCAGATAGATGGGTCGGAAAGGGGTTGGCTTGAAAGGAGGTTTGAGAAGGAGGAAATTCTTCTAGCCGTTAACGAGCTGGCCGGAGATAAAGCTCCAGGTCCAGATGGCTTCTCTATGGCCTTTTTCCACCATTGCTGGAGAGTGGTGGAAAGGGATGTCCTAGCAGTTTTTGAGGAGGTCTATCAACATAGTAAGTTTGAGAAATCTTTGAATGCTACCTTCTTAGTTCTCATTCCTAAGAAGAATGATGCTTCCAATATTCGAGATTTCAGGCCTATTAGCTTGGTGGGGAGCATGTACAAGATCCTGTCTAAGGTTTTGGCGAATCGTTTGAAACTGGTCTTAGATCATCTAATTTCTGAGTCTCAGAATAGTTTTGTGGGAGGAAGACAGATTCTTGACTCAGTTCTTATTGCTAATGAATGCGTTGATAGTCGAGTGAAGAGTAAGGTCCCGGGGGTCATTTGTAAGCTAGACATTGAGAAAGCTTATGATCATGTGAATTGGGAGGCTCTTCTGGACCTTTTGAAGAGAATGGGTTTCGGGGAGAAGTGGTGTAGTTGGATCCGCACTTGTATCTCGACTGTCCAGTTTTCTATTCTGATCAATGGGGCTCCTGCTGACTTTTTTGGGAGCACGAGGGGTCTGAGGCAAGGGGATCCGCTATCTCCTTTGTTATTTCTTGTCATGATGGAGGTCTTAAGTAGGATGTTGAAAAGAGTTGAAGGTGCCGGCCTGATTAGGGGTTTCAAGGCTGTTGGAAGACGGGGTGAAGGGGAATGTGTCTCGCACCTTCTATTTGCGGATGATACTATTTTGTTTTGTGATGCGGACGTGGATCAGATCCTTCATGTACGGATGCTTCTCCTTTGTTTTCAGGCTGTGACTGGTTTGAAGGTTAATGTCCTGAAGAGTGAGATGGTTCCAGTAGGGGAGGTTAATAATATTCTTGCCTTGGCAGAGATTCTGGGTTGCCGGATTGGGTCCTTGCCAATGACCTACCTTGGTATGCCATTGGGGGCGTCTCATAAATCCTCCTCTATTTGGAATCCTATATTGGAGAAGATTAATCGGAGGTTAGCCGGGTGGAAGAAGTTGTATTTGTCAAAAGGCGGAAGATTGACGCTGCTCAAGAGTACGCTATCTAGCCTTCCTACTTACTATTTATCTCTCTTCACCATTCCGTCGCATGTGGCTAATAAAATTGAGAAGATTCAGAGGGACTTCCTGTGGGGGGAGTCGAAGGTTCATTTGGTGGGGTGGGATAAGGTGTGTGCTCCTAAGGTTAATGGCGGCTTGGGTATCAGGAAATTAACTACCTTTAATAAAGCTTTGCTTGGAAAGTGGTTATGGCGGTTTGGGGTTGAGGAGTCTCGTCTTTGGAGGAGGGTTGTAGCTTTGAAATTTGGGGAAGAGTGGGGGGGTTGGTCTTCTAAGTTGGGTAGGGGTGTTCATGGGTGTGGTTTATGGAGAAGTATCCGAAAAGGTTGGGAGATTTTTAGCAAGTTTATCCGGTTTGAGATTGGGGTGGGGGATAGAGTGAAGTTTTGGACAGATCAGTGGTGTGGGGACTCTCCACTCCATCTCTCCTTCCCGGTTGTGTATGGGATTGTTTCTAATAGAGAGGCTTCTGTGGCCTCATCTCTCGAAAGGTTGGGGACCGAGGCTCGTAGAAGTTGGAAGGTTCCTTTTCTTAGGGATCCTAATGATTGGGAGATGGGAGAGGTGGTTAATTTTCTCCATACCTTGGATTCTTGTTTACCTCACTCCGAGCAAGAAGACCGCATGGCTTGGAAATTGTCGAAGAAGGGGGACTTCAATATTCGCTCCTTTTACGACAAGCTTCGAAGCCCCTTTCCTTTTACTTTTCCTTGGAAAGGTATTTGGAAGGTTAAGGCCCCTACGTACGTCTCTTTCTTTGTTTGGACGGCGGCTTGGGAGAAGATTCTTACAGGGGACACTTTGCGGCGTAGGGGTTTCGAGCTGGTTGATTGGTGCATTATGTGTCGTTGCAATGGGGAGACGGTGAACCATTTGCTTCTCCATTGTGAAAAAGCTTATAAGTTGTGGAGCTTGATTTTCAGATCTTTTGGGATTTCTTGGGTCTTGCCTAGATCGGTTGCAGAAATGCTCTTCAGCTGGTGGAACTGGTTTGGAAAGCACTCTTCTAGCATTTGGAATTTAGCTCCGTTGTGCCTTTTGTGGTGTATTTGGAGGGAACGGAATTGGCGAACTTTTGAGGATAGGGACAGATCCGATGACCAGCTGCTAGCTTATTTTTGTGGTTCTCTTTTTGATTGGTCTAGGGCTTGGGGACTCACCTCTAGTGATTCCCTCCCTTTGTTCCTTTGCTCTCTTCTCTGTACTTAGTTCTTTGTTGCTTTCTGTTTGTTTTATAGTTCCCTTTTTCTGTCTGTTTCTCTCCCTGTTCTTTCTGTTCTGCCTCTGTTTTCATGAGGTAGATCTCTTAATATACTTCTTTTTTACTTATCAAAAAAAAAAAAAAAAAATGAAAAAGAATGAAACGGAATGGAATTTAGTAACCTTGATTGGATGTTTTAAAATAAAGGAATGAAAATAAATGGAATGTAAGTAATCTTGTTTGAAAGTAACATAGAGGGAATGAAATAGAATCATTTTATGACTATATTACTATTAGACCCCTATTTTAAAATAAAAGGTTGAATATATAGCGGTATTTTGGGAGTTTATTTAAAAAATTCATTAAATCTAATTTCATTTCCTACCATTTCTCTCAATTTCGGGGGGAATGAAAATTTGAAGTTTTAAGAGAATTGAGAGGAATGAGTGTTCCCTCCTACCTGTTTCATTCCCTCCCACTTAAACTCCCAAACAAGGGAATGAACTTTCCAACCTCTCTATTAAAACTTCAAAACAAGAGAAGGGAAAAATACTTTAAAATTATTCTTTTCATTAATTTATATTCCAAAATTATTCTAAAATTTTAAGTTATGGATTTAAATTAGAATCAATAACTATTTGTCACATATGATTTATTGTGAAAATGTTATGGACATAGCACACCTATCCTAAAACATAGGAATTAATTTGAATACAAATAAATAACAATACTGATTTATCTTCTTCTCCCCCCCAAAAAAAAAAAAAAAAAAAACTATTTTATCTAGGAATCTTTATTCTATCACTAAAGTATGTCAAACTAAGTGTATTTCTCAACGTTAAATTCTTTTAGTTAAAAGGTCAAAGACGGGACAAGTTGATGTTTAGATAGGAGTTTTCCTGATCTCTGTCATTCTACTTTAGGTTGGATCATGTTATTTAACTTATTTTCTTTATTTGGGTTATAATGATTTATGACAGCTCTTCCTTCATTTGCTTATCTATTGGTGTGTTGCGTCTTAATATCTTTACATTTAGAATGTCCTCAATTACATTTAGATATTGTCATTTATTCTCATTATATATTGTGTTCTCTCTTCTCTTACATTCAAGTTAAATTAATGTTGTTTGATTGGAGTAGGAATCTGATGGAAATAAGATCGTTAAAGAGGTCATTTTTGGCCCAGGAAGAAAGAAGTACCGGTTTTGTAAGGTAAACAACAAGCTTTTCCATTTTTTTTCCCTGAAGAATACAAATAATAAAAATAGAGAACTGTTATAAAAAAAATAAATTAGTAAAAATAAAGAAACTGAAAATTCAACAAAAGATGTCAACAAAATCAGCAAAATTTTATGATGCTTCCGTAACTAGAGTAGTTCAATATCAAATTCATGATTTTTATAAAATGATCAACAGTCAACACTTTCACTGTTTACAGCATATTGCAAAAGAACGGCTCTATGGTCTGCCGAATGATTTAATGAAGAAAGGAAAGCACTTTATATTGATTCGAAATCCCATTGATATTTTGGTAAGATGCTTGTGTAATTTATTTATTTGTCATTTGCCTCATAATCTGCAAATGATATAAACAAATAGTTCCTTTCATCATATAATTTATGGCCTTGCTCATTCTGATTGCTTATTCCTCCCGCCACTGATAGATATACTGTATGTTCTACCTGGTATGTGTTTTCAGCCATCGTTTGACAAGGTTGTGTCTCCGACGTTTCTTGAGTTAGGTTTGGCAGACCTAGTCTCCATATACAATGAGCTCCGTGAGTTGGGAAGGGCCCCAACAGTCATTGATGCAGCAGATCTTAAGCGTGATCCTGAGGTAATATAGCTATATGACTATGCATGATTTATCATGAAGCAATTTCTCTGCATCAAGTTTAAACATAATTGCACATCGCTTGTGGATTTTACTCATTCTGGAATTCTGTGAGTGCTATTCTAAGCTTTTATGGGAATGGTCCTATGGAGAATGTTAAGCTTATACATATTTAATAGAAATCATGCTTAAACAAGAAAATCCAGGTGGATTATCAAGCTTCGGTATTATTAAATTTGGCTTCAAATAAAAGAAACCTTATTCTTATTTTTGCATGAAGGACTTGCATGTTGTCTATATGCTACAGAACTGAAGTCCTTTGACAATTCATTCTTTCAAGAAAACCCTTGACTCTGTGATAACCTAAAGAGTACTTTCTAAGTAAGAATTACTTGTCTTACTCATTGGCCATCTATGCAACAATAATAAAGGCATGGAATCTAGTCAGCAACAAAGAATAATTGTGACTTACCTGAAAATATTACGTTTATAAATTTTTACTTCATATTTTATGAGCTGTTAAATGCGTTGTATGTGAAAGACAAGAACATGATATTTTCATAATGTTCTCTGGGAATTTATAGTGGAGGATTTCTATGGAAAGAATTTGTAACTTTTATGAATATTATATGGTTTTGTTTTTCAATATGTGAGCTTCTTCCATCTGATATATGAAAAGGCAGAGTTGGCTATATGTGAATGAACAATCTAGATCATATTTACGACTTGAAAATCAACATGGATTTCTTGCTAAAGCATGGCCTTACGTCTTCTATGAGTTTAGACTAATCATATTTGGCATTTTTTCATGTGATGTTAAAAATTATTCCCCCCCCACAAACACACACAATTCATATATGTATTAAATCATTCCATATGCACATTTTTGCCATTGTACAGTACTTGCTGTTCATTTATTTGTAGAGACCTTAGTTAATCTTTCAGGTCAATATATTCCTATATTTATTTCATGTAAAATGTTATTTATGTTCAGGCTACTTTGCGTGGTCTTTGTGATGACTTGGAAATTCCCTTTCAAGATGCAATGCTCAAGTATGCAAAATCTATTCCCTTTGAGAGTTAAATAGTTTTACACAGTCTACTTTAATTGTTCTTTGTGATCAAAGCTAGATGAACTTCATAAAAGTGATAAAAAGTTGTAAGTTAAACTCATTAAAGCACTCAAACCCTCTTCTTCCTTTTTTTCCCCCATTAAACTAAACTCACGGACATATATTTAATTTAGTCTTAAGTTCCTATCTTATGCAACTTTCTTTTTGGTCTTCCTCTTGTCCATATTCCTTAAGTACTATTCTTTTCATTATTAATATGAAAATTAATTGTTTCTTATAATATTGGGTTCCTTTGGAACTCTATCCATTAGTCCCTCAAACTTTTTGTTTAATGCATCTAGCAAGTTATGGTTATGTTGCATACACATTGACATTGTTAACCCTTTCTTTTCCTCAAATAATGTTTTTTGAATGTGTGCATGATGAGTTACGATTCAATTATTTTCAGATGGGAAGCTGGTCCAAAACCAGTTGATGGCATTTGGGCCCCATGGTGGTATAAAAGTGTACATAAATCGACAGGATTTCAACAATCAAAAAAGTATCCTGTGGTATGTGGTTTGTTGCCTATATTACTGCTACATAAATTTACAAATAAATGAGATTTTCTATGAATTTGTTATAAATTCTTTATAGATTGAGATAGATAAAAGCAACAAAAGCATTAAAATAATATTCAAGCTGATAGATATTTAAAGCTTTGCCATCTGATATTATTGAGCTTATGTGCTAACTAAAAATATTTTTTCAGTCATTTCCTTTTTCTCTCTATGAATTGCTGGAGCAAAGTCTGCCTTTGTACAACTCGCTTAGGCGCCACGTGAAGCAGACTTCATCCCTTATAAAGTCCTCTTTACCTCCTCCTGATCTTCCAGTTCCTGCAAATGAGAAGCTGCTTGCATGGGTTGGTGATGAGATTTTACCCCGTGAGAGTGCAAAGGTACCCATATACTGGTGGACGTTAAGATCTGCTACTCAGTGTATTGAACTTTTAATTTATGTGTAAAAGTGCAAAGATTTTCTAGGTTTCTCATTCTTACTCTGTGATCTGAATTAGGTTTCTGTGTTTGACTCTGTTGTCCAAGGTGGTGATTCTGTTTGGGAGGGTCTTCGAGTTTACAGTGGGAAGATATTTAAGCTTGATGAGCATTTAGACAGGTTAGTGAAAGAAAAGAGAGAAGTTTGACTAAAAGTGATGCATAGTGGTGATGCATTACTAGGATGTACTTCATTTATGGTTCAGACTGATCTAGTATAATATCAATGATGTTTAGTTTTAGCCAATTCAACAAATAAACTGAAGTTCATGAATGCTGTATTCAGGATATTAATTTGAAAAGTTTGAATCAATTATGGGCAAAATAGTTAGTGTCTCAATGTCTAAAAAAATATGTTAATGATGCTTTTGTTTTTAGCCAATTTGACAAATGAATTGAAGTTCATAATTCATTTAAGCAGGATTTTAGATAGAAAAGTTATTATGGATGAAGTGATTTGTGTTTCAATTACTTGCTTGCCTTCTCTAAAATTTATATTTCTGTTGGAAAAGGATTTGGGAGCATGAGCAGCTTGTGCCATGTAGAATTCGTTAGAATTATGCATCTTGAATCTTTTCTTTTTTCCAATTTCCTCTCTCTCTCTCTCCCCCTGTATTTTTCTTGGGCATACTCCACAGATGTTTCACTACTGGCTGCATTATTTGGAAGATAACTTCCTTTTACTCTCATGTAAAAATGTAATGGAACTATAGGTTCTATAAATTCCTTTTCCAAAAGCAATAATCATATACATTTGTATCTTCATCATCCTCATTATGATTATTTTTCTTTGAACTTGTATGAATAGGTAATTTTCCATCTTGAGTCCTGGGCTCCTTCACCAGCAATGCCTAGTGTAATCTTTTATGTGTGGTGTGTTTTTTTTTTTTTCCTTTTCTTTTCATTAGGTTGTTTGACTCAGCAAAGGCTTTGGCTTTCATCAATGTTCCAACTCAGGAAGAGGTGAGAGTGTGGGGATGATTATTATTCTATTATCATAATCTGTTTAATGCCTTTACTGCTTCCTTCTGTCATGTAAAATTTATTTTATTGGGTCTTGAGCAAAAGATATTTGCTCACTTTTCTTTTGCATGTAGTTTCCACAAAGTTGCTTCACTCATCCTGGTAATTATTGCAGGTCAAAGAAGCCATCTTCAATACTCTCATTAGGAATGGAATGTTTGATAATGCACACATCCGACTATCTTTGACACGTGGCAAGAAGGTTTATTCTCTCTTGAGAAATGCTAGGGACAACTTTTTTCACTACTATCACTTTCACATGAGTCCATAATGGCACCACTTTTATTATGAATCAGAATCACAACATGCCACTTTAACAGTTGTTACACAAGTAGTGAAACATTGTGTCACAAGAACTGTTGTTTTCTCCATGTGTTGGTGTATTTAGAATTCTTTAAAATCCACATTCATTCTTATTATGGAGTTACCTTTTATTAATCATAAAATTCATAATTCAATGGCACTACCCAACATTTAAAGGTTCAGGCTGGAAGACAGCAATAGTTGAAGGAACCTTAATCCCTAAACTAATGCGCTCCTGTTTTGAAACCTTCACATGGATGACACCTCCTAGAGGCTTCATTAAATGTGCTGATGTGAATATTTGTTACTATCACATATATAAGCTATTTGGTGAACACTTTTCTGTTGCTGGTGATAATTTGTTCATATTGAAAGAATCATGGTGATAATTCTTCGTTACTTATCAAAAAAAAAAAAAATGATCATATTGAAGCAGGGTGGTGATGGTATTTAAGAACTTGAAGTCAAGAAGTTTTAAGTATCTTCTTTATTTTTGGGTATTGCTTATAAATGCATGCTCATAGGACATTGTAATAATTTCTTCACTTCATGGTTCTATTACAGAAAACCTAACTTATCTTCTTCAGGTTACTTCGGGCATGAGTCCAGCATTCAATCTTTATGGATGCACCTTGATTGGTAAGAGTGAATTCATGGTTCTCTGCAACAACAACAAATACTGCTACGTCAGTTTTGATTTTCCTCTATAAAATTTGCATTTTTGTCCCATATGTACACAACCCTGTATCATTTTGAATTGCTTGAGGTTGCTTTTGTGAGAAACCAAAATTTGTTGAAGCGTTTAGTAAGTTGGTGTTGTAGAGGAGAAACGGTGAATCATCTCTTCATTATGATGTTGCCCATGCTTAATGGAGTGAAGTGTTTAGGATGTTTGGGGTTTAGTGGGTGATGCCATTGTCAGTTGCAATGCTATTATTTGGTTGGAGGAATTGGTTTAGGACAATCCTCGGTTATATGGAATTTGATGCCAGCTTGCTTGATGTGGATAATGGAAGCAGAATAGCTGTATATTTGAGGATTTTGAGAGATCTCTCGATCATTTGAAATCCTTGTTGATTCAATAATTATTTGACTGGTCTCAAGCTTAGGGTCTCACACATTGTATTTCCATTTTGGAGTAATACTCTCTTAGAATTTCAACTTGATGCTCTGGTAATTTTTGAAGATGTTTTGTGTTCATCATCTTGAATATAAAGTAGTCTTTATTTTCAATAAAATTCTATGAAGTGTTTTGCATCACTTACTAGGTTTTTTCTAAAGTAGATAAGGGAAGCTAACCACCCAAATTTTTTTTGGGTAGGCAGTATCCTGAAAATTTCAGACCTGCCTCAAAAACATGGAAGTTCTGGTTATCTTCTAGGATTCTAACTGAGATTTGATTAAAAATTTATTTCATTTGACACTTTTTTTATTTTTATTTTTTATGGAATGTATATGTTTCTGTAGTTGGTAAGTGTTGTGGGTGTACGTTTGTTGGTTCCACTTTGAGAAATAGTAAGAAAGTGGGTCGGGTAGTTGATGTACATAGTTGGATCTAAACCCATCAGCTTAAGCTTTTGGGTTGGAGTGGTGTCCTAACATGTATATAAATTGGCTCTTGGTGGCCTCCTTGGGTGTCTCTCCCCTGATAGTAATATTCTGAACTTCTACTATATAGGTTGACTGACAATCTTAGGACCATGCCCTTCTCCCCTAACCTGTCTTACTTTCTCGTGCAGATATGTAAACTTTGGGGAGGATCCATTAAAATTTGAAAAATCTGAAATAGATTTCTTAAACAATGATTTGAACTTTACTTGCAAGTGACAAGCCTGTTGACTGCTCTGATAACTGCTTTAACTACTGAGGAGATACGGAGACCCACCCAGGTTTCTGAAATTTTGAGTTTTGAACATGACTTTTTAGCCTTGGGCATTAGAGACAATTCTTAATCAAGGTTTAGAAACTAAATTCTTATAATGAGCTTCCCTGTGAACTTCCTTGGTGCTATATAGGATCTCTGCAAGTATGAATTAGTATGTTGTCCTGAATTGCATCTGTTTAACATTCTCAATCTGCTATTGGAGCTGGCATTGGGCTTTGGAAGTGTTGAGAATGTGGTTTGCAAGCATGGAACTAGCCATTGTAAATCACTGTTTTCATTAGATATTAGGATTTTTTCCCTTCTCATTTGTTAATTATTGTACAATGATCATTTTTTAATAATAGCATTTGCTGTTACAATACTGTGCTTTCTTATGCTGTACTTATTGTTGCAGTGCTACCTGAATGGAAGCCCCCTGTCTATGATAATACGCATGGTATAACTCTGGTGACTGCTACCACACGTCGTAATTCACCAAATGTAAGATTCTTTTTTTGATAAGTAATTATATTTTATTTATTTATTAATTTGATAAGTAAAGGTAGTTTTATTATTTGAGAAGTGATTAATTACCACTTATCCCAAAAGTTAAAGTTGTTAGGAAATGGTGAATTAAAATCATTTAACAATTATTCTAACACGTGAAACCAAACTTCCCTTTAATAAATGGAGTCCAACATGTGAGAATTTTTAATATTTTAATTGGGAGGTAGAGTGAAGTCATGGTTTGAACGTTGGATCACTTGTTATGATGCCATGATAAATTTCTTGTCCCAAAAGTTTAAGCTGTTAGGAAATGAATTTAATCATTTAACCATTATTATGACAAGAAAAGTATTTTAGTACACAGGAAGTATACTAACAACTCCTAAAAAATTGCAAGCTGAAATTTAAAAGATCAACGAATTCTATAAAGAGGACTCTATGTGGGATGATATTTTAATTCAAAACATACAAAGTTCTTAGGAGTAAAGCCTTTTGTGAAATTACCTAGAGCTCTACTTCTTCAAATGTTTGCTTATTGTTCCTTTCTCTCCAAAGAATCCACATAAGATATAATGGAATAGCCTTCCAAATTTGATAGCAAGAAGCCAGATCATACTTCCTTTGCCAACTAGCAAGCAGATCCATTACTGTCAGGAATTACCCATTTATTCCAGGCCAAGTCTAATTTCCAAAATTCTCTAGCCACCAAATAATGAATAGAAAATGGCCCACTATTTCTACATGTGCCTTACAAATGCAACACCGATCTACTACAATAATTTCTGTCCCACGACAGTTCTCCACTGTCAAAAGCTTCCCCAATGCAGCTGACCAAACAAAGAATGTAACCTTTCTAGTATACTTTGGGCTCCATATACTTTTTCAATGGGAACCCAAGCTTCCAGTTTCCGCTCAAATGTAGAAGATGGAAAATATATTTCCTGTGTCTTATCATCACAAAGTTCAACCATGATGGTTCCTCAAAAATGTTCCTCATCAAATCTCAGAAAATTATGGCACCAAACCTCTCTCCATAAGAAGACACCCTATCTTAGGAAAATTCTTTACTGCTGACATTGAAGTATTGATTTATGCTTAGCAATTTGGTTATCTTCTGCTACTATTCATTATTTGTTATTCTCAATGGTGGTCCCTAAAGGTGGGAATGAACAAGCATAATTCAAAACTACCAAAGGTTTTATTTGATTGATGCACTTTTGTATTCATGCTACCAACTCTGGATTTTTGGTGTTATCAACAGAATTTGGATTCAAAGATTCACCACAATAACCTCCTCAACAACATACTTGCAAAGGTATTGTCCTATTCTCAACATTTTATTATATATATATATATATATAGAGAGAGAGAGAGAGAGAGAGAGAGAGCAGAAACTATGATGATATTCAACTATTGTATAAATGGTCATCATCATACTTATAAAAGTGTATGGGGACAAGGTATTCTTCAGGGTTTACCTTATGATCTAATCAATGCTATGGGTGGTATGATTTGATCATCAGTATTCCTAATATAAACCAAAGGGCGGAGAGTTCAATTTTGTATATGATTTCTGAGAGTTTACAGCCCAACTCACTCAGTATATGAGAGCATGGTGGAAACCCATAGTTTTTTGATGGGTACCATGGTAGTATTTGTCACTTTGATTGATGTATTTCTTTTGTATTTTTATTTACACTGATTTTTAGTCTTCTGGTATGGTGCAGATAGAGGGTAATAATGCCAATGCTGATGATGCCATCATGCTTGACAAGGATGGTTATGTATCAGAAACAAATGCTACAAATATTGTAAGCTTATGCATTTTCTACAGTTTCTAATTTCAGATCTGTATGTACATGAGGCAGTCTTACAATCCTATGGCATGTATTTTGAAAGTTATCATTTAAACTGAAAAAGACTTGTCTATTTAATTATGCAGTTTTTAGTGAAGAAAGGTCATATTCTGACACCTCATGCTGATTATTGTCTTCCTGGCATAACTCGAGCAACTGTAAGTTGTGTATAATTCCTTTTCCCATTCTAACAATTTTTATTGTGCACCATGAAAATTTGTACTTCCTTCTGTAAAATCTCAAATAGGAAATGAGTATTATGCAAAGTAAATCAATGTATATTGGTCAAAATGAATTTAGCTAAGCTAATCTCAATCTTGTCTGGAAAAGGAAATAATCTATAACTGTATAATTAGAGGGTGACTAGTGAATGCTATCCATTATGATATTGCATGGATGGGGGCAATAAAAGATGTAAATATGATTCACTATAAAAATCAAGTCAACGTGAATTAGGGTATAGTCTTTGTATATTACATGCAGAACAGAAGTTTTTTATGCTATTGGACCCTGAATTCAATTTTTAGTTGTACTTATATTCAGCATGTTATAATTTTTCTATAATTAGAAACTTTGTGAGCATCTCTGTGAGGACAAAAGATAAGTTTTTGGGAGAATCTTACTTCATAGAGTGACATTAACATGTTTCTGAACCGGTTCCACTTGAACTGCATGCTGGCCTTAACCTTTGGTTGCATGACTAGGTGTTGACCTTTTTTTCTTTATTCCTCTTTCCCAAACAGATGAGCTAATAATAATTGAACTGCTGTCCGAAATACATGTATGATTGGTAAATTGTAATATTTTGGCATGACATGACCCATTTGTTTCTGGTTTTGCAGGTCATGGACCTTGTGGTAAAGGAACAGTTGGTCCTAGTGGAACGAAGAATCAGCTTATCAGAATTCCACACTGCAGATGAGGTTTTTATATTAATTTTTTTTTTGGAATCTCTGTTGTGAAATACCCTAAGAAGTTTTGACTAAGAACTTTAGTAATTTAAAAAGAATTTATAGGAACATTTATTTAGGTTATAACAAAATGTCTTGGTATTTTACAAATCAAATATTATTTTTTATTTGATTGTTAATTTTAGCATATCTTGGGACTACGGCTTGGTGGTGTTGTTGATTATCAGAAGCATCATGCAAAAAATCTCTATGTAGATCATCATTAACTGTTGTTGGACGATTTTCTCTAGATTATTGAACTGGCATCAATATTATATTCCTTAAAATGTACAGCATATCTTGATTAATCATGTAGATCATTTTTCTTTTACTTATGTCATGTTAAGTTTTTCCTTTTGTTAGTGTTAAGTTATGATAGTCCTTTCTGCTAAACTGAATGGTGATTTCATTCCCATTAATTGCTCGTTTAATTGTAATGGTTACCTAGTATTGGCATGCAAAGTAATAATGCACACATGCACTGAATGGGAATAAGTCCCATGATTTGATTGGTAAATATGACTTAATTCTCACCAGACACTCAGTTTAATTTTTGCTCTTATGGACGGAATATATGGTCAACTATGAATGGGTGCAAACCCCTTTAATATCTTGTTCATGAACTTTCTTTCTAGTTTAAATCCCTGCCTTCTTTTTTGTTCAAATTTATGTTTTTAGTTTAAGCAAGATCAATACCTTGCAGGTATGGACGACAGGGACAATGGGAGAACTCACACCAGTAAGTACATTTTTTCCTGAAACATTGAAATGTTCTCAAATAAGATCTGGTCATGGGTCACTCACATAATAACTGATGGGATTTTTTTTTGGGTGTATTTCCAACCTATTTGTTAGTGATGGGATTGGATAAGGTCATTTTGAACCCAACCCTATGCCAACCATAGTTTATTTTAAAAATATGGAGTCTAGTGCAGGCTTTTGGTGTACTAAGTAGGCTTTCTGTCTAATTGGTGCTCTAGCAGCTCCAATTGCTGTTCTTTTTTTTTCTTTTCTTTTTTTAATGAAGGGAATTGCTGTTCACTTGATAGATAAGTTTCATTCTAAAAACAAATTACACCAATGTTGCTCGCATAATTTCATTTTATCTTTTACTCTCATTCTTGAACCTTGAAAATTTATTTATTGAAATGAAAATCATGGTAAAGCTTTATATTTTAGTTATCCAAGATAGACTTGCCACTTCATGGGATATGTTAAATTACCAATTTTACCAAAGGTTTAAACTATTAGGATATGGTAAATTTAATCATTTATCTACATCTAACACTTCCCCTCACATGTGGGCTCAAACTCTCTTATAATAGGTGAGGCCCAATATGTGAGATTTTAAATGGAAGGTAGAGTGGAGGAGACAGGAATCGAACTCAAGATCTCTTACTTTGATACCATGTTAAAATACCGATTATCTTAAAAACTTAAGCTATTAGGAAATGGTAAAATTAATCATTTAATCACATACTTCTAACAAGATAATCTATCCAAAAAAAAAAAGGCAAAAATATATAATGCCACTTCAAGGGATTATTTGTGCTGGGCCAACAGTGCAACACTGCTTTGGCCCTGTGGGGGCATTAGAGGGGATTTTTGGCAAAGCAACAACCAATAATCCTTTTTATGCCCAACCACCAAACAGAAGGTCAAGGCTGGTAAGAAACCTGACAGTTGTCAGTTGAAATTGGATCTTTTTGTCACCCACAGGATTGAGTCGAGTGGTGGGTAAACCCTATACCCATGTACACCCTCAAGTAATTGAGTAGGTTTGGTTGCAATTACTAATGTCCATTGGAATCTACCTTTTATAAAATTTGATTATTTGAGTCACTTGATGTGATACTGCAGAACCTATAGATAGTAAAACTTAATAAGCAAAACAGTGAGAGAACTTGAAATCAAAGATGCTCAAGTTTTGGGTTCTACTGCCAGTTTTCTTTCAATGTTATAATCCTTGCTTCTTCATGTCAAGTGATACATAAATGAAAAAAATTTCCTTTTCCAGGTGGTGAAGATAGATGGACGCATAATTGGCACTGGACAAGTTGGGCCTATCACTCTAAGAGTGCAAAATGCTTACAAAAAACTGACCGAAGAGTCAGGAGTGCCCATACCAACTTATCATAGGACTTGATTACCATGTTACCAGCAGGTGCATCTTCACTTGTTTCAATATTTTGTCTGACTTGATCTATTATCTAGTTGTCATTTGGGATCTGTGTAATTGTCCATGATGCAAATAAAGTCCCCTTTAGTGTAGCAAATAAAAATTCGGTTCTAGAAAATTTGCTATGTAAGGACCTAGACTTGGCAAACAGGTCAGGTACCAACCAAAAACGGGTTGCTAATCTTATTATCCTCATCCAATTTTTGATTTGATAGGTTAGGTCAACTTGATATGATCCATAATTTTTTAAAAACAATAAATAAATAAGAAACTTGAATGTATTTTTTTACAAAATAAAAGAAAAATTGGATACCATGGTCCTAAGTTCAACCTCAGATGCACCTATTATATGTAAAACATTAATAAAGTTAACTAGCATATAAAAATACCTAAATATTTATATTGTTAAGAATGAATATATATATATATATATTGATAAGTAATAAAATATAACATGTTAGGTGAAGGAAAATAAGTATTTAGTACAAAACTTTACAATAAACTCACGAAAAACTACTCAATATTAGTTGTGAATGCAATGGTAGAAATATTCTTGTTTATGTATTACACTTTAAGTTGACAAGTAATGTTTTTAGTATTTTCATCGACATTTGACAATATAGAAAATTTAATGTAACTTAGCATCTAATGAAAATGGGTCAATAAAAAAATTAAAAGAAAGTCTACCTGGGTGACCCAAGGGTCAACCCAACCCATCCCATCTCTTTAGTGGGCAGGATGCAGGTTGACCTGTTTTTCATGGATTCCCTACCCATACCCATTTTTATCCTCTAGGATGGAGTGAGTAACAGGTTCGGGTGCAATTTTACAAGTCTATAAGAACCAAGTAAAATGTGTACACATACAAACATCAAGGAAAAACAAGAAGATGGAAGAAATAACATGCATTAGTTGGTCTGAAATTTATACTTATGGTTCAGTTATTTTCAATCATGTTTATTATTCTAAGCACTGCAATTTCTATAATGCCAGATTCTCTTTGTTTGTGCATGCGAATATAAAATGAAGTGTGGGACTCCTGGCCTAAAGTTAAAACAACCTGGAAGTTACTACCAGAGATCTGAACAAAGATTTGAGTATCAATCAATTTGAATTTTGGTATTAACAGGTGCCGTATAATTAATCTTTCAACTAAATAATTGGGGATCCTAGCATCTAGTCCGCAATGAATAAAATTCTTGTATCATTGTGTATATATCATGTTTGTTTGTACTGCCTATTACCAAATGCATAGCAATAGTATGCAGCAACAACATTAAATTTATTTAAGCTAAACTACATTTTTAATTGCTGTAATTTGGGCTAGGTTTCAATTACTTAGGCTTGCCAAATTATGAGAGGGAAATTTGGGCTCTCAGAGTACACGTGGGGTGAAAATAGGTTGATTACATTACAGATAAAACTTCCACTAACTCTAAAAAAATCGAATCCTACATACTACAAAGGAAGCTATAGAGTCAAACATGAACATGATGTAATGGACATATAGCATGCAGGACATGTTCTTAAGTGCACAAATGATTTTTTCTTTTTCAATTATAATAGGAGACATTGACAAAGTTCAGTTATATAGATAATCTTACCCATGTTCATTTTAAGACCAACCAAGCCAACTGAGCAAAAAGCACCTTCATGCTTGAGGAGGTTCAATCCAAACACTATTAAGCCCTTGCTTAGCATCCCTATCGTAAGCTTCAGAACCCTCGCACTTATAGGTCTCAAGATCCTTAAAGCAAAAGTGAAAGCCATTGAATTCGTTGGTGTAGAACACATTGTTTGTTAACTTGCATGCTTTCTCAACTGCTGGAACTGAGAATGAGTTGCAGCTACGAAATAGTGCTTGATTCTTCAAGCCTTGCTTAAAATCCCAAGCCATCTGAGACCTGTCAAACTTGGATACACGGAACAAGAGTCCTTGACTGAGCCAATGTAGCTCTGCACTGAGCCGATATAGCTCTCCATTGGAATCAAACAGGTGAGGTATCCAATATTTTAGCCCCTTATATTTGAGAGGTGTCGACTTTGTGAGCACATGCAATTCTTTATGTGTAGTATTAAAAGCAATCAGTGTCTGCATACCTAAAAGACAATAAAAGTTTCCATCCTATGTATTAAGGCTGAATATATCACAAATGAACCATCCTTTAAGCCAAAAGGAATTGAATATTCTAAATTCGTACCTTAAACAAAAATTTATAACAAGGGAAACAGTAGAAACAAACTTGAACATGCTGTAATGGACAAATAGTAGGACCTATCCTTAAATGTACCAATGAAAGTTTGTGTTTTTTTTCTTTCAAAAAATCAATTCTAATAGGGAGACATTGACAAAGTTCAGTTACTTATTCAGCTCATGATCTTATTCTTGTCCATGTTCTCTAGAACCAAGCTGACTGAACAAAAAGCATCTTCATGCTTGAGGAGGTACAATCCAAACACTCTTAAGCCCTTCCTTTACATATTCATCCTCATAAGAATGAAAACCCTTACGATCACAGGTCCAATAATGGTCTTCCATTGAGATAAAAAAAAAGGGGACGCCATTGAATTCCTCGTCGTTGTAGAACACTTTGTTTGCTAACTTTCTTGCTCTCCCAACTGCTCGAATGGAGAATGAATTGCAGCTATGAAATAGTGAATGATTCTTCAAGCTTTGCTTACAACCCCAAGCCCTCTGAGACCTGTTAAACTTGATTATATAGATGGAATTACCATTGGATACAGAGAAGGGATCCGAGTGATCATAATATGCCACAAATAGCTTTCCATGGGAATCAAACAGGTGAGTTATCAAATTGTACCTATGATATTCCGGAGGTCTTAACTTGTGATCAAGCACAATTCTTTGTGTAGTGTTAAAAGTAGCCAGTGTATACGTACCAAAAGACAAAATAAGTTTCCATCAATATAGACCACGTCTCTTATTGGACCTAGAAGTTCTTCAATTCGAAATTCATGAGTTTGCCATGATTTATCACTCAACTGGCAAGTGTTGATGGTAATAGACTTCATCGACAACTGTTTTGATCACAAAGAAAACACACTCTGGAGAATTAGGAGTTGAAGAAAATGTTACCTTATCAAAATTTGCATCTAAATCTGGTAGCTTTATAACCTCATTGCCAAAAGTTGTATACAAAAAGAAAGATGAGCATGTGCCACCCTCTTTTTGTTTTTTACAGAAAAGTACCCAACCAAATTTTGTAACACAAGCATAGGCACCAACAAAGCTCTCCCTACTACTTGTGTTTGTTATTCCACCCTCATATAAGGACCTTGTTTTCTAGAGAAGGGTCTATAGAGCTTGCACTTACTCACCACTTGGTCATTATCGTTCTTGACCCACTTTTATGTCATTAGCCATCGTGCTTCTTTAACATGTTTGATTCGATGATTTGGAGGTATCGCCGGCCCTTGCACACAGCTTGGCATTGATGTCGATCAATGTGTAACGAAATAGAGACTAAGGAAAGGAAAAGATATATGAACACAGAGAGAGAAATTGAGAGAAAAGATGAGAAACTTTCTCTAATTGATGTGATAATGAATCTGTACACAATCTATGCTTATATACATCTCTGAACCTAAACACCCAAAACAGAGTCTAACTAATTGACCAAAATATAAGGGAGTTAGTTACAGCACGTGCAGGAATCAGTTACAACACACGTGTGACACAATCTGAATTAAATTAACAACTAAAACTACATGTCATTTAGCTACTGATCTAAGTAAACTTGCAGCTCATCTGTTGTGTCGTTTAGCTCTTCTTTTCTTTCTTCTTATTCTCTGATCCTTTCTTCTTAATTGCCTGATACAATGAAACAAGGTTTGCTTATGATTTTGCGTAAGATGCCATTGGGAAGATTGGACCATGGTCGGGTTCCTTCTTCAAAATACTATTGTGAGAGAGGTGAAAAAATAAAGTGTAAAAGTGAAATGATAAAAAGTTGACGGTTAAAAAAATTTGATTCAAGGGTTGAGATTAAAAGTGATTTTTGCAACTTTTAATCTTAACCATTAATTTCCTATTGCATGGTGCGATAGTTAGGGTTATTGCACCGGATCTCAATTCTTGTATTATACTTACAAAATTTAAAAGGTTTGATAGAAAAGTCCTATTCTAGAGCAATCTCTCTTCTCCTTTACCTAATTGGGCTAGAAATCTCATTTTCCTTGTCTATTTTATAGTGCCCTAGCTTCCTTGACAGCAATTTGTCACTTTTGCACAAAAATTGTGACTTGAAGTCACAATTTTAGTTCCAAAACATGTGTAAGGTGTGTAAGTAGCAGGGCTGGCCTAACATAATTTGGGGCCAAAGCGAAAGATTTGTGTTGAGCCTTTTATATATAAATATTAATTAAATAAAATTATTTAATATTAATCAAATCGAAGTAAATTTGATGTATTAAATACATAATTAAATGAATAATGCTAACTAAAACTAAGGCTATTTTCATATAGAGAATTGAATATCATAGTTAAAGTATTAATATTAACAAAAAGAAAAAAATATATATTATTGTTTAAAAAATAAAATTACTTTATCTTGGATTTATGAAAATACATAGTTAAGTATATTTGTAATCTAATTTCAGTGAAAAAGATATATATTATTTTGTGTGGCTTTGTAGGAATTTATTTTACAATAATTAAAGTCTCAAACTATTAGAAGAGATTAATCATCTTTGATGATTTAATACATTTGCAACTTTTTTTCTTGAAGTATTTTAAGATTTCAATTAGGTTCAGTTTCTATTAGTCTTATATTTTGAAAGCCTTGTCAGAAATTAAAAAAAAAAAAAGAAAAAAGAAAAAAGAAAAAAAAGAAAATGTAAAGGTACTACAAAATGTTTACAATATGTGTGACAATAATTGTGATCGATGAACTTTAATAACGTAATTAATGAAAGTTTAAATTATTTTTTGTGATTGGTGATATGTCAGTTTATAAGCCTATAATGAAGTTTGTGGCATCCCTAAAATCACAAATAATAATAATAAAAAAGTGCACAACCATTTGAAAAAATATGTATATATTTTTTTAAATAAAATTTGGGTCTTTTACCATGGAGGATGCGGTCTTTTTTCTAAGAGGTAAAACTTTTTTTTTTTTTTTTTTTTTTTTTTTTTTTTTTTTTTTTTTGGTAGTGGGGGCCTTAGGTAGGCCTTGGGCCGGCCATGGTAAGTGGGTGTGTATAAGAAACATTTCCCTTGGAGATAGAGTGAAGTAATTACCCTATTTTTATTTTAAAAATAAATAAATTGACGGACCATATTTTTGACATATTTTTTTTGAAGTCTCAATCTTTTATTTCTTCATTATATTTGTATTTTTACTTTTTTTTTTTCTTACTACAAAAGATCCAACTACTTCATTTATTCATTTAATCTTTTTTCATATGTCTTAAATTAAAAATAAAAGGTATGAATAAAAGGTATAAAAATAAAATAAACTTTTGTCATTATAATAGACGACATTTTTTTGTAGTAATAATAAATGGGTATGAATAGAACAAAAGCGGAGGTGGTAACATAAAAAGTAATACAAAGTTATATATGCTCCTCTTTTGTTCTATTCATTAATTAAATTAAATTTGTTGATTAAGGCAAAGTCATGATGCTTAATTTAATTTTTTAAAATCAAATAAGTGATTGAATTTAAACTATCCTAATGAATACTTAACGGTAGGATTGAGTTTGGTAATTTTTGTTAACATGATTTTTCGAGCTGGAAAATAATTTTTTTTTCAAAGTTGTACTTTTCGGAAGAATTGGCATAACTCACTTGCATCTTTCGGGGTTTAAGAATATTTACAATCTACCTTTTCAATGGGAGGAAATATATTAATTATGTATTAAGATGAAGTGGAATGAATTTTAGAATTTTGAAGTAGTTGTTATATAACATTGATATGATGAGTCCAAGTTCACATTTGTAGGTCCTATAAATGATACTTGTACTAGAGTTTGATTTGCAGAATGATATCAATGTAGAACGAGCATCCCACGCTTTATTTGAACACGGATATATCCTCATTAATCGCAATGCATGGAGTGTGGTATAAATCATTGGGGTTGGCAGTGAATCTCAAGAAATTTAGTGATTTAAAGGGAATCCACATGGGAGCAAAACTCCCTACCTCACAAATATGATCTAGACTGCTTTACTTTATGGCCAGATTGACATGGTTAATAATACCATGTTAAATTACTAATTGTCCAAAAAACTTAAACTATTGAGATATAGTAAATTTAATTATTAAAACCACAAAATTTTAATCGACTAAAATTTAATTTCAAAAAATGAAAAAAACAAATTTAAAAGAAGTTTACTTTATCTTGAATAAGGTAACATATGATTAATTAAAATCATAATTTAATTTTTAACTTTGATTTTGGTATTAGAAAACGAAAAGAAACCAAATAAAAAAAATTATACAAAAAGAAAAGAAAATGCAATTCCTTGCCAAGCCTCAATACACTAAAGCTAAGACTAATAAAGGTCGCAGCTTTTAAATCATCAAAGACAAGATAAAATAATAATATTGAAATCTAATTTTAAACTAGAAGAGCATTACATGTTTTGGGTGGTTAAAGATGTAAAATAGATTGCTTATAATCCTTGCTTAAAAGTAGGTGGCTTCTTGGTATTGAAGGAAAATTGAATTAATTGCATCTTGAAGCTAAACATACAAGTCCTCAAAACTAACATCAACTTGACCTATTTTGTAAAACAAATAACTTAACAAGTTTAATTTCTAATAAGACAGTTTCATGTATAAAATGAAAAGAACAATCCTGAAAAGGATATATATATATAGAGGGATCAAAGAAACCAAGATAAAGAGACAGCTCAATGTAAGAGACACAGATGAGATTTTTTTTATTTGAGTGTAAAGAGTCATAGTCATGGTCTTACAATGTATATATTATGTTTGAACAGGGGATAAATCTGTGTTTGACTGAAGATCTGCATCCGTGATGTTTGCAGGAACAGTCAGATTACCACACAGCTAGCAGGATCTTTTTGTACCATATATTAATATTTTTTTATAAATAAAAAAAGAAAAAGAAAAAGCAAAGGTCTAAATTTCTATATATTAGGGTGTAATGTCTAATGTAGTGATTAATGGTTGAAACTTAGCATCTATTGTTGTTATGTTTTTATATGTTGAAGTGTAGCATATATTGTTGTTATGCTTTCATTGAGCTATATTAACGAAACATTTCAATTCACTTCAGTGCAGTTCAGTCCATTCAACCACATTAGTATGGCATTTCAGTCTAGTTTGGTCCATTTGGTCATCTTTGGTGATGCTTTGGGAAAAAGGTTTGTGTAGAAGAGGAATTGTTTCATGGACAATTATGTCAAATTTTTAGCATAATATAATTAGTAGGTTCTTGATCAAATTAAAATTTTCTTATATGTTATTAACGTCTTGTATTTTTTCTCTAATATAAGTGATGAATATACTTATATTTTCTAGTTCTTTAGGTCATTCAAGAGGGTGGACTGTTTTTAAGGAGCACTAGAAACAAATTCTAACCACACATTACATCTAAATTTTCCAAAAATGCCCCCTCCCCCACTATATAATGTTAAAATTTTAAAATATTGAGTAAATCTTAGTGATGGCCCCTTTTCATTAAAAAAAAGAAGTATAAATGCTCTTTAATTTATTGTTATCTCATTTATTTTCCTTTTAATATTGACTTTTTTGTCATATATAAGTTATTAATTTTAGGAGCATTTAAAGTATAAGTAAATAAAAATATAGAAGTAAATTTCTTTAGCAAAAGATTTTTGTTGTTTTTCCAAAATAAAGTTATATGCATTTATATAGAGAGTTAAAGTTAACAGAATACAATGATAAATTTGGTTTGCCCACTTGAGAAAATTTTCTGGCACTGCCACTAATTAATTTACAAAATATCTTACGTTATATAATAATTGAATATAAAAAATGCATTATGTTTCTTTGAAAAAAGTACTTACAAAATTTAAAACACTTTCAAATAAAAAATATAAATAGCTTAATTTAGAAAATTTAAAATATTGTATCAACTATATTTTGTTAGAAATTAATCACATCATTTTAAAAAAGGTTTGGAATTAACACTTTTAAATCTCATCTACTATTTTCACTTTTATAATATTAGTATCCATTTTATAGGAAAAAATATAGAAATTAAGATTCCCACGTAAATTATCTAAAGAGGACCGGATTCAAGAGAATAATCAATCTAAATGGCCCATTAAAAATAAATTGGGCCCAATAATCTGGCTTAGTCCTTTCTAATGGTCTTGTCCATGGATATTTAGTCAACTGGGTCGCTTTACCTGCAATTTTATTATTATTATTTAGTAGTTGCAAACACTTTAACACTATTTACAAAACATTAATTTATGTGGGATATTCTGTAATTCTGTATATGACTGACATCTCAAAATATATATGATACAATAAAACTAAGAGGGTGGTTTTGCATAACCATTTATCAGGATAACATCTATCTTATTTTGTTACGAACTTTATACTTATGCTCAAATAATTTTTATTTATTTATACGTAGATAGGATAGAATTTCAACCTATGACATTCATTCTTTGTTGTTGTAATAAACTCTTATCATTTTTATATATTATTATTTTCTTTTCTTTGAAAAACATTGTTTTTTGGGTAAAAAATCAAATATTATTTTAACTAGCCTTCAAATATAGTTGGGCTTAAAATCTATATATTGTGTCATATATTCAATCCCATTTTATATAAACCATTTTAGAACCCATGCATATGCACATGCACATACACAATACACACACACACACATCTCATATATTTATATAAGTTTCTACTTAATAAATAACAAAATGTATATTGGAAAGTAAAATGGCATTGGAAAGTAAAAATTTTCAAACTCTCTTTTCTTCTAATTTAGATATAGAATTAGATATATGATTGAGTTTTTTATGGTTCATTTATATGGACTCTTTCTAATTTGCACTTAATTAACTCGATACAAATTTAAAAAAAAAATGAAACATATGACACAAAATTAGAGCTAAATTTTAAAATCTAATTGGATTTTCTTTCAAATTGAGATGATATGTTTGGAACAAAGTGATTTTAGTATAATTCGATCATTTTTCTCTCCCCCCCCCCCCCCCAAACCCCACCCCCTCTTATGTTTGCTTTTAGTATAATTCGATAATTTTTGTTCTCCCCCCCCCCCCCCCCCCAATTCAAACATAAGATGAGACACACCAAATTGAAGTTGTATAAGAACGCAATCGAAGAAGAGCTTTAAGAAAAGTCCATGACTCAACTTTCCTAATCTCTTCCAAAGCTTTTATGGTCTTCTTAAAGTCTAAAATATTATAGCACAACTTCTTTCTAACTCTTTGACTTTTATCTTCATCTACGTACATTATCTCAAGTTTTAATAGTAGCTTATTTTTCATATGTAATAAGGATAATTTGGGAAGTTGTTGGCCTTATAACTTAATTAGCAACTCTTAGTATTTTTAATAGAGATATTTAAAGTTCAAATTTCTCATCCAACTATCGAACTATTACAAAGAATAATTTGGAAATTTGTATAAGCTATATGTTTTCAAACATTGGAGGAGTAAGGATGAAAGTATAAGAAATTGTAGAAATTGAAGTAAAAAAATTAGCTCCATTTGAAACAATAAAGATCAAAGTATACGAAATCTCAATGAGATCTTTGTAATTTTATCTTTTACACAAGAAGGATAGTGTCAAATGTCAGTTCTTTAGCTTTTAAAACATTTGTGGGTGAACAATCACTTTGCAAGTTTGCATGACTTTTGAGATGATTGAGGCCAATAATTAAGTGTCAAAGTAAAAACAAACTGATATATCAACCTTTAAGTATAAGACAATTTTTTTTTTATTATGTAGATATTTCATTAATCAATTATTTATACAAAATTTTGTAATAAAATCATTAATAACTTTAACATTTTTCAATCAAAATTCCTAAGTAATATTAATTGTTTGGAATGGAATCATACTCATTTTTTCATAGCTCAAAGAACCCTCGTGAAATTGACTTATATAGGTAACATTGTTTTTTTCAAATACCCAATGAAACTTTCCAGAATGCATTAATTGCCAAAGATAAAATTATGCAAATTAAACTTTTCATTCGTGGGACCAATAAATTGTTTAAATCTCACTACTTTTTTTCAAATAATTGTTATAGTACTATGGTTCTTTGTATTTCCCGTTTCAGTTAAATTGTCACTGTTTTGTTAGGACCTTTATCTCTTTTGCTTTATTCTGTTTGATCAAAGGAAGTCACTATCTGCAGCTATTTCTTTATAACTTAGGGTTGTGTAGTAATAGTTTATATATGTAAAGTGAAGTCTCTTGCATCTCTTTTTGTTCTTTTCTCTCTTCTTCCAAAATGCTAACAAGCCTAACCACTTATAATCTTTTCTTAGTGTCACTTTAGATATAAAGCTTTCTTTTTAAACCAAATTAACTTATGTAATGAGAGAGAGAGAGAGAGAGAGAGAGAGAGAGAGAGAATTTGGTTAGATTCTTTCAACCAAATGTTCCTACTATAAAACAAGAAGGTAAAAACACAAGCATAATATATATATATATATATATATGTAGAGAGAGAGAGAGAGAGAGAGAGAGAGAATATTTATTAAAAAAAAAAAAAAACATAGAGGTTTGCAAGAATAAAGAAATACAATTGTTCACCTATGGATGCTTAGACCCTTCTTGAATGCATGTGACATCTAGCTTCTATATGAAAAACCAAGAGAGAGAGACAGAAATCTGAAATAGGAAAAGGACCTTACATATATACTGTCAAGGCATTGCTCAATTTTTATAATAACACATTATATAATACATTTGTGATTTCACTGTGGCACGCAATTGAGTATTGGTCCACATCAAAAGTAGTACAGTAAGAAACATCCACTTTAGTTCATTTCTGATTCCTTCAGATACAGTGACATATATGTCAAATTATGCTGGCAACAAAAGCACTAAAACTTAAACTTGTCCACTTTATGTTCACACGACCCTTTAAACAAATTTTCTTTCCCTGTTCATCTTTCGAATGCAACAAAATTCAAGTAAAAATTACAATTTGACTCTGACAAGGTGAGATAGGGGATATTCCAGGTTCAGCAATGTGAATGTGGGTTTCCTTATCAGATTGTATTAAGTAATTAGTACGCTCTACATATATTAACCAAACTAGTTCAAGCTGTACACCAATAAGTTTTCAAACTTTTCGTCCACAGCCATTGTGGACTAACTAATTGTTCAATATTGTATATATAGACTAGCAAAAAAATATAAGTACAAAGAGGATAAAAAAAAAAATTGTGGGTTCTAATTACCTTAAATGCTAAAAATCTTCATTCTCGATTAAGGGACATGCAATTATATCCTGTCTATGCTAATTATAAAAACAGAAAGATCACCCTTATTGATGTCTTGTCTAGACGGTATAAGTCTAATAGTAGCAAGTAATTATTATGGAATGGACATCAAAATATGAAATCAAATCAAATAGTCTAAATGGATGTCTAACATCAATTAGTGGAAAATGAGGCATCTAAATTTGGTTGGGCTCAGAAAGGGATAGAAAGGAATGATTTCTGCCATCATAAGAAAAAGAAGATCTGCATTTTAACCTTCAATTCTCCCATCAAAAGTTTTTCTGGGGCTGCAGGCTCTGACTTAAGATGGAAACTATCATTGAACCTAACAACTGTCCAAGTTAAAAAATTTTAACCTTGAGGGTAAATTTTTTATTTTTATTTTTATTTTTAATAGAACCAAGTTTAGAATTGACAACCTTATGGTTAATCATAACAATCTCCAAACATCACATAATTGTCAATTGTCTCTTTAATAATTCATATCAACAACTTTAAATCTCTTTTATTGTGTTTTCTTAAAGACACTCAAACCCCATCAGCATATCAACTTTTTTCACATTGGGATGCAACCGTGAACATCGTACAGCTTTCGTGGTCCACAATTATCTTCAAAGCTCACATGATGCCCATTTGAAAGTCACATAAAATAATGATGCTTATTCAGTTATTTCAGACTCACAAGTATCACACAAAAAATGTTTCATTGTATGTTGGTTTTTGGCTTCTATTTGGTCTTGTAGATCATGATAAGAATGTATTTTTATTGTACCCTCCGAAAAATATTGAAATGCAGAAAAGCTTAGCTCTTCTAAAGCTGTTTATGGCAGCCTTCTCAAGTGGTTCAAAGGAGGGTTTCGATAGGTCTCATCTGGACTTTTTTGAGAACAAAATCTTGATTTTCAGACTATATACTTTTCTGACTTTCTAAAGCCATAATAATTCGGATTTGAATTTGAATTGTACAACAATAATTTGGAAACTTTACTAGCTACTAACAATTAACCTACGATAAAAAAAAATAGAGGGAATGATGAATCATATTTGAATCATAACCATGCAGTCATTAACATTTATTACCATAGGCTCCTCGTGATGATGGAATTCCCAATCTTGGACTAGAACCCATAGGCCGAATTTAGACATTAATAAAATTAAATTAAAAAAGAAAAAGAAAAAAAGAAGAAGATAATTTGTCGGACAGACTGAAAAAGAAACAAAAAAAATGAAAAAGTGGGAATGATAATTAAATTGTCCATGATTTTTAATTGGTTGTATTGGTTGTTGGTTGGCAATATTGATTAATAATATAACCTTACAGTACTATCACATGTATTAATGGTAAGAAAGTGAATCAGTTTTAATAAATTGCCCATGATTTGCTAGCTAGTTGTTGATTGATGTCAATGTAGCTCAACACTCTCACATATCATATTGATAAATGCAAACCCATCTCCTTTTTATTATTTATATTCATCCTCCAGGGAAAAGAAATAGGTTGAATTGACCAGGCGTTGTGTGGTTAATTCATACAGAATCTCCTTTGGAAACCACCCCCCAATTTTTTTTTTTTTAAGGAACTAAATTAAACTAAAATTTTAAAAGAAAAGTACAACATTAAAAAAAAATAAAGAGAGAAAGAAAACCAAAAAAGAAATAAAGAAAAAAGAGAGAGAGGCAATCAAAGTTTGAAGAGAAGGGAAAGATGAAAGAAATAAGAAGTAGAAGAAAATAAATTTGATACAACCTAAAAGCAGAGAAAATTCCCACATTTGCTCTATCAAGGTAAATTAAATAGAGCCAATTATAGAGCAAGTTTTTCAATTCAACATTGGCTCTTCTTGAATCCTACCTAGCATCTGATGGACAGCTGTGGCAATCTCATCCACTGAACTCAGCTTACATTCATCCTCTACCTGCATTACAATACAATTAACATTCACTTTTAGCTCATTGAAAAAAAAAATCACTAATGCTAAATAAATATGCATTACTTTTAGCCCAAAAAAACCCAATAAATGCTACATTTTTGGATAAACACCAATAAATTTTCACCTATAGAACAATAAATACTATATGCCATGTATGAGTATGTGTTTAATTTCTTTGTGAAAACTATTTTTTTCTAACCTTGACACTGAGAGAATAGAGCACAACTTCATCGAAGGTTGTGACATTGAGGTGAAGCACTGTGAGGCGCATACCATGTAACCCAGAGACAACCTTCAAGAGTAGCTTTGGCCGCCTTTTCGATCTTATTTTGAGGTTTGCATGGCTCTCCACCATGGTTACTTCTATGTCAGCAATGGCCAACTGAGCCACTCCTACTTGATGAGTATCAGTCTCACTCATGGCCATAGAGTTATCACAGTGACTCGAACTTGTTGAGTATTGCGGAAAGGTGAAGAACTCAGAGAAAGGTAAAGAAGTATCAGCCTCGGATTTTGACTCCATTTCTTTACTAGCACCAAGAAATTGTAAGCGTTGCTCAAGCTCCTTAACAAAATTAATAGCACCCCCTATAATACTTGCTTGGTCACCCTGGTCATCAAAGCAACAAAAAACAGAAAAGAAAACCCATGTCAAAAAAATTGAACTTGTTAACAGTTTTGGTAAAAGCCAGTGCATTTATAGAAATTTTTTAAAAGAGAGAGATACCCTTTGGACGTAGGAGTCTGGCATTAAAGAACGAAGCACTGAGAGATACTCATTCATTTGCTTTCTTCGGTTTCTCTCAACTGCAATGTGAGTCATTCTTTGGTTCTCAATCTCTTCTTTGTTTTTTCTACTCTTAGCTCGGCGTCTCTTGGGCCGAGTAGACATGGCTGTTGAATTATCACCTTGTTGTGATTCATAAGGAGTTAGCATAGTAGCATCGGTGGAGCTTAAGGATGGATTGGAGTGCTGCAAAACTTCATGGTGTAGGTTAGGTACCATTGAATCAGGAGGTGAGGAATTGTAATCTCCATAGAGACAGCTTTCTGTTTGGCTCTCTAGAAAATCAAAAGAGCCTGTTTGTTCATCTTCTTTTGCTAGGCCAAAGTCATAGCTCCAACTCCCTCCTCCTCCTAATAAGTTGTAGAGATCTTTGCCACCATAGCCAAACGGGTCTTGTGGAAAAACAACAGCTTCTAGTGCCATTCTCTTTCTTTTTTTCTTTTCTTTTTTTTTTTTCTTTTTTTTTCTCTCTCTCTCTCTATTTCAAGGCCTATAAGCTTAGGGACTTTGGGTTTTCTAAAGGAAACACAAATGGAGGAGTACTAGAATATGGAGGCCCCCCCCCCAAAAAAAATGAATTTAAGACCACTTTGCCTTTTGGGTCATCTTTGAATGGAGAAAGGGAGCTTTTTAAAGGCCTAGATGAAACAAAATCTACAGCATATACTGCACGTGAAATAAAATTGAACTTATTGAGAGAGCTAGAGAAACATAATGAGAAATAATTATATGATTTTGTTCAGAAGACCTTATGTGTATATTCGCAAGTAGTGGGGTCACATAATCGCATTTTTGAGCCACTCTTGTCACTTCATCTAATGACTGTGATAATTAGTGCTTATTACCCTATTAACAATAATCTTAGTCTAAAGAAAGTGCAATTTCTTTAATAGGATAAAGAAAACAAAGGAAAAATATATATATATATATATATATTTTTGTATTTCAAGTCCTTTGCATTGCGTTCATTTTATGATTAAAATTTTATTTTTTAAATTGAACAGTTTACATACTATCATGTCATTTAAAATTTCAAACAACATGATATTTTGTTTAAATTTAATCTAAGAAAAATGCTACAAATTGTTATTACAATATTGTTACATAAAAATTACAAACTAATATGACAATTAATATATTATGAAAATATATATATATATATATATATAACAATTAATGTGATTGATGTGCTTCAACTACCTAATAAATGAATACTTAAATTATTTTTTAGTGATTGGTGGCATATTAGTTTGTAAACTTTACATGGTTAACATTATAATATATTTAGTATTACTCTTAATCTAAACCATAAAACAAATTCATTTCAAAGAATGATACTTTTCTAAAATTAGTTAATTTTGTTGATTTTTGAATCATTATGATGAATGTTAATTTACCCTAATTGTAAACATTATTTTCAATTTTCATTAAAGGTGATATGTCCTGTTTTTGCATTAAATTGTCCCATTCAATTGATGTGCAGAGGGGTAAGTCAAGAACCTAATCAAAAGAAAATTAGAGCACAAGTCAAGGCACATATTATGTTCTTGGGTTTTTTTTTCGTTTTTTTAACGTCAATATTTATGTTGTAAGTTTGCTTTATAGAACAAGTTGCATGGTTAAAATGTTAATTTTTCATTAATCACTAAAAGAACCAACCTTGCCCTCACTTCACATTCATTTCAAAGTTCTTCAAATTCACTAATTACATCAAATAAAATATGTTTTCCTAAAAGGCACAATTATTCCTTTTACTATGACATATTGACATGACATGCAGTGATTACCCAAATGCTCGAGAAAGGGAAAGAAATTAAGAAAGACTGAATTAAGTTTTGTTTAACCACAACAACAGAAAATTGAGAGTAGTGCAATCTCATCTGCACTAGAGAGTTCATTAACATTTTTACTGATCTTATTAGTTCAAGTGGAGGAGATCTATCATCTATGTGCATGGAAGTGTACTATATATTCTTTCCAGCTCTTCATTGCGCGTGAAAAACAAACACCATTGTTGACCACAATTAATGGAGGGTGACATTCACGACTTACAAAGAAACCTTAAAAAACAGCTTCGAATTAATAAAAGAGAAGAGGCTTCGTCATTTGGTAATAATACGGTCGGACGTACGATCAGATAGAGAGAAAAAGCTGACCTTGCAGAGATTCTTGCAAAGTTTATAGAGAAAGAAAGAGAAAGAGAGAGAGAGAGAGAGAGAAAAGCCCATGAGCTTTAATGAGAGAGAAAGAGAAAGAGAGTGAGAGAAGCTACAAAGTTTGTACGTAGCATTGGATGTCAGAATTGTACAGAGGAATCCATGTGATGCAATACAAATGAAACAACCAAAACTAATACTATACTACTTTCACCATGTACTCCTATCTTTTATAAACATACTTTTGCTTTCCCAAGATTACTGTAAGTAGCTCTTAAAAGAAGATACAAGCATACTACTACTTTTTATAATATATATTATAATTAGACCTCTATGAAGACGTCTATTTTTCCCATGTGTTTTTGTTCAGTCTCATTAACAGAAAATTATCATGAAAAATCCTTTATGAAACATTGGTTAAAATATTTAATCCAAAACCTCATGTATGGTCCCCTTATCTTCATACTAAATGGATCTTAAAGTAGAAAAAGAAAAAATTAAAAAGAGAAAAATAAATATACACGCTTTAACCAATATTTATAAAACTTCATTGACTCGAAGAAAATGTTAATGAGAGAAGAGTGTAACTCATGCATTCTACCATAAGTTACAGAAGCTTCTTTCATGGATTGTTAAAGTTAGGAAGTGTCCATTGTAATTACAATCTACAAAATTATGGTTTATATATGTAAGTAACCAAATTTAAGAGCAATCTAAGAATACACAGATATATATATATATATATATATATATATAAAAGATAGGTTGTGTGGTATGCATGTGTTTGTTAAAAGGCATTGATATACAAACAAAATATTTACAGAAAATCTTTTTACAGAATGATATGACAAAACTTTTCACATGTCAAATGCACGAAAGATCGAATTGTGTGTCATACTGTGTAAGCATATTTTGGGGGAGACAAAATCCAACCAAGTAAGAAATTAATATATTAAGCTTGTCTTGAAATTTTTTTTCCTATATGTAATGTAAGCTCATTAACGTTGCAATATATTTGTCTTAACTTATCAAAAAAAAAAAAAAAATTTAAACCCACGGCAATCACTTTGTATCAAAATTCAACTAATGGAAATCCTATCGAGATCATAACAAACAATATATTAATAATAATCCATTGCATATCCTCCTACCTTCTTGGCTTATACAACTTTTAGTGGCACAATTGGATAAGCAAATTGTTGGTCAACTTAGAAATTGAGTTACAAAAATAAAAAAATATAGAAAAAAACCTAATGCAACAGCTAAGTCATCGCGTAGATCATATAAGGTTTAATTTGGCGTGTTTCTAGAACGGATTTTAATAATCAAAAAAGTTAAGTGATGCAAACTATAGAACCCTATATAGTAGTTATGTTATGCTTTACAGAAAAGGATGGAAGAGTCTCTAGTTCAACTCCAAAGGAATACTTTCAAAGTTGGTAGAATAAAATAACTTGTAGAAAGAAATATGCACCTAATATTTCCAGAGTTTTAAAAAAAGTGTCATTCATTTTCACCAACCAATCTAAATTAAACTATTAAACAAAGATTAGACCCAACTGGCACTTGTTTGAATGCATCGATAATGTCATTGTTTAGGAGATACGATGACAACTAAGTCATCAATGAAGACTGGAACTTAATTTGGATTAACCTCATTTTTTCAATTCAATGTGTTCTAGACCTCCTTTTAAGGAAAAGCCTGAACATCCTCTGTAGCAGATGCAAATCTTATTTAACTAGTTGATCAGGGGTTCAGATACTTTCAAACAAATGGGTACTGTAGAATGCGACATATAATGCTACATATATATATATACTGTGTCATCATCTATGAGTGTCTCTGGTTGTCCTTGTTGTGGTAGATTTAGATGGCTGGTAATTGAATACAAAGATATTTGATCAGTACTGTGACATATATGATTTTGGCTCTTTCCTATATACAAAAGTTGGATTAAGATATATAATCCTAATCCAACAATAAGATGGAAACATATCTAGCATAAAAGTAAAACTACCTGTCGTGTTTTTGCTTTTCAATTTGTCTTTAGTTTACTAATAGGGTAGATACATTCAATCGGCCGGATATATACAAATTGAGACTTATCTTAGAGCACAAATGTACTACAAACACATACAAATATAAATATAAATATTTATTTATTTATTTATATGAGTTAGTAAACACGTGTAGAGAAAACCCTTCGCCACGTGCATGGACAAGAACAAAATCAAATCGACTATCTTGATACTGCAATTAGTAGGCTTGGAGAACTTGCTGGCTAGGTTTAGGTTTAATTAATATTATTTTGGCCAATATTTTGTTTGTATTCTTCAATCATTTGGTTGTTATTATTGCTATGCTATGCTAATACAACTTTCTACAAATAAATGATGAAAACTATCAGCTGAAAGTTAAAAATTCTGGTCTCTAGACTAGTTCCTTCCACCTATATATATGTGTATGTATCATATCCCTATCGCCAAGAAGACCTAGCAATCCAAAATATTTGATAATGATACATAGAGATTGTTTTCCATAACTTTGTTGTAGCTATACAACTTAAAGTTCAGAAAAAAACAAAAAGGATTATTTTGCACCTTTCCTATAACGAGGGGCAACAACATGATTTAGTTGCATCTTTCTTCAATCACAAACCAAAAATGCATCATGGAGATGTACAATAGCTGTAAAAATCAGGCACATAGTCTAAATTTAATTATTGTAACTTACTACACCTCATACACAAGATAAATCAAGACAATAAAGTTTTTCTTTTTCTAAAATGCAATCATAGATTTAATCCTAGTATATATTTACCAAGGAAAAATAAATAGGGCAAGTTACACACACTTGACCTCAAGAATCCCGAAGTGTCAATTATTTTGATCATTTGGGGTTGGAGTGTCATTTCTTGAAATCTAAATATAATAAATCTAATTGTGTTATGCCTAAGAGATGTTAGTATAATTTACCCAAATATATAAATATAGCACTGTCATGCTCATGTACTGCGTTAACGAGAAACCCAAGCATACCACGTCCAATGATCGCGAAGATATTGAGTAGGTAAAATCTCAGCTAGCTAATTAATAGAATTGGACTTGGTCGTAGTTAGGACTAGGCCAAATATATTAGTCGTTAGGCCGGTTGATTTTTAGGCCACAATCCATGAATAATACCATTCTAAAGAAACATGCATGGGGGCACTAATTAATTAAGCTAGGTCATTCATTAATGCCGAGTGCTAAACTTGTCAAATTATTAGTTTTAAGTCAATTTATCCATTGCTTTTACTACAGTAATGTCCCTAACAATCAAGTCAACTACATATCAATATCATGTATATTTTCCTTAATTTCTATCATGTTAGGTCTTCTCGTTTTGGCTGTTGTAGATTCTTCTTGTGCTTTCTTTTAGGATTTTGGTGAAGTAACATAGTTCAAATTCATGAATGCCCCGGACCCCAGGGAGTCGGTGGAACATTAAAGCCCTAGCCAACCATTGCTCTGCAAAGTTTGAAGAATGAAGACGACCTCCATTATGTGGTGATTGTGAAACCAGAAAATTTTGGCATTATAAGGTCAACGTATGAATGGAAACAAACAGATTTCAAGGATTTAGATTTTATTGTTGCCGACGATGGAGGAAACACTACCCATATGTGGTCTATTTTAGGCTTTGTCCCTTCTTGAAAATCAATGTATCACAGCTCATCTCCTTAAGAAAAAAACAATATTGCTAATTATTACATATGTTAATACCAAAATTTATGTAAGATTAAAACTAATAGTAAAATTAAAACAAGTATAATTTATTACATAGGGTCTATATACTAATCCCTACCCTCATGATTTTTACATCCACTAATGGTAATAGCTGTGATTGATACCGTTTAAAGATTCTATACAATTGAAAACGTTTTTTTTTAACCTTACTTTTTTGATTAAAAATTGGAGACTATTTGTTATGTAGATCCCACATATGGTAGTAGACTATTCTAACGCTCTGTTTGTTTCAGCAATGATGTTTTCTAGAAAATGAGTCATTTTTCAAAAATGATTTTCTATAAAACTATCTCATTTTCCAATATTTGGTAGCAATTTTAAATAAGTTAAAAAACAATTTTCTAACTTCCTTTATTTAGCTTGCTATGAGATAAAGTTGTTTTCCAAAAAAATTTAATGGAAAACAATATCTAAAAATAAGCCATACTTTTTATGTTGATCAAAGATAGTTTTCCTTTAACTCATCTTTTTTATTGCTACCAAACACTGAAAAACACGGAAAACTATCTTTACACAAGGTTTTCCATCGAAACAAACGGAGCGTAATATAAATTTTACAATAGAAGTTTTATATATATATATATATATATATATTAACAACATAATGTTTTCCAAAGTTTTGGGGTGTATATAATGACTAGAATTGTTGTAAATAAAAATCTTAGCAAGTTGTATATATACTCTAAGATTAATTTGCGGCACTACTAGCAGTAACCTGATATGGTTACACTTTATGTAAGTTGTGATTAATTAATATCTTTACACTTTATGTCAATATATAAGATTGATAAGTTGCCTAATTGTCAAGATGATATGGTGCCACTAGAAAGAAAGAAAGAAAGAAAGAAAAATTACGTTGTGATTATTGTTTCATATAGTACGATATCACTTTAAAATTTCGTCATCTTTCAATTTTTTGATGGTAGAACAGTAAATTCTCCTTTGGGGATCTTGTAAAGGAGACAATCTTAACAAATTTAATGCAACATTATTATGAGAACCAACCACTTTTAAGTTGCTTTTGAAAATTTGTGAAATTATTATGTAAAAAGTAATAATTATAACAAAATAAATTGAAAAATAAATAAAAGTATAGAGATGAGTTATCAGAGTACCCACCTTAATTAGATGTTTGTACCTTATTAGTTGTCGACATTCCAAAAATAGAAAAATATAAATTATTGATGGTGTTAGAAATATCATGGCCTAAGCTTGAGTCCATTGTATATAAATAATCTACATACATTCAATATACTAAGGGCCACTTATAGTGCAAGTCAAATATTCATAATCCTACTTTGAGTAAATTTATTTGTAGTGCAACTAAAGTAACCCTAGGACTTATGAATGGCCAAAATAGGACTATTCTCTCTATACAGTATACACACTCTCAATGAAACATTGTAATGCATGGTTTAATTTACTATACAATTATACAATTATTCTTTCAGAAGAAATAAGTAGAATCCTCATATATATTTGCCCATTTGCCATATTCCCCGTACGGCCGTACATGCATTATAGTACAAAATCTTCTTCTACATTGTGAAGCTAACTAAGATCTCTGAAAATACAAAATACAAAATACAAAATACAAAAAAAAAAAAAAAAAAAAAAAAAAAAATACTACAATATAAAAGCTCTATTTGAATCTTTAAAAAACTAAGATATATACAATTAGAATTATTACAGGATGAGGAACAAAATTGTAAAATGCTTTAGCTTTCTTGTCTCCTCATCAAGCTGTAAAATTTGAATTTTTCTTACAAAGTTTCTGCCTGGTGCATGGATCTTTCATGCAAATATTTGTTGTTATATGGCAGCAGACCTATTAGGCTATTCCAAGTATGTGACCAAATATATCAATGATCACTTTTTATATGTTTCCTTGCCACTGTCAATTTTCAACTTGAAAAGCTTGTTCAATTTCCAAAAGCATTATAATTCCCATCACCTTAACAGTCATAGCATTTTCCACAGTCTAAGACAATGAAGAGGCTGCGCATGGATAATGAAATATTCAAAAGTTCCACTGCTTACCCACCATAGCTACTCCATTTTCAACACGGTCTGTGCCATTAAAATAATGAAGAGGCTCCCTATAACTCTCTCACTCACATGTATGTTCAATGTATTTTTGCTACCTAGGAGGCAGGAACATCACGTTACACCTGGACACTGTTGAAAGCAAAATTCTCTAAACAATGATTATGATTACACACCATGCATTCCTTTTTCTGTCTTGCTATATTATCTAGGTGCTGTAGAGAGAGAGAGAGAGAGAGAGAGAGAGTCTCATTGCTTTATCTTTACTTAATGTGGAACCACAATAGGAGAGAGAAAGAGAGGACTTATTGCTTTAATCTTTCTATCATGTGAAAATAGACATAGTTGTGGGGTCTCATAATCAATGCTTTATTCCCTCTATCCAACTGTAAACTTATAGAAAGAGACCCTGTGAGAGAGAGAGAGAGAGAGAGAGTTTTGAGGACCTTGTTTTAGACCCATGATATAATTCAAAATGACACTTAGGGTTACAGTTTCAAGAAACTTATGGTCCTTTCATTGAACCAAACCCTCACAGGTCTAATTAAAATTCGAAGCCATTTCAACAAGAAAATCATTTGCAAAAGGCAAACACTTTTGCGAGATTTATCCTAACAAACGGGCAAAATCACTTTCATTTAAAGGCTTAATCAAATCTTAATATCGACCGCCCACAATCCTTACCTACCTACCCTAGCTAGGTCACATACCTTTGATTAATTATTATGATTTTAACAGCAAAAAGTTCACTCACGTCCAATCAAATTCTTCTCAAGGCTTTGGTATCTCAAAGTGATGAGAAACCTTTTTCCCTTTTCTAAGGCATAATTATCCATGGAATTGTCAATATGCATAGATTACATGTGGCCAGAAAACCAAAAACTTGTTTGGTGCGCTTTGTGGTTCCCACCTAACAATATAAATTAGGGATCTAATTTAATTCATTAATTAAAGGATAAAATTGATTTTAAACCACCTTTCTTACTCTTATCCAAATTTAAATTGTTAAAATTTTCCTAAAATAGTTTCTTAACATATGTGTTAAGGGCATTTGTTAACTAGACTTTTTATTTTATTTTCAAGTATATTTATAATAGAACTCTTTAGTGTTCAATTTCTAAAATTTTCAAAAATAATTTTCACTTTATCGAAAGTGATTTAGCAATAACATAAATTAACGACATATAGGACATCAACAAGATATCCAAATCCTTTAGTTGTTGTTCTTTGTCCATTGTTGTAAAGTAAGCTAGTCGCTGGCCGCCCATGGCCTCGCTACTTGGGTCCCTTTTTGTAACTATCATAGGTCCTTTCCCATCTCTACTCTTGCTCACATTTCGGATGCAGAAACTGTAGGTGGGCAGGACCTTGGATTTTCTTCTTTGCAATAAATCATCACACTCACACACACGCACAAAAGGGACAGATAAATTGAGAAACTTAATCAAATTCTACTTCTACTAACAACCCCACACACACCCACATATTAAAAACATATATATATTTTCTAAAAATAAAAGACTAAATAAAAATACAAAGTTAAAAAGTAAAAATTCAAATTTCATTAAATTGGGACACACTTTTTATACTTAAACTACAACCATTTATGTTTTCAATTTCAAAATGTTTTCTTTTTGTTAACAAAATATAGAATTTATAAATTCACATGTAACACATATGACGAGGCTAGTAGCCATAAATCAAATTTATGATGGATATGCAATTACTAAAATTGCATTTTAAATCAACACTATCATATATATTGGTCATATATCCAAAGTTATTAAGCACTAGCTAGCCACTAGTTTTTTGGAGAATTTATTCATTGCACCATATAAGGACCACCTCAATAGTAATGTCTAATGGTCCTCCCACCCAATAAAAAAAAAAATCATGTGTTTTAATTTTTTGACTCAGATCATACACACATAGCTAGTAGAGATTAAAATTACCAAAATATCCTATGATCTAATGCCGATTACAGAGGTTCGCAGACGAGAAGTGAAATCTAGGGAGACAAGGCAGGTCTTATTGTGGTCATGGAGAGATTTCTACTTGAAATTTCGCCTCTGTTGCATTGGACAGGCTCTCCGGCCATGCCTTCTTGTGCAGCCTCAAGTGTTTTAATTAGCCTTTACTCAACAACCTCTTCTGCTTTTCCCATGCCATCATCAATGACTTCATTGGTGCTACAATCAAGCTCAATTGAGCCAATGAAAACATCTTTGTAAATAGTATTTTTTGTCTTTATTTTTAACCTTTACTAATTTTGAATTTTGGGTCCACAAATTAAAACATGTGGCATTTTTAATTGGATGATAGAACCATAGGACACTACTAATGCATGCGGTCCTCCAAATACACTGAATAATTTCTAAAGTTTTGGAGAGATTTTCAAATTTACTGTGATAACGTACATACTTTCTTTCTTGGTCTATTCTCAAAAAAAAACTTTCTTCCTTAATTGGTCAATTGAAGTCTTTTTAAAAAGGGAGAAATACTCCGTTTTCTTTTATTCTTTTTAATTGCATACTTATCCTCAGATTAAAACATGTGGTATTTTTTTCTAATTAGGTGGTAGGACCACTGGATATTACTAATGTGGTCCTCCAAATATGCTGAATAATTTCTAAAGTTTTGGAGAGATTGTCAAATTTACCTACAATAATATATATACTTTCTTTCGTAGTCAATTTCAGACTTTTTTAAAAGAGAGAAATCCACAGTTTTTTTTTTTTATTCTTTTTAAATGCATTCTTATCCTCTCTTTTTTTCTTTTTTTTTTTCTTTCTTATTTCTCATGTATAATTAGGAGTGGCAATTCGTTTCCTGTCGACTCATGAATATCCAACTATATAGATTAACACTAACCCGTTATATTTATTAAATTGGTCAAGATTCCTCAATTATAACACAACCCATTTATTAAACGGGTCTATTGTATCGGCCTGCTTATTAGATTTTACCAAAACAAAAAGAAAAAACAAATTTTAGTATTAACCAAATTTATATGAATTATTAAAAACCAAACAAATAAATATTTTTAATATAAAATTCAAAATTAACGAGTAACTGCATCACAAATAATTAATCATTCAAAATTAAAGCATATCTCAATATCACAAATAATCAATCATAATATGTCAAAGAAAATAAACCACAACAACTAATAAGTTTATATACATAAGGTTTGAATGATATATTGGTAAAATATCACTTAATTAAACAGGTCAAATGGGTTCTATATGATGAATACTAACCCAACCAGTTTATTAAACGAGTTAGTTGTGTCAACCTGAATATGACATGAGCCCATTAAGCCTCAACCCATAACCTGCTAATTTTGTGTCATGTCGTATCGAGTTCACGGGTCTTGTTAAATTTTACCACCCCTATGTATAATCCAGTGTAGAATTATGGACTCATAAGCTGTAGACTTGGCAAGGATCAATCGAGTTCAAGTTCGACCCAATTAGTTTTGGTCAAATAAAAAATGAATCATCCTAAATATAGGTTGCAAAACTTATGACCTTCACTTGATTTTTTAAGGGTCAGGTCAGCTTGGTACACTAAGAAATAATAAATAAATTTGGGGTCTTGCCTGTCTTTTTTTTAATACAAATAAGAAAACAAATAAAACACAAAAATTGTATTAAAAAAATCAATTTTTAAATTACATAGTTCGAAGGTTCAATAATCTTATCACCACTGCAAAAGAACCAAAAGGGAAAAAAAAAAAAATATATATATATATATATATATACACACGCATAAAATATGAAATAAAGTTAAATTAGCTACAAAAATAAGTAAATATATAAAAGTTTTAAGAATAAAACATAACATGTTAGGGGAAAAATAAGCAATTTCTTTTTTAGGACATAACATTTTTCACAACAAACTAATGTGAATCATGTGAAATTCTGATTGGAGAGTAACATTACTTTTATATGGGTCTACAACTAATACTATTTTTGGTATGCACCAATCATTACAAACTATGTCATTGGTCGTGGAAAAAAAATGTGTCATTAGCAAGTGACTTTAAAAGAAATTGCTCAAATTTTTTGGTGATTCAACTAAACACAAAATAATAATAATAATAAGCACCAATCACAACAAACTATTAAAGGTTGTGAAAAAAGTTATGAATATTGTGTCATTAGAATTTTTGTTGCTAGTTCTCCCAATGAAAACTTAAATTCAAACCCATACTAACATAACAATTTTCACAATAGTTAAGCTTGTAGGACTATATCGGTTCTCATTTGGGTCCACCTCCAATATTAATTTATTATCTACTATTCACAATTTGTTATCTTGATAGTTTTGCAATATTTTGTGAAATTTGTTGTGCTTCTAAACTTATTGTTCAAAACTTCTTCCTTACTTGATGAGGGGGAAAAATTAAAAAGCATTATCTAGAAATATAAAGTTAAGGTCCTGTTTGGATGGAGAGTGGAAGGAAGTAAAATAAAATTGGCTGAAAATAGATTAATTTTAAGCTAAATCTACTCTGATCTATTCTACTCCTATTTTCCCCAAACGGGCCATAAATCTTGTTATACACTCTTTATTGTACACTCTTGTACACAACTCCTACAAAATCCCCCCCTTTTTTTTTTCAAAACACAATTTTAACTGATGTGACATTGTGTGTCCCCACACACCGTCTGTAATTCTCTCACCACTCTTAATACTATAATATAGTAGCATGCATGGTAAGGTAGTGTTCACACAACGTGGCATTCTAGAACTCCATGGTGAGGTGAGGTTTTAACTTTTCCTACTGGTGACCTAATCAAATCCCAGATTGTAATATGCATGGATGCATGCAAAAATGCTATTGAGTAGTGTGGCCCTAATAGAGAACATATCTTTTTACCTTATTAACGTTTTACTAGAGGGCTGTATTTGATTTGACATAAAGAAATTGGATTGGCGATTTGTCTTTTTGTTTTTGGAAGAGAACCTGGGGGCAGGACAATTTCAGCCGTCCACGTGGCAGATCATGATGAAACCTTTGTATATGTTACTTTCCAAGTTTCTTTCAATTCCAACCCCACAAACCAAAAAACAATCCCCCGAATTCTCAACAATATTTCTCATGCAGTGCATATACGTTAAGAGAGAAACAACGGCTGCATCGAAAACCACTTTCTGAGACCAATAGCGGTTTCCATTTGGAACCCACAAAAAAGATGAAACATCCATGCATTGTTGCTTCTTTTCGTTGAAGCTGATGGACACTGACATATTTGAGGCAATATTCTACCAGAATTTTTAGAAAGCAAAATAACCATAGTACCAATAGGTCTAGGCTCTTTTCTTTTCTTTTCTTTTTTTTAATATGTTCATTTTGAACTAAAGCATTGAATAAAAAAAGCTAAAAATTAGATATAGTTTTATAGGTACACCACATCAAGTTTTTGAATCAAATTTAAACATACTAGGGTTTTTTAAAGAGTCCTATAATTTATTTAAATAAAAATAAATTTCGACTTTAAACATATTTAAAATTATCATTTTTAATTCTTTACGTGACAAATTATAAAATTATTTATTTATATTATTTAAACGATTAATCTAACTCATTAATAAGTCATGTGATCGCATATTAATGATCTATTCAATTATCATAGAGTATGTTGAAGAAAGATAATTTAAAACATGTTTAAAGCCAAATTTTTTCCTTACAGATGAATAATTTTATAAATTATTACGTAATGAATTGAAAGAGATGACTCAAATTGATTTTAACCTATGCATAACTTTTTAAGACTTCATTTTTATTTTTTCCTTATGTATAATTGTATTTTTTTACCAACTCATTTTTTCATACAAATCAACCGATGAAGCGCCATAAAAAATTTCTCAAATTTTAAAGTTTTAAATTCAAATTGCAGTGAAAGATAACTAGCGAGTGAGTACTGGACCTTTAAGGAATAAGGACCAACCATGCATGGAAACGTGGTAAGATAAGATAGATAAGTTTTAGACGTCGGTATAACTCTCCAATACCTTATGCCCTTTAAATTGTTTCCTTCTATTGACAAAAATAATCCACTTCGAATTTTGTCGCATTAATATATGCTCAAACCTTAGCGTGCATGGTGACAAATTCAAAATTGGCCTACTCGATGTATAGGAATAACTCCGTATTAGGGGGAAAAAATATCAAGAAAACAGACAAATTTTCAGAGACAAATGATTGTTATGTGATTGTAAGTCAGTTGATTTTTTCTTTTCTTTTATTTTTTGAATTTTTACTTATGTGAATATGTGATGGAGAATTTTTTTTTTTTTTTTCTCTTTTGGTTCCAAATGGTTATGTTAATCATATGAGCATATCAGAGCTTGTCAAGATAAGTGAACAATGTGGGTCATATCATACACTCATACTTGTTTGAGATGTGTTTCTATAACAAAAAAAAATAATATAATTTTTTGAAGAATGATGATATTCACATGAAGTCTGATATGTGCCACATACTTAATTCAGTATACATTGCCGCCACCAGTACAATCCAAATTCATAGGGTTACGAAATGAATTCTAGCACTGGGTACTTTGTCTAGTGGCCCCTTTGTTTTTCTTTTTTTGGGGGCATTGAGAAACTTTTTAATAATGGCATAAGTTCTGAGTATGGAATTAGTGTAGAAGATCAATCAAATTAACTGAAAACCCCTAAATTTGAATGATATGACACACACTGGTGTCTTTAGCACAAAACTTATAATAATCCTGACAAGCTAATAGTTAATACTATTAAAAATTCAAAGTAAGCTTTTTTTGGGCACAAAATTTAACCAAATTTGAAAATTCAATTTTAACTAACTAGCTTTAAATTATGCTTAGTCTGAAAAAAGAATGCTATGACATTGCCCATATCCAAACCAATATATATATAGACACATAAATCAGTCGGCCAAGCAAACACAATAAAGGAAATAGTAGGTAGCTAGCATAAAACGAATTATATTTGTCTCGATTATAAAAAAGCTCATGCAAACCATGGGCTCTGGCCCCATCTAATTACATCTTGATGTAATTGAATTTATTTTTATGCCTTTCCTTGAAATGTATTTTTATATGGTGGGAATGCTTCTTTGGGGGTAAAAAGTGAAATGGGTCGTCATGGATAAGCTTGATCACATAACAATTATGTATCATGATTATAATTGTAATAATGGTTGCTTTGAACCTAAACAAAACTCCAAGCAATATAGGCCTAGAGAGAGAGAACCCTAGAAGCATTTTTGATACGCACGTCCATTCATCATCTTGCCTGCATATATTTGGGCCCCAATTTGAAGTTGACATTGCAAATTTTTATTTTTTTTCAAATTTTTTTTCCCTTTAGTCACGATTCATATAAAGTAAAAGGCACATTTGATTGTTGGGCGTTGTCTATGGTTTGATAAAGATCCATGTCTATATGTTTCATATAATGCCAACCATTTTGGACCATCAAGGAAAGGACTATATACTTTTATGAAACCCAAGTAAAAGAATATGTATAATATAAATAAACAAGTCTTATGTCTTAATTATGGTAGTAAACACTTTATATTTTGAGACCTCAACGATGACCTTTCAAAAAAAAAAAAGACCTCAACGATGTCGCATATGGGGCTTTAGAGCTCGAAAGGCACAACCTTTACATGTTATAAATAAAAATGGTATACCTTATTTTATTTGTAGGCCACCAAATAATATAGAACGTAGAATTATTAATCAAAATTGGCATGACATATAAAAGAAAGCTTTCTAATTGATTAAGCCTTTTGGGTAGTATACATTGATTCTATTACTTTTTAGGTAGCTGAAAGAATCAAACCAGAAACCACACTCCATCCTACTAATTAATGCCTTTGGTTGATTGGTTTTTTGTTGGGATTAGGAATTTAGGATGGACCTTATGTTAGAAAACCTTGAAAGGGACTGCATTTAATTAGGTCTCAAAATCCCCACACCTGTAAAAGAAAAGGCTTTGCCGTAATGCAAGGGTTGCAAGTATTATATTGCTAAGATTTCGAATTTGGCAAGGATAGAGTGTAAAATTCATGTTTTATATTATTTAATAAAAGATTGTCACATCAACATTTTACATAAAATTTATTACATCCTATTGCACCTAGTAACATCTAAATAAACTCCTAATTTAGTTAGATTTATATATGTATATTAGAATTGATTAAGCGTGATTGTGCTTATTTTTAAATATGTGATAATATAATGTGGCATGTTGGGATTGGAGGGGTAAAATATGGATTTTATACCACATCTTTACAGAATTTAATCTCAATTGCTAATGGTATTTGGTTAAAATACAAATAATCCAAATTTGGTAAGAATGGGGTATAGAACTAGCAATGTTTTACACCATCGAATAAGAGATTGTCATAACAACTTTTTACTTAAAACTCAATACATCCCATCACACCTAATAATACCACTTCAACCTTTTACTTAAAACATGAAATATGGTATTTACTAAAATGTTATCATATGTGATCAAATGTATTTATATTTTAGTAATATGATAATGTGACATGTCCTTATTGGATGGTGTAAACCCATTGGTTTACACCAAGTCCTTATAGAATTTAATCTCAAATACCAAACTTAGATACAATTACTTAAACTCCCCAATTAAGTTCAACCATTTGTTTAGATTATCCAATGATAGATTTTAATTGTACTTGAAGAAGATAATATCTTTTGTAGTGAAATGTTTACATTTCTACACATATATTATAAGGATATACATGTATGGCCTGTTTGGATGTTTAGAGAGGGAGGAGAGTAGAGGGGAATGGTTCCCCTCTACCTTGTTTGAATGTTTTTAAAATTAGTAAGGGGGAAGGGAGTAATTAGTCCTTCCCCTTATTTGGATGTTTTAAAAATTAGGATGGAGATGAGAGGAAATGATTAAAATAGACAAATTTACCCTTATTTGAAAATGGACTTGCAACATTGGTCTATTATTAATTTAGAAAGGGTAAATTGAGAAATTTATCTAGTCAAAATTTATCTACTCTACTCTCCCTCTAAATCTCTCCAATTTGGGGGAATTAAAAATGAGGGGTTAGAGGTGGTTGAAACCCCTCCAAACTCCTCCTCCTCCTTCCTTAAAAAACTTCCAAACAAGGTAATTGAATTACTCTTCCTCCCTCTACTTTACTCTCCCTCCTTTTTTAAACTTCCAAACAGGCCATTAGGTTGTCATATGAGTGATCCTACTTTAGTAATAAAATAATGAAAAAAAAAAAGTGAAAAGAAATTAAAAATTGAATGCTAATGGCTCGATTAAGTGAGGTCAGGGTGTGATCACGATACCAATCATGAAGCAGAGTCCGATTATGACATTTTAGTAAGCCTACTCGGGTTAGTACGAGCGAAGATACAAGTGAGTAGAGCCGGGCTTGAGTGAAGGGTCTTTCAATAGTTGTTTGAGAGTTACTCAAGTTGATCGAGCGAGATAATTGTTCAAAGTGTAAATTATGAAAATTTGCAAAAGTTTTTAAAAAAATTAAGAAATTGAGCCATTTGCATTTCTAATCTACATATATACATATTATATATATATATATATATAATTAAGTTTATTTTTTAATTGGTTATTTTTGAAATTACAAATTTAAGTTGTTACACCTTTTAAATAAGATTTAAAATATAATATATAAAAGTTCATATAGATCGTTGCATAGCTTTTGAGAATCTATAAATACCCTAAACACATACAACTTCATCCTACAGGTGTCATACAATTTCTTCAACTTCTTCCTATAGTCAATTCTGAATGAAATCTTCGAGGTAAGCCACTTGACCAGCACAAGGTGGCAACAAATCTCCTATTTAAGTTGTTACTTTTACCTATTGTTGTTTGCCGGCTTTATTCCATGCCAATTTACTTGTAATTCTTTCAATTATTTACATATATTTTTTTGTGAAATTTATTGTATATGCCTCTAGTCTCGAGTTGGTGAAGAAGTGCTCAAAACAATGTGGCTCACGAAATATATACATATCATTGTTGTAGATAGGAATTACCTGTATGGAACATATGCATATCATTGAAATATATTTCATACAAAGAAGAGGTGCAATATGATGATTTCATGGCTCACGTTTAAGACCACTGATGCGTAGAGCTGTCTAGGTATGTGAAGCTACAATTCAGTAAAAAATTGATCAGCATCGACAAAATGGCTCCATTATTGAAAATGTGTGAATCATCATAACTTAGGGAGCACGTGATTGAAAATGTGTTGGGGGGCATATAATTGAAAATGGGCAAGATGCTAATGATTAAAAAAATATTTTAGTAGTGTTCAGTATACGCAAATCATTTAAACACTTGTTCCCATCTGTATCCCAAAAACAAAAAATTCCTCTCCGAACAGTGTGCAGTTATGGAAGACGCTAATGATTAAAAAAATATAGTAGTAGTGTTTAGTATACGCAAATCATTTAAACATTTGGTCCCATCTTCATCCCAAAAACAAAAAAATTCCTCCCCGCCAGTGATGCAGTTAAGGAAGGCCAGCCAAATGGGTGGTCTGCCTATTATTTTTGGCCAGCTCCACATCTTGTTCTTTGAATATGATTGAATCAATTATCAACACTTGGAATATAAACTATTATTATGCACCAATTACAACTTGCCAATTAACTTGCCATATTAATTGGGTATTGAATTGGGCCTATTAAAATCCAAAAAGACAAAGCCCCTTGATGATGGAATGAATTGAAGAGTGTTTAGAATTGTGCACTAAAGTAATACTGCTATTTTTCTTTTTAAATAAAAGGTTACACTACATGAAAATAAGTCTATTACATCAAGTATTAATACCAAAAAAAAATATGTATAGTGGTACTAGACAAAATATCGCATCTACAAGTAAAATTTGTTGCAAAAGTAACTTAAAAGTGTTAAACTATTGAATCAACAATAATAAGTTTTAATCTCAAAAAACAATAATAAGCTTTAATAACCTATAATGTTCGTTTGCAATAGAAGCTTTAATACATTAAGGAAAATTTGCAATAACTTAAAATAAAGAAATTGTTGCAATAAATTAATATCAATTATTTTTACAATCTATTGCAACGAAAATTTTGAACTAATAGCTTATTACAATGAAGTTATCATTACAATAATTTGATATACATTTTCTTACAATAGCAATGGCAATGGCTAACGCGAAACTACAACCTAAATATCATAGGCAAGTTGTATAACTAGATGTAGTAGTTTACTTGTACACGATTAGTTAGTTAGACTTGGCTTAATTGGGTAGTACTGTTATCTCAACTATCAAGTTCAGCTGTAATTCTGTTAATACTAAGGATTGTTAGTTAGGCAAGTATGTTACACTATTACAACCAAGTATAAAGGCTGATCTCATTGTAATCTAATGGTGTCTAAATAATAATGCAATTGATTAGTTTCTCATTGAGATTCTAATTAGAAAGTCGATTGCCTCGAAAGAATCATTGGAGGCCTAGTTCCCTCTAAGAACTACCATTATTGTAAGATTGTGAGTTAAAGAACAAGAAGGTTGTTATCATTTTTGCTAGCAATAATCTGATATCTATTTTTTTAAAATCTATCGCAATGCCAAAAATGTAGTTATCTATTACAATAAATATGTCATTGCAATAACTTGATCCAATTTATTTTGGTCAATATTTTGCAATCTATTGCAATAAGATTCGTGAAGTAGTTGCCTATTACAATATATTTGAAGCAAAAAAAAAAAAATTTATTGCAACCAAAAAAAAAATATATATATATATATATATATAAAAAAAATCATTGCATCAAAGTTTTCATTAAAATATTTGGAGTTTATGGTTGGTTTGAATTTCTCCAAAACAATGCTCACTTCATATCTGACTTAGACTTATCATAAAGCAGATGAAAGAAAAATTTTCTCCAGGTCTAGACGGTTTCAGCGTTTTTGGAACTTCTTTATGATATTAGAGTATCAGTGCTTCTTCATGATGTTAGAGTATATCTTATGAGAAATAAAGTGATTCTTAGACATTTGTAAAATGTCTTTCAAGACTTTCATGTGACTAATTGATGCTTTAACTCTATTAATTTATGCTTTAACTATATTATGAGTTTCTTTCAACATGGTTTCCTCCTTCCAAAGTTCTCCCAAAAATCCAAAATTTACAATATCACAACTGCTTAGTTCTCCTTTAAAATATCACAACATAGATCATGTGGGAGAAGTAAGGGAGAATAGAGATCAAATTAGAATTAAAGAGGAACTAAAGGACCATTAATATCATGCTCAAATGTCTAAGGAGGTGCAGATGGAGTGATTGGGTTGTTTACCATGTTTGGAATGTTCAAATTAAGGAAAGAAATCAAAAGGGCATAATCTGAAAAGGAAATATCTGATTTGAGCATTGATTAGTATTTTTGGTGTATCTCTCTTCTCAAAAATTCAATTGACTCAAGGTTGGATGTGCTGGAACTGTGACTTAAATATCTACAACTTTCCAATTTTGAGGTTTTCGAAATTCACACTTATTAAAGTCCGAAATTAACTCACAAGTTGCTACTGAAAATCTAGATGAAAATTCAATAGTCAAAAATTTTATTTTTTAAGTTAGGGTTTTGAATGGAGAGACATAAACTTGTATTTTCTTTTCTCTAATGGCAGCCTAAACTCTTAGCTAGGGCTAGGTGTTATGTTTCTTGTATACAATATGAATATTCATTGTGGTTCTTCCTAAATTTTGAGTTGACAACATATTTGATTGTTTAATTAGATTTCTTTTGATTTATTAGTTCTTCTATGTTTTCAATAAGTCCAATCATGTCTTTCTTATTTTTTAGATGAATTTCTAATAGTTTCAAATAGAAATCAGGTTTTAAAGTGAATGGGTTTTACTGAAAACTGTAATCATGTGTTTTTGAAATATCTCAGTTCAACCAAATCATAAGTTTTTCATTGTCTAAGAACAATCAATTATGAAATATATATTTTATTAGATCATAAAGAATTTCATATCAATATAAAGAAACACCTCGATGCCGTGGTATTTACATTATTAATTTAAATAAATTTTATTATTATTCTTGTTAACAATCACCAAGCAAAATTACTTTTCTTCTTCATCTAAATTGTTGTTTGATTACATTGTTTTTGAATTTATTCTGCTTCTTGTGGTTCAACCTCAATACTTTAAGAATTATATTGTTACGATCTCCCGCACGGCTGCACTTAGGAGTGAGCAAGCAATCCCCTCCACCATAAAGCCCAAGCCTTATAATATTATATATCTTTCAATTGTAGCTTACGGTTTAATGCTCTCCACTATAAAATCCAAGCCAAATAGTCTTTCATGCTTTCACAATTTCCCAGCTTGAGCTTATTAACGCTACCCTCTCTCACTCCCCTCCTTCAGCTCTTCCTCTCCTCATTTAACTGAATCACTTCTTCATATCTGTTCAATTGTCACTATCTTTGAAAAATCAAAACACAGTATATATATTTGAACTATTAAAAGTCCCATATAAATAAATTATTAATATTAAAACAACTGAAATAGTCATTAATATCCACATCAGTTATGTTACCGTCACATATACATAGAACTATTTGGTTGCTTTTGAGAATCTGATACTTAGTCATACCTATTTAATTTATTAAAATTGAAACAACTGAAACTACAGTAATTAATATCCACATCGATTATTTCACCTTTACATATGCATAGACTTTTGAGAAATTGATTCTTAGTCATACATGTTTCAAGCTATTGTTCATGACCCTTTAAATGATTGGCATCTTTTCAAATTCAATGTTGTCCTACAAATGTCCGTGTTTGCAAGCACTAATGTCATACCTGTAGTGAAATACTTCTTTAGGTATCTCTAAAACTTAGTTGTAAATAATATGAAATGATTCTACTAAATAAACCTTATATTATCTATTGGTTGTGTAGGTTGTTCATATTATTCACTAGTTGATCATGGATTATTTGTTGAATTTCAAATTCATAAGCTGGATTATTTCTTTAGGTATCTCTAAATCTCAATTGTAAATAAAATTAAACGGTTTCACTAAATAGTGCTCATATTATTTAATGGTTGTGAAGGTTGGTTCATATTTGTAGACACCTTATTTTGTAACCATTAATAACCTTTAGTCCTTGACCCAATGATGAGCTTTTCATATTTCAACCAAGATTAATTAAAGTATTCTCAATAATTTAGAGGTAATCACAACTCAAAAGTACTCAAATCGCTTTAAAAATCATGCTGAAAAATGACTTTTTCTTATTGTTTTGACCATATCTTCTAAACCACAAATAATTTTTGAATGAGGTTTATTGAATTAGCTAGTAGACATCTTGGGCTTCTATTTGAACATGAATTTTGTCAAATTTAAATTTAAAATGAGTGAGGTATGGCCGTTTGAAGTTAGGCCATTAGTGTTGTGAAAAATTAGGTTTTGCATACGAAACGTCGATGCTACATGCATATGCACCTTTAGGCCGCATGCATGCACTCATGGCCTCACATGCATGCCCATAGTTTTAGAACACTAAATTTTCATTTTTAGGGAACTAAAGCTTCAATCTTCGGGTTGGGTCATCTCCTAAACCCTTGGGAACGTCCAAAAGCCTCTAGAAACCCTAGTTTACTTGTATAAATGCCAATCTTATGTCTCCAATCCAAAACCTAGCTAGAGAAAGTTTATTTTTTGGCCTCCATGTTTTCCAAAATCATATTTCATCTTTTCTAATCACTCACACAACACACTAACACGTTTTTATGTACTAAAAAATCTCTCTCTAATACTAAAATAAGGCAAAAATTAGTTTTCCATTTTTTTTCAAAATATTTTTTTCTTGAGTTGTGATTAACTAAGTTCTATTGTGTTCTTCAATTTCCTTCATTATCTCAATCTAATCTCTATATTTTAGTCATTGAGAGGTCGATTAAACAAGCTTTAATCTTTAATCCATTAGCAAGGTGGGTCTTTTTTCCACAATTTCTCATTTTGCTACATATGATCCACATGCTTTTTGTTTATCAACTTTATCTTAGGCTCTATTTGTTTCGGCATTAACGTTTTCTGGAAAATGATTCATTTTTCAAAGAGTATTTTCTGTAAAACTATCATATTTTTCGGTGTTTGGTAACAACCTTGAAAATAGGCTTGAGAATATTTTCTAGTGTTTGGTATTCATAGTTTTTATAACATTTCTTGTATAATTTAAAATATGTATAATATGTGTATTGTGTACACCCACCTAATGTAATCAATATAAATAAATAATAATAATAAACCAAGAATGAATTTGGTTTTCAAACTAAAATTTTGACAACGGATACAATCAAAATTAACTATCCAATTTTCATGATCTCAAATACTCATCTTGCTCATGTATATAAACCGTAACGTACATAATATATATATATAAAAACCATACTTCTCATAATTCAAAATTATAACCTTAAGTTCCATTTTAAATAGTTCAAAATGCCACATAGGCCTAATAGGTTTACAGGCAAACTAATCCAGTACAAATAGTTTGATAAATATACCAAAAATTGTTATAGAATCGTTGATTGATTCGTGAGGAAAAAAAAAAAAAAAAACCTTATTAAAGAATGGTGTTACAAAGGGGAGAAGAAATAGGGAGAAAAAAAGAGAAGAAAGGGAAATAGAGAGAGAAATCTGTGGGAAGAGAAGAGGCCAAAGGGGGTGACAGTGAGGGTGTGAGAAGAGAGAAAAAACAATGGGAGTAGAAGAAGTGAGAGATTTTATTGTGAGAAATGTTAAATGAGCGAAAGAAAATATTTTTTCCTTAGTCATGAGAAGAAGATAATATTTATAGGAGCTATACGCTATGTGAGAGAGAGATTTTTTTCCAAATTTTTTTTTTTTTGGAAAACAACCTATAGAAAATAAATCTTATTTTTATAGGAGTTTTTCGTTGACTAAAGATAGCTTTCCATTAACCAAATTTTTTTTATACTACCAAATACTGGAAAATGTGAAAAACTATTTTTATAGAAGGTTTTCCAGTGAAATAAACAAAGCGTTAAGCGTTCTTATTTGATTTGATTGATATTATGATCTTTTTTTTTTTTTTTGTATTAATCTGTCCATGACTTAGCTTTGTTTAGTTTTTGGTTCCTCGTTTGTTTCTTTAATTCAATCTACACAAGAGTTTTTTACTTGATTAACATGAAATCTCTTGTTTAGTTTTAGTGTTTATGAGTTCTTGTATTATTTGTTAAGATGATCATGATGTTTATGTTATACATGTTAATCTGATCTTGAGTTGATTAAGTTTAGTTTCTTGTTGTCCTTCACATTTTTATTTAATTATTATTCTTGTTGATGTAACAAGAAAATGTCATTTTCCAAATTTTGTGTTAAGGTTGCATACATATGGTTGAGTCCACGCCCGCAGGGTTTCAACCTTACGTATGTATGGTTAAGTATGCATACACACCCCAAACCCAGATTTGGCAAATTTCTTATTTTTATTTAATTTTTTATTTTTCACATGTTACATGATTCTGTTTAACCTTATTTTAGGTTATTTAATTATGATTAATTGTTTTCCATGTTTTATTTAGTGTATTTTTTCATGTTAGGTTTAATTTGATATATTTCATGTGTATGCACCCTAAATCTAGATTTGGTCTTTTGTTTCATTTCTTCTAGAAAAATCAAAAAATTTCTTGTTTTTGTTTTATTGTTTATTTTTCACATGTTACATGATTTTGTTTGACCCAAACTTAGGTTATTTAATTATGACTAATTTTTTTCCATGTTTTATTTAGTCTATTTTTCTATGTTAGGTTTAATTTGATATCTTTCCTTTCATGTTTGATTAAATTGTTACATTTTCCTTTTTAATATAATCTATGTGATTTATATTTAATGTGTTTCCTTATTTATTGTTATGTGATCTTTGATAGGGATGGCAATGGGGCGGGACGGGACCAAAGGATGGAGTCTTCATCCCCGCCCCGCCCCACCGTACATGTTAGGGAAAACTTTCTAACCCCATCCCTGCCCCTTGGGGCCCCGCAAAGCCTCGCCCCATCTCATAAAACTCTACTTTTTGTTAATTTGCTCTACAATTAGTACAATTTTTTAATGAAACCTATTTCATCAATAAAAATATACTTGAAATTACAACTAAATTTATCCTATCAAATCAAATCAATTTTTAGGAAAAAAAATGAATAATATATCCAAGCATTTAACAAGATAATCATACAAAAAAAAAATCTCATAATATAACACATAACAAAATAAAGGCTAAGAACCACATTGGGTAGAATAAAATAAGTTAATATTGATATGTTTGTTTAAATAGTAGGGTTTTAGGGTATGAAAAAATTACAATTATAACCTTAGCAACGCAAGGCGGGACGGGGACGGGGAGGGGCGAGGTGGGGTGGGTCTAAAAAGTCTAAACCCATTCTCGCCCCGCCCCGTGGTGCAGGGCTAACCTGCGTGGGGCGAAGCGGGGAAGAGCGGGCTAAGCAGGGCGGGACAAAATTGCTATCCCTAATCTTTGACTTATTTTGTGTTCCTTTTATCTAATTCATAATGTATGTTTAAGTTAAGAATTAGAGCTTACTTAATAAATTCTTTAATTAAATATGGTCTATCAACACATAATGGAGGCCATCTCACAAGTCAAGCAATTTTTAGTGCCTAATACCTTTCCATGATGTACCCTAACTCCAAATCCAATGTATGTTGAAAAAGACCTATGTAAGTAAGAGGCTCAATTTGGTTCCTAAACCTAAAACAGATGGCAACTCCCAAATCTTCGTCTTTGATTCATTTGGCTGAGGTGTACTCTTAAGGGGCAGAACCCATGTGTGCATATCAGTGCACTCACAATATTATTTACTAGTTGATCACAGATTATCCATTAAATTGCAAGTTCATAAGTTGGATTATCCTAAGTTGAAACAAAGAAATCAATAATTTTGAGATTTTTTTAAGAATCAATTTTCCTGTCCCTAATCCACATTTTGTATTGTAGAAAAACTTTTTTCCATTTTTTTTTTCTTTCCGTTTATTTTAAATGATTTTTTTTACTATAATGATACTTTGTAGCTACTACGGATTCTTCTTATTATGCACGATTAATAAGAAGAATGATTCTTGCATGTAGGAGAAATCAAAATTTTGCAAGCAAATATTCACGTTTCCTGCAACTCAAGGTATTTATGCTGACTTGCAGTTAAATAGGGGTATTGTGTGGATTGACAAATATGTGAGTTATTGGGAATATAATAGAAGTAAATTATTACTAAATTACTTCAAAAATATTGATACTTTGAGAGGAGAGGTTTGTGTACCCATAATACAACGAGGTATGTAACATGTAACATGAAAAATGTATTCGATTGACTTGGAGATGTACAAATTAGACAATCGACTATAGTAGAATTAAGTTTCAAAAATTATATAAAACAATTCTACAATAATAAAAAAATATGTTGTGATATGATTATGAAATGCATTTCTCTTCATTAAATTAGTCCAAATTGCCAACAAATAATAATAATGAGACCGCCCTAAAAAAATTATTACACTCAATGCATGGGTCAACGACCAGTGGCTAGTAAAAACCAAGACAATATTTTAAAGGGCTTGTATCGTCAAAACTAACCTTTTAAGTGTGAATTTTAAAAGGCAACTCTTCATTGTTTATAATGATCCATATTCAATTATTTATAGTTTTTTTTTTTATACTTGACAATGCATTAAATTTACAGATTTTGAAAGTTTTTCACATCATTAAAGAGAAACTTACAAAATTTTCCAAGTTTGTTAACTTGTAAAATCCATGCTTAGTTTTATATATCTTGAACATAATTTTCCCTGAACCCATTAATAAAATCAATGGAGTGGGGGCATATATATCATTGTGAGGATAACAATCAAGTTTCACCTTTAAGTCTACTTCAATTTTCGGTTATTCAATTGATTCCCCCTTAATTCCCCAACAATAACTATATTGTAAACCATCATTATCTCTAAAAGCAGCATAACAAGATTGCTAAATGTCTCTATAAAAAAACCCCGTGCTGCCACGATCAGCCTATCTTTTTTTAGTTAATCTATGCATGATTTACATATGACACAATATTAGTGTTAGACATTTTTGACATAAATAAGTTCCATCTGGTACGGTCTATGTTGAACACTTTTAGAGGTGGAAAAGAAAGCAGCAGAAAAACAAGTTGTTCTTTATATGATGGAAAGCCCTACCTATGGTTTAAGAACATTGATGTTGGCCTAAAGTAAATCACTTTCCATGGAGAGATAAGAAAGCATCTTAAGTATTATTTATGCCTAAGATTATATGACATTCCTAATATAAGTTCAAGCATTTTTTTTTCTTTTTTATATTTGCTTTTCTTTTCCCTCAAACACAAGGTGTCGGGGGCGGTTTTTTTTGTGTGCAGCCACGTGTCTTTGGAGGTGTAACTTTGCTAGGCTCGGATTTGTTTTGGGGAGGTCAACCCGGAACTCAACATTGGGCCGCATAGACCAATGGCTACCGTTGTATTTTTAAGCCTACAAAATAGATAAAACTCAAAGTCTTAGAATCATGATAATGGTTGAAATAAATAAATAATATGCTTAGCATGATAGCTTTGATTAAATGGTGAGTTGATATGTTATTATTATGTATATTGAGTGATGTCCAATATTAAAGAATAATTAATTAGGTGTCAAATGTCTAACAATGGGATGAGTCCAATAGTCCATGTCTAGTTGCGGTTCATGGTTCATGTTCATCATAATAAGGTATATCTAGCAATGGTCCATGTCCAAATAATATATGTCCAAGGGTGGTTCATGTCCAAATAATATGTGTGCAATTGTGGTAGATTGATTTATTAATAAGTATGTTCATTAAAGTATTAGTGAGATCATGTTCATTAAATAGTGAGATGATATTAAAATAGCTTGCATCCAGCGGTAAAATGATAATGAATAAAATATATTTAATAATATAAATTTGAAGATAAAATATGATGACTTATCTTCATATTTTGCAGCTCCAGCCGTAACATCAGTGGACTTAGCATTTCAGCAACTTTCAGACTTCGCAACTCCAACCGTACAACATCAGTGGGCCTCAACATTTCAGCAACATGAGAAAATGAGTCCAACAGCATAATAACATTAGTCGAGTGATATAATAATGATGAATAAAATATACTTAATAATACGAATTTGAAGACAAAAATATGATGACTTATCTTCATGTTTTATAACTCCAGCCATATCACATCAGTGGACTTAACATTTCAGCAACATGATGAAGTGAATTCTTTCATGGTAACTTCATGTCTGAAAGGGAAATGTGTGCAACTGAAGGGAGAGAGAGTAAGTTCAACCGTGTGCATAGGTTGGTTAAGTTTATCCCCTTTCATCATACACTTAAATGACTTTCCCCATGTAATACTTTTTTAGTTTTTAGTCAAATATGAGTGATATTACCTTCCATAAGAAAGACTTTTGATTTTATAAGTTTTTGCCTTTCATAAGAAATGGCTTTTAGTAATAAGTTCTTGGAAGAATGTTTGATATATTTTAAGATGTGTGGAGATGGTAAGAAATATGTATATATTATGAGATATGGTGTTTGCAATATGTATAGGAATTATATGTAGATACTTTGTTGGACATGAATCTTGTATATGTATACTTTGTGAGACATGGAGTTTAGAGATGTATGAGAAGTATGTATGAGTATTTTGTGAGGAATGTGTTTTGTAAAATAAATGAAAGTATGAGATAGATAAATGAAGATTAAATGTAGTAAAGACTGCTGTTGGGATTGTTTTTTGTATTATGACATTAGTTATATTGCTTTATAAGAAGGAAGATTTTGTATGAGAAATAAAGAATGAGATAGAGATGTGTTTTGGGCAGCAAAAATGATGAAGTTTCAGAATAATGGAGTGTGGGAAAGATGGGTAATAGATAATGGTATGTTGTAACATGTGTGTTGTGTTGTTATCTATGAAGAGGGACTTTGTAAGAGAGATGGGAAAGTGTGAAAATGTGTATTTTGTAACAAAATGAGTGAAGTTTCTACATAAGAGGGTGAGAGAGGGATGAATCTGAGAGAGAGGATCAGAGAGGGAGATCAGAGAGGAGGGTAGAGAGAGAGAGAGACCCCTTAGTATGTAGCTTGGTCCTCTTTATATAAAGCTAAGGTATGTAACTAGATCAGAACTAGTTGAAGGGAAACTTAGCAAATCAGGAAAAATCTTTGACAAAGTAAGTGGTCCTTTGTTTTTTTGCCAAATGAAGAAAGTTTGAGACTTTAAGGCTGAAGTTATAGCTGTAACAGCTGTCAATCACAGCTGTTACAACATCATTTGCTTGGAGGAAAGTATTTGGCCTTAAATTCATGATTTGACTAAAGATGGTGAGATAAGCTTTATGAGATTTTTCTGGTACCACAGCTGGAGCCACTGCAGAATGTGCTGGAACTGTTTCAGCTTCTGCAGAAGCTATTTCTGCTTCTACTAGAGCTATCTGCAGCTTCTGCTGGAACTGTTTCTGCAAAACAGCTTCTGCTGGGGCTGTTTACAACTTCTACTGGGGCTATTTGCAATTTCTACTGGGGCTGTTTGCAGCTTCCACTAGAGCTGTTGTTGGTATTTTTTGGCTAAGTTTCCTCTCTTGGAAAAAATTATATATTTAGTCCATATATAATTTTGGTAAGTAATAGACTAGTTGGTTGATATTTGATGAAATTTTAGAGATGTAATTAAGATCCTTTTGCATTTTAACCAAATCTTGGAGAGTAAAGAGAGCATTTAATGCTAGATATGAGATATTAATATATATTTAGCCATGTGCTTGGAATTGATTTAGATGATAATAATATAATTTATATGAAATACTATAATTACATCTTTAAACTTATATTATATGATGAATATTAATTTTATCATTTTAAGTGTTATGTGATATGAGAAGCTTACCCAAATGTTACCTATTATACACTGACTTGTCAGATTTCAGAGAATTGGGAAAGATACGCCAAACAACATGCTTTCCTTTATCAACTTTGAACCACTGGAGCTTTACTGAACATACTTCTTGGCCCTCCAAACCATAACTCCCAAAATTCCCCAATGAGACTCATGAGCTTGGATCATAAGCAAAAAATGAGATGATGTGCCATGAACTTGAACCATGGGCTTTGACGCCTTTTTGTGTAAATATGGGCTCTTTTGGGTTTTAAAAGATGTTTTCCCAAAATCCATGATAATGTTGACGTGGTGCGGGTCATCAATGAAATGAAGTCATGTGGTGTGAAAAATTTGTCCTCAACACAAGGTGCAGTGCCTTATACATATTAATATTTATATTATACTTGGTTCATAAACAACATTACAGTCTTAGTCCTAAAACTTTTGATGTCAGCTATAAATTCAATCCTCAACATATTGATTGAGATCAACAAGGAATTTTTCTCCAATTTTTTGATATTTTATTTTATCTAAAATCACGCCCGAGACCTTTTTGGATATACACCACTATTAGTTTCTTTAAGACCTTCTTCCCTCTCCTAGTGTGTGCATTAAAAATACTTAGAAGTCTAAAAAAAATCACGCCCTTTGTTACCTCCTTAATTAATGTCATTTTTTTATTACTTATATTAATATTATTTTAGATCTTCTTCTATCACATTTTTGTTCTGCCGACTTAAATCAAACCAATCTTTCTGACTAGTGTATTACTCAAACTCTATTTTTTTTCAAGCATTACCAAATTATCTCAAACAATTCTCTCTCAAATTTTTGTTAAAAATTATTTTCATCTATCAATCTTAGCTTTATCATTTCAAATTAATCGACTGTCCTTATTTTGTTGTACAAACAAAATTAAACAAACCCATAGGCCATATGTTCAGCTCTAATACTCGGCTGGGCTTGAACTTACTGGACCCTTAAAACTTAACTGAGTACCTTTTTTTTTTTCTCCAGGACATTGGTCTAGTAATATGGACAAAACACTTCAGCCCAGCTTGATGGTTCTGTAAGTTTTACAATAATGGGCCAAGGTTTCATCATTTCACTTATGTTGAACTCTAACACTTGGCTGGGCTTGAAGGTACTGGACCCTTGAAACTTAACCGAGTACCTTTTTTTTTTTTTTTTTTTTCGGCCAGCACATTGAGCTAGTAAGATAGATAAAAACACTTCAGCCCGGCTCGATGATTTGTGTAAGTTTAGAACAATGGGCCAAGGTTTCATGATTTACAGTGGCTGAAATACATTATAGCCCAAAAATAAAATGGCCTTAGTACATGGAACCTGGGTTGAAATGTAGTAAATGGAAGACAGATATATTTCTGATACTATGGGCCTAATACAAACCGTTCAATAAAATCATTTATGGGCCAAATAAAAAATCAAAGTTTATAATCCCACCTCAGTTTTAAACAATGGGCCAAGGTTTCATCATTTCATTTGCTATACGCACAAGTTTTCAATGTATTCGGCCCAAAATAAAAATGGCTGAAGTACATGGAACCCTTTTTTTTTTTTTTTTTTTTTTTGGAGAAACAAAGTACATGGAACCTGGGTTGAAGTGTAGTAAATGGAAGGCAGTTATATGCTTATTTTCTGATATTTATGGGCCTAATATAGACAGTTCTGTAAAGTCATTTATAGGCTAAATGAAAAATCAATAGTTCATTTTGGGCTCTTGCATTCCTTGGGTTGATAACTTGAGATTTATACGGGATTTAGGCCCTTTCATTTCAGTGTCTCAACTCCTCCAAACTAGCCGATGGATGATGTAACAATGTATCTGGAGGCCCAAATCATTGTCTTCACAAGGAAAACACAAGGCAGATTTGAAATTTTTACATTTCAATCTCTGTTTTCTAAACATAAATATGCGTTTTAGGCTAAAGAAGGATGGTTAGAATATTAGCACTAAAACACTCCCCATTATATACTAAATAATTTCTTTCACCAAGTCCAATAACCTAGTTACATAATAATATAATATCACTATAAACTTGTTGATGGAACCTTTGTTAATTGATTGCCGGAACCTGTTGAAGACAATCCCCAACAAGCAAATAACTCACACCTATTGTGAAGCCAATCAATATGCTGATGCATTGGCCAAATTGGGAGCAAGCTCCCTATCATCTTTTGCTGTATTTTCTAGTCCACCACCTATGGTGGAAAGAATTATGGCTTTTGACAAAGCTAATTTGTATTGTAACAGACTAGTTAATTCCTAGTTTTATGCATTAATCATGGTTTATCAAAAAATAATAATAATATAATATCAGTGGCCTTCGTTGTTTTATGAAAACTTACCAATTATTCTACCCCTATAAGTTATAATTTTGTAACAAGCATCCACTTTGGGCCCCTAGAGTTTCTCATATTTCTCTCTCAAAAAAAAAAAAAAAAAAAAAAAAAAAAAAAAAAAGAGTTTTTCATATTTGCTATCATCATGAAAAAATCTTGTATACATTTGGTGTATACAACTCATGTGAGACTGACATGTGAATTTCATAACTGTGAGACTCACATGTCAGTCTCACATGAGTCTTATATGCCGGACGTATAAGATTAACTTTTCTATCAACGTAACCTCATTGAGTCACTATTTTTGGACTTTAGCCAGTTGGTTAAGTTAAAGCCTAGCATCGAAGCACTTAGAAAAGATCATAGAATATAGATGAGGTTTGTGATATGTCAAATAATAACAATGCCCTCAGAGGCTAGACATCCAAATAAAGCCAGAATATGGCAATGCAAAACTTTAGTATGATCACCCCCAAAAAAAAAAAAGAAAAAAAAAAAAGAAGAAGACGTTTCCCTTAGCCTGCGAACGAATTGGAGTCTTGACCTCTGACAAATTTTCTCCAATTTTCTGCTATTTTATTTTATCTAAAATCACTCCCTTTATTACAATCTTAATTAATATTTTTTTTAATTACTTATATTAATGTTATTTGTTTAAATATTCTTCTACCTATTTTTTGTTCCATCCACTTAAATCAAATCAATTTTTCCTACTAGTGTATTAATCAAACTCTCCTTTCAAACATTACCAAATTATCTCAAACAACTCTCCCTCAATTTTTCATTAATAGGAGACACTATTATTTTTAAATAAAATTATTCATTTATATATATATTCATCTTTCTTTGTATATTCATTTATTCATCTTAACTTTATCAATTTAACTGCTGGGCTGTGCTCATTTCATTTTACAAACAAAGTTAAGCAAACCCGTGGGCTATATGCTGAGCTCTGATACTTGGTTGGGCTTGAAGTTACTGGACCCATGAAACTAAAAAACTAAGTCCTTTATTTTTTCTCCAGAACATTGGACTAGTAATATATACAAAACACTTCAGCCCAGCTCCAAGATTTGTGTAAAATGTAGGTTTAAAAAATGGGCCAAAGTTTCATGGTTTGCAATACGCAGAAGCATTCAATGGCTGAAATATATGGAACCTGGGTTGAAGTGTTGTAAATGGAAGACAAGTATATTACTGTTATTATGGGCCAAATACTGTAAAGTCATTTATGGGCTTAATTAAAAATCAAAGTTCATAATCCCACCTCAATTTGCAGCTAAAGCCCATTTTGTGCTCTTGCATTCCGTGGACTGATAACTTGAGATTTATATGGGATTTAGGCCCCTTTCATTTCAGTGTCTCAAGTCTCAGCTCCTCCTAAGTGGCCCATGGATAATGTAACAATTTATCTGGATTCTTGAGGCCCAAATCATTGCATCATAAGAAAACGTAAGGCAGATTTGAATATTAGCAATATAACAACTCCCTAATATACCAAATAGTTTATTTAACCTAGTCCAATGACCTGGTAGCAAATTATCAGTAGCCTTCACTGGTTTAAGAAAATTTACCAATTATTCTACCCCCTAAAAGTTATAATTTTGTAACAAGCATCCACTTTGGGCCCTTGAAGTTACTCACATTTGCGGCCAAAATGGCCCATTAGCATGTTTTTTTGAACTATTTAGCAGCAGAGCACTATTTCGGAACTATATAGCAATATACCACTTTTTCTGGTATTCGAGCTTGGTGAGCTCGAGTACCATGTTTTTTACTGGTCAAACATCTTCTCAAAAAAAAAAACGCCGTTATAGGGCCCGAAAACGTCACTATAGGGCTTAAAAACGCCACTATAGGGCCCCTTGAACCTGTTATGGGGACTTATAAAAAAATTTTGCAGGAAGACGCCGCTATAGGGCCTGAAAACGTCACTATAGAGCCCCTTAACCTGGTATGGGGGCTTAAAAACGCCGCTATAGGGCCCGAAAACGTCACTATAGGGCTTAAAAACGCCACTATAAGGCTCCTTGAATATGAGACGATAGTGGATAAAAAAACATGGTACTCGAGCTCACCAAGCTCGAGTACCAGAAAAAGTGGTATATTGCTATATAGTTCCGAAACAGTGCTCTGTTGCTAAATAGTTCAAAAAAACATGCTAATGGGCCATTTTGGCCCACATTTGCTATCAACATGACCTCAATGGACCCAGTTACAGTTTTTGGACTTTAGCCAGTTGGCTAAGTTTAAGCCCAACATAGAAGAACTTTCAAGTACAATAGACCATATAGATTATAGATGAAGACTGCGGTGTGTCAAATAATAATAGTTTGACTGTTGGAGGTTGGCAATGCAAAACTTTAGCATGAATGTATAGAATCCGTTTCGCTGTGGTGTTTAAGTATTGTTGTTTAAAATGATATGAAAACTATGGTTTAAAAAGTATTGTGAAAACATGTGTTTAAATACTTATAATGTAAAAAATATGTTTGATAGTTGATACCATGTTTCAAATAACATATTTCAAATAACACACCCAGCAAAGATCCACACCAGAAGGGTCTAGGCCTACTACAGTTGGTCAAGAACCCAACAACGTCCTTCTATCAAAGTTGTTGACTCAAACCCCGTTCAACCAGGTGGAAGTTCTCACACCCAATAAATATAACAGCATTATATATTTCATTAGACCTTCGTCAACTTGCAGATTTCATATAGCACTCTTGCTTTCTGGAAGCTAACTTTATTCCCACCTATGCTAATGCTGCCCTTCATTCTAAATAAGTAATGTGCATACATTTAATGTGGTTCAAACTTCAACCCCTAGGAGAAAGAATATTATCTGGTTTATAAAATTATAAATATCGAGCAGAAAATGCAAAATTTTATGCATAGGAATCTTGATGATTTCTATTTCATAATAAACTTATTATAAACTTGAAATGATAAACTCTCTTTATTCTGTCAGTCACCCAAAATTTTTTTTTTTTTCAATAGTCTATAACAACCAAGTGTACGGACATGCATTAACTCAAGTAAAAATTGTCAAAGATTGACATTTCCATTCATTTAAATGTGTTCATTCTGTAGGATTGGGACCTTGAACTCAAAGACTATTTTTAGGGAAACTTCAGGAGTCAATTTGTGATTCATCATTTCATATAGTATGTTTCAAATGTCAACTATTAGATAAGTTGGTTGGACAATAGAGTTCTATTCTTCGAAAACATGGTTTGAAGTTTCATATTAACCTAGAAGGTACCATGGACCAGTGGTCAAGTCCCGCAATTTGATTCCAATTTGCAAAATTTATATACACATGTATTCAGTATGCACATACACTCAAACATATATGTAGTACTTGATATATAAAAAGCTATTCATATATATATATTGAGTGATATTTTGATATTATAAGAAAACCCACAAAATAGTAACATTTTCATTATATTTTGTTTATTTGTAAAGGAATTTCTGCTTGAATACACCATGATCCAATTTCTTTTCAAAGTCGAAATTCCACTTAAGAATGAAAGTTTCCAAATAGTTAAATAGACACTAAATACAACTTATGTAAGTTTATGTTACTATTTAATTTATTCTCAAAAAAAAAAAAAAGTTACTATTTAATTACACCAAAATTTTATTTCTTATTAAACAAATTTTAATGGAGAATAAATTATTTAACAGAGGTCCTATTAGCTTTTTTCTATAAGGTAACAATAAAGTTCTTTTTCTTAATTTTCTTCATTTTTTTTTCTTGTCTTTTGTCTTCTTTTGAACTTAAAATACATTAATAAAATAAGAAAACTTTCTTTCTTGAAGGAATGAATTTTGACATATAAAAGAGATAATAATATAATTGACTGTATGTATGATAACAAAATTAATATAACAACAAGAAATACATAAATTAAATTCACTAAAAAAAATATGAGAGAAAAATAAAATTGTAATTGGGGAGGGGAGGGGAAATTTATTTGATAAATATTAGTTTTTATTTTTATTTTTTAAATTTTAAATTTTTGGCTAGCAGTAATAAAACTCATAATTATTCCATTAGTATTTTCTTTTCCTTTTTCCTTTCCTTTAAATTAAGTTTAGTAATTCATTGCCACCTTGTTTTTTTTTTTTTTTTGAAAAATAATAAAAAATTTTGTAATTTTTACAAAATATCCATAATTGACGTAATTGTTAACATGATTGGTACCACAATAATGGATTCAACTTGGCTCTACTGCTCCCATATGCATTGGACCTGTATCAAACACTTACCACAAGTCCACATCCCAATAGGCCTAATGCACAAGAGCACAAGATCAGGCATTTGTCTCTACATCAACAATATGATAATAAATTCTTGAACTGTATATATATTTTTTTTGTATTTAAAAATTGGCACATCAATTATAAGATTTATTTAATGAAATCTTTCCTAATCACCACGTGTGTCACTCTTATGTTTATATGCATAGTATGATGCACGAGCTTTTCCACAATACCAAAAACATGCAGACGAAGTTTGGAAAAGCCTTCATCCAAATCAAGTCTCCTTTATTCTCTAATTATTTTTTTTATTTTTCTTGTCTCTTTAGTCTTTATAATAGAATAGAGTCTATAGCTAGACTTTTGGCCGTAGTTGCCATCATCACCATTTAATTTTTGGAGACTATTAATAACTATATAAAATTGTATTAGGCGCCTTACTTTTCTTTATATATATTCCTAAAAATCTCAAATTTTAAGACTTTCTTTTTTGGTTGAGAATCTTTTAAGACATAATTTTATATGATATCATCTACCCGATCTTATCCTTGTATATATTATTGCATTAACTTATATTTTATAACTTAGAATACTATGTTGGAAATTATACATTAAAATATTACTGTTTATTCTGCATTAATTTAAAGTACTGTATTTTTCAATCAAATTTTTTCCTGGAATACTGTATTTTTCAACCAAAAAAAAAAAAAAGAGGAAGTTCGATGAAATTTTGAAATTAATTAATGACTGCCGTTTAAATGTTTGTTGCTTTTTTCTTATTAGAAGTCGAACAGCCCAAAAAGTTGGAAAAAGAAAAAAAAAGTCTTGTGTGCGTGAGCGTGATGTTTGTGTTTTACTAATTACATACATTTTCTTCTAAAAAACAAAAACTGCGTACATTGATAAAATAATTTGAAAATGACATTATGCTAAGAAAAATTTCAAAACACTATTCTAGGAAAAAAATGTGGGTGGCTCATGAAGATTTTTATTTCCTAGCAAAAGAATAAACTATTTGATCAGTTTAAAATCTTGGCTCCTTTGGTGCCGAAGATGCCCAAAAACAATAAATAAATAGAACGATTAGTTATAGGGATAAACTATATATGATAAGATGATGTCCTAAGATGTTTGATAGGATATCAGCTGATTTCTTCGTATTTGTGGATTTTTTTATAACAATTTAGATTACTGATTTACTGTAGATTAAAGAGATTTTATATATATAATAGATGTTTAACCATGTTTAAATATAACTTAATTAATTGACATTTCTGATATGTTTATAACATCTAGGATTCAAATTCTCATTCTATTGTAACTATATAAAAATAAAATAAAATAAATAAAAAGCTTCAAATATAAGATACAATATAATTCACTTTACTTTATACTAACTTTAAAAAAATAATAATAATAATAAAACATTAAGAAAATTTTAAAAACTGTCCACTTTTATAATTTGTACACTTATTCAGTACACGTTCAATCTGTAAACATTTTGCTGTCAAATTTGAAAAAAAAAATGATAGGTTCTATCATTTTTTTTTTTTTTGGGAGCAAAATAACTCTATCAAATTTGATAGGACACAACCCTTTCATAATTCATCTCTTAATTATATATGAATTTTCAAAGTCAAAATGAATATATATATACATATATATAAAATCCAACTCACAAGATTATATAACATAACTGGTCGCTTCCAATATATGATGATAATACTATAATAACAAGAAAGATATAATAAAAAAAAAGGCAGCTCGGGCCTATTAAAAAAGACAGTAAGTATAAAAAAAAGGCAACTCTTAATTATTATTATTATTATTATTTTCAGTATAATAAAAGTAGTGGTGGTCCTTGAACGCATTTGGAATTCTTTGTTTGAATTTGGCTGTACAGAAAGTCCAAAGCCTACAGCCGCCACACTTGTCAATTTCTTTATATCCTTCTAGAAGAGTATCCAATTCATTTCACATGCCAGCTTTCTGGACAAATCACAGCAACCCCTCATTAATTATACTCTCTCTTTCAAAAGGAGAAAATCAAGATTTCCAACTTCACATTCCTATTATTACAGATAAGCATAACTACTTTTGTTACACAAATTAAGGGATATTTAACACATATACTTGTTCACAAATCATAAAATAATATTGTATTATTACTTCTTCTTCTTTTTTAAGAAATAATTTTAATTTATAATGTCTACTCATGATAATTGTTCTTTATCATTCAACTAAGACACTAATGAACATTTTAGTATAAACATGAATTAAATCCAAAATATTTTATCCAACAATAAAAAACATTTCTAATTTAGCTAACTAAAAGTCTGAAATCCATGCCATTAACGAAAAGATGTTGGCATGTTTTAAAAGATTGTAGTACACTGCCATGCCTGATGCCTTCTATCCAAATCATTGGCCAAGTAAAATAAGTATAAATAAAAAAATATAGAGGAAAAAAATTTATGCAAAATGCATTTAAAAAGACATCTAAAACTTTAATGTATTAACTAAAACCTACTCTAGAGCCTACAAAATTACTTTTGAAATTAAGTCTATGTTATTAGGGATTTTTTATTTTTATTTTTTTATTTATACAAGATATAAGTGTATATTTGTATGAAGTTACTTCCTGGAGACTTGAATTTCGGTCATCATCCCTACACTCCACAAACACTTATACTTGTGCAGTAACTATCGCTTTAAAGGTGTGCGGTGATAAATAATATTTTAAATAATATTAGGGAAAAGTTAATGAATGCCCCGAAGGGCATTGATTTAAATAATATTTTTAGAAATTTTTTTAATAAAAAATTTCTAATTTTTTTATATTCACATAAAAGTAGTATCAAACTTTTTAAAAATAATTTATTAACAATTATTCTAAAAGTATCGTTAACATGACTCATGTTATTATATCCCAATATTTTGCCAAGTTTCTCCTTTGAATAATCCCACTAAAGTTTAAGGAAAAAAGAGAGTTTATTAAAAGAAAGATGCCTATTTTCAGATATTAATGGTGTAAGTTCAGTTGATTTTTAGGCTTTTGAAAGAACATTGCTGTATTCAGACTCCCTCTCTCCTTTTTGAGAAAAAAAAAAAAAAAAAATCAAAGTTGTACAGCTAAATGAACAAAAAAGACCAAAGAAATAAAGAAAGAGAGAGGAAGGCGCTTTACCGAATAAAATTCAACAAAATATTTTATGAATTTGTTCTTACGACACTAAAAGATATACATAACAACATAACAAAGTCTAAAAATGTGAACAGTCAAATATAAAAATAATCTTTGTAATAATATGTTGACTGGACTAAAACTTCTTCACTTAAAATTCAAACGATCTGGTTGGAGCCTTACCGGCAGGGGCTGTATTCAAGATTTCCCCAATATCCATATAGGCCTAACTGTAAGAGAGTACATTAAAAAATCAAAAGCCCTTATGTCCTTTTTTTTTTTTTTTTTTCTATCTCTTTTTTCTACTTTAATTTTACGCTAATTAATAAGTTTTTATTTGATTAATAATTTAAAAATCTTACCATTGTATTATTTGTTCCCTATATTCTTAATATATACCAAATATCCTGATAATTGAATATTGTTTATTTTTTATTCTAAATTCATGTTTTGTATATAATTTTAAAGTTCAAAAAAAAAAAACTTAAATTTTAAAATTTTCTTAAATAAGATACTAGTTATTAATATATGTTTGTCTAAATGTTTCGTATGCATGAAAGGCATATGGAGCAAAAAAAATCCAAGGGTTAAGAATAAGAGTCTAAATTTGGTAAGGACGGAATGTAAAACTCATGTTTTATACCATCTAATAAGAGATTGTCACTCCAACATTTTACTTAAAATTAAATACATCTTACCACACCTAATAACATCTCAATAAACTCCTAATATGATTGGATTTAAATATAGATATTAGAATTGATTAGGTGTAATTATACTTATTCTTAAATATGTAATAATATAATATGACATGTTGAGATTGAAGGGGTCAAACATGAGTTTTATACTACATCCTTACATAATTTAATCTTTAAGAATAAAAGTTCATGCTAGTAATGAGTTCATGTAAAAATAATTAATTTGATACTCATAACTTATCGCTTAAACAAGTTTTAGAACTGTGTACAGTAGTTGTTTCACTTGACTTTTTGATACACTAAATGCAAGTATACATTCTAATATACTTTCTTTTTCGATAATAACAATTAAATAATATTTTTTAAAACAAGTAATAAAATTATTAGTTTTTTATCATCAAATCAAGACACCAATCAATTTTTTTATAGACAAAAATTGAATCTCAAATCTTTTATATAACTGTTAAAGACTTTATCCATTCAACTAACTGCAATCCACAAATTATTACTATTTTAATATCAGCCATCTACATTATTACTAATAAACTAACAAAAAGTCAAAAATCAATGCATCGTACACCACCACCAACCCATTTAATGAGTTTTTTTTCACTAAAAATTCAGAGAGTCAATTTTCTTCGGAACCTTCGCTAAAAAACCAAACAAAACCTACCCACGTGTCGGTCATCCATGACCCAACACCAACGTCAGTCTCTCCGACCCAACTCGCTCGGGAAAAGCCAAAGAAATTTCCTCATTGGACCCCACACCCCTTCTCTTGACTCCCACGCTTCCTCTCGCTCTCTCTTTCATATATAAACCTTTCTCTCTCTCAGAAATTCTCACTCTCTCACACATTACATTTACTAAACTCAGAAACAAAAAAACAATGCTCTTCAGCTCCAATCCCAACCGTCCGATCTGGACTCTGATCGGATTTCTTTTTATATGTCCGGAGGTGATGATCAAATGGGCCGCGGCCCAGCCCGGCCCAGACTCTCAGTACCAGTACGCGAAGTTCAGCCCGTCGATGGCGATAATCGTGGTGGTGCTGATCGCCGCTCTTTTCTTCATGGGATTTTTCTCGATCTACGTCCGCCACTGCTCTCAGGCCTCGTCCAGCTCCAACAGCATCCGAATGAGAGGCCTCTCCCGACGCGCTGCCGCGGCGCGTGGGCTCGACGCGGCGGTCATCGAGACGTTCCCGACCTTGGTCTACTCCGCCGTGAAGGGGCTCAAGATCGGGAAGGGCGCGTTGGAGTGCGCGGTGTGCCTGAACGAGTTCGAGGACGACGAGAGGCTGCGCTTGATTCCGAAATGCGACCACGTGTTCCACCCCGAGTGCATCGACGCGTGGCTGGCTTCGCACACTACTTGCCCGGTTTGTCGGGCTAATCTCGTTCCGGAACCGGGCGAGTCGGTTCGCCGGGTCGCCGAGCTGGACCTGCCCGAGTTGGACCTCGAGGGGCAATACGACGACGGTTTGGAGTCTGTGCACAACAGAGAGGCGGAAGTTGAGGAAGTGGGAGATGGGGAGAGAGAGAAAGAAAAGGATGAAATGTTGGAGGTTTTAAATGTGAATCAAACTTTGAAGAGGAACCGTACACGTGGCGGTGGATCTCGATCCAACCGTGTGCGGAAGTTGTTATTCCCGCGGTCCCACTCGACCGGACACTCCCTGGTCCAACCGGGTGAGAACACGGACCGGTTCACTCTACGGCTTCCAGTTGAAGTGAGGAAGCAAGTAATGAACCGGCAGTTGAACCGGGCCACGAGCATGGTTTTGTTGCCGAGGGAAGGGAGTTCGAGGCTAGGGTATCGAAATGGTGGAGAGGAGAGTAGTCGGGGGAAGAGTTATAGGCGGCTCGAGAAATTGGACCCCATGGTTAAGTCGGACCGCTGGGTGTTTACCATGGCACCACCATTCTTAGTGAGGGCATCATCATTGAGGTCACCAAGAGTGGCAACAAATAGTGGTGAGGGAACTTCGGCCCAACCAGTTAGACCAGTGGGGTTTGTAAGTGACTCGGCTCGACCCCCGGTTTAAGGCCAATTTTGATTCTTCAACATAGATTTAGTATATTTTGTTTTATTTATTTATTTTTCTTTTATTTTTTGGGTATTTTTTTAATTTTATGTCATTACTTGGTCTCAATTTGTAAAATATATAAATGTACTATTTTTTTGTATGTAAGATGAACATAACAATCCTGACATTAAAAGTCAATTTGATCAAGCTGCTAGGATTCTGTCTATGTCAAACTTTGATTTTATAATACATTGGCAAAAATTGTGTCATAAAAAAAAGAAAAAAAGGAAAGATAGATAGATAAGGTAGATAGCTGTTTTGAGTTCTGCACTGGTTGGTGCTAAGCCTACCTAAGTTGTGGAAACAATTACAACTTGACTATGCTTTTTTTGGTTGCCAATGCATTATTTTTCTGGCCATGTACATTTTTGTCAACAAGTTATAATAACCACCATTGAGGACAACTTGTGCTTATGCTAGATGGGGCTGTCGGAAAAAAATGTTGTTATAACTTACTCTACTCATCCCGAGAAAAAAACAAAAAAAACATGTTGGAGTTCAATGTTGTTGATCTATAATAATAATAATTGAGGGAAGAGAAATTGCAATTGCCTCTTTTCTTTTTGACTGCTTCCTTAATTAAATGATGTGATTTAAAGTTTTTTGTTTGGCAGCTTATGGAAATTGCCAAATACGAAATGGTTACGGCAACATTAATGAATCTCATACACGAATCATTTATGTGCCTCTTGGTTTTTGTGAAAATTCCCCTAATGAGATACACTTTTTTTACTTCTTTATTCGTTTCATTGATTCTTTTTAATTAGGTAAACTCCTTTAGACTTGTAAATGGAATTTAGTTTAGACCGATAAGGACGTTGTTCTCATGCTATGGTGACGTTTTCCTTGCTTCAATGATGGGTCAATTGCCTTAATTGACCGCAAGGGCAACCATATGGGAATGCCATTTGTAAACGCTAAAATTGATTTTAACGTCGTTGCACCCTCTTGTTACTCAAACTTTGTGTAAAGCCCAATGGTTCTCTCTCTCGGTCTTCAACTTGGAACTAGAGTTATAAGTCATAACTAACGTTACCCAATTTGCAAGTTGGGAAGTACATATATGATACATCAGGCTTTTAAGTTTGATCAGCTTTAATTCCTTTTGCCTTTACAGTTTCTTTTCTCTTTAGCACTGGCTTGCACTTACGGCAATAAATCCCAGCCTCTTTCTTTGACTTCGGTGAAAAAGCAAGAATACAATATAAGTGCTATCTCCAACTCCAAAGCAAAGTTAGATCTTGAATTCTTTAGTCCTTGTCCGATTATTCATCAATTGCAACCAATGATTCTGTCAAATGAATGAAAGTTGAAACACACGACTTTGCGTGCCGTGTTTAAAATATTACACTCCCCGTCTTATTTTATTTGTCCTGTTTAAAAAATTAAACTTTATAAGATAACATAATTTATTATCTTGTTTATCTTTTAAAATTGTATAAGTTTTCAAATTCTTAAATAAATTTATCAAAAAATTGAATTATTAATAAAATAAGAATGTAATAGGAACATTCGACTGCAGGAGCTTGATCTCTCGTTTCCACCGGATTCTTTTCAAGCACTGCTACCGGGAAGCAAACCGGTGTGCAGATAGTTTAGCTAGGTTGAGTATTAGTCAAGAAGCTGATATTGCTTACTATGAAAGCCCGCCTGTGAGCACTCTTAAGGCTTATGAGGATGATTGTAAGGGTTTTTACCTGTCCAGGCTGTGTCCTGTTTCTCTTGTTCTTCCTTAGTTTTGTTTTAATGATATCGTCTATTACCAAAAAAAAAAAAAAAAAAAAAGAATGTAATAGGAACATTAGTAAATTAATGATTTTTATTTTTAGAAATAGGACAATATTTTGGGACATCTCAAAATAGAATAGAGGACAAACAAAGTGAGATGGAGGTAATAGTACAGTTAATGAGTGCTTTTAAGACATTTTTTAGTGAATTATTTTATAAAAATTTTGATATAACTTTTATGAGAAATAAAAAATGTTGTCAAAAAATCAATTCTTTTTTTTATAATTTTTTTTTAAAAATAATTTATTAACAAACGCTTTAGGACATTCGACTAATTTTTTTTCCCTTAAAATATTTTAAGCTCAACTGTCAATGATAGGTAGGTCGATGTTGATCACCGCCATATGTAAGGTGTGTTCCAACTGTCCAAGGCTATTGGAGATGGTGATTATGGTCCCAGGTCTTGGCTGTTATCAAATTTTAATGGGCGTAGCAGTATCTGAATAGGTTGTAACTATCAACCCTCTAAAATTCATTATCTTTTGTTGCAATCCTGCCCTAAAATAAAGAGACTTCTCACATCACGTGTTATGTTGTGTCCATTACAAACTCCACTTTCTTTGGATATATAAATTATTGTGTGCGTTTGTTATACATTAGCATTTTAGGCTGCATTGGCTACATAACTTAACTTACAATCCTATACTCATAAATTAAAAAAAAAAAAAAAAACCATCCAGTGTACAAACTACAAAACTTTCATTTTTATAGACTGAGAAAAGTTGTATCCAGTATACAATACTACAATCCTACACGATACCACTTGGGTGCAACACGCGTTTGTAAACATTGGCAGCTGTGACTTGGCCTATATTTGGACTCTTTTACAGAAATCTTTCTAAATCATTTTTCTTTTCTTTTTTTCATTTATTTTGTTGTTATGTAATTGTTTTTACATGTTAAGGGCCAGCAAACAAAATATTTTAACGTGGACAGAATAAAAACAATTAGTTTCCTGCATTGAAAGGGGCCAACAAACAAGTTGTTATAGTTAATTTTTTATGAAGATTCATGTCAAATTCATGGAAAGGGCCAAGGCCGGTCAATTTTGACTGTTTCCCTAATGATATAATAAGGTTTGAGTTTTTGGATAACATTTCATTTTCAGTGCTAATTGTTTGACATTTCTTGAAATCAACCTCTTGCTTAGTAATTTCCTCATGAGGAAAGGAGTCGCACAATGAAAAAAAAAATGGTTCATTATTTGTGGGTGTTTTTGAGTTTACCAGTGAAATGAAATAGCTTGGTCAGTTGCATTGCATGTGAACTTTGCGAGTGTTCGTGGAATCTAATACCATCTCTTTGTATTCCATCAACTTCAATGTTCCACGGTTCCACCACTTGCAGGAAATATATGTTAAATTAATTCATGGCCATTCTTTCAGACACACACCATAGTCTATGGATACTTAGCTTTGTATGTTAGGTTCTACAAAGGCTGGTTAGTCTTTTTTTTTTCTTTTTATAGTAAAAAGAGAGTTTTTGGCGTGAACTCGTTAACCACGCCACGTGACCCAATGAGTAATACCACGTGTAACACCGAGATTTTGATGTGGTTATCATCGCACATTTATTTAAGCGTCATTACTCCAATCACTCAACTTCTGCTAAGTATCATGTGAAACGAGAATTCATGGTGTTAAGCTAGTCAAACTTTTCAAGCCTATATATACCTAGACTCACTCCAACTCCAAGTGGCTCATAAAAAATGTTAGGACTTAGTTTAGGTCCAATGCATCTAATGCACTAGATCCAGTCAGATGGTGACACGTGTCTAAAAATGGACACATATCATCATCTCAACAAGTCCAGTACTACTGGACATTGAACATAAATTTGACCCAAAATGCTGATGCTGCACTTTTACCTACTCATTTAATGTCATTATGGTTGAGATGGCTGCTAAAGTAGTCTATGACTTGCAATGCTACATGCTCGTGATCCCAGATTCTCAGCACCCTAGATAAAGTCTGCCAAAAAACCAAATAAAGTCACTCCTTCTTTTACTTCAAGTTCCCCCAACTTCTCACATGTTCTAAATCCTTGAAATTGTTTATCTTATCTGAAAAAAATTGATTGAGATGTCTAAAGATTAATCACTTTTTGGTTAAGTTCATACAAGCAACACAAAAATGCATTTCACTATGATGTTTCACATGTTTAATGTGTTTTTTTTTTTTTTTTTGAGAATCACATGTTCAATGTTTTACTACAACAAAAGCAGGCTATGGTGACGAAATCTAGTGAAAGTAAACAATTTCGTCTCCAAATAATAACATTTAGTGAGGAAAAGAAGAATTTGTCATCAAATATTATAAAAATTTTAAAATTGGTGACGAAATCAATATTTCGTCAGCAAAGATGTACCAATTGGTGACGAAATATTTATTTCGTCACTATAGGTCATAAAAAAAGGCAAACCTAGGGTGACAAAATATTCATGTCACCAAAGACTTACTAGAGGTGACAAAATTCTAAATTCGTCACCCAATATTAGGATGTAGGTGTAAATTTTCGTCACCTATTGTTTAACCAAAGACTAACCGAAGGTGACGAAATTCCAAATTCATCATCCAATATTAAGATGGAGGTATTTTTGGTGACGAAATAAGTGTTCATCACCTATTGTTTACAAATAATTAAGGATGACCATGGGTAGGGTATACCCATATATACCTGACCCAATTAATTTATCCATGGATATCTGATTACCTTACCCAATTGTTATCCAGTCTGTTTATCCATAGATATCCATACCCTACCCAAAGCCGATTTTTATAAAATCACCAAATATGCTAAAAAACTACTAAAATGACCAATATATCCTCAAAATCTCTAAAATAAGCAAAATACCCATGAAACCTTTAAAATACCCATGAGATTGGTGGCAAAAAGATATTTTTTGTGGGACTACTTGAACTCAAATAATTTTCTATAAAGTTTGGAAGCTAAGACAATTTTTTAGTAAACAAAATATGACATTCAGTTTCCCCTACAAAAGGTAAGTGAGAATTAGAATTTAATCTTTGCTGTTGATGAGGGGAAAATAAGGAAACTCAAAATTTTTTTTTTTTCAATCACCATAATTGAAAAATAAATTGATTGTGACTGGGACATTATAGCCAACCTAAACCAAAACATGACCAACCTATAGGCAATAGCATGCAAACCGAACTTCTGTTCTGTTCTGGAAGAACTTCTGGCCCAGGCCTATTCTAAATTTTGACACATCCAAAACCTTAATCTAGTCCAAGGTGAAGGCCTGGCAATAAAACTATACATTATTGAAATATAAATGCTTAGAAGGTTTTGTTTTTTAATATTAAAAAAAAAAAAAAAACCAAAAAGATAAAGAGTTTTTATTCAAAAAATATCATTTTCAACAATTGAATGGAAAAAGGAGAGACATTCTTCCAACAAGATTAACACCTCTTCATCCTCTTTAGCAGCTCAGCCAAATGAGCAACACGATTACATAAGTTGTAACATGGATTTTATTTTGGTGATGATTTGTGGTTAAAAGTTAAAACTTCAATTTGGATGCGTTGCCCATGAGATGTTTTTGGAAATATATGGAATTTGTTTTACCTATTCAGCTCTTAAAAATTATACGTTTTCAAATAAAATAATTTTTGGTTAGCAACAATTTTTTTGCCTTTCATTTTATTTTATTTTATTTTTTGAGGGAATTGTCTTTTATTTTCTCAAAATGGGTTTTGAGACTTTGAGTTATATCATGTCAAATATAATTTTTATTCTAAAAATAGCAAGAAACAAATGTTTTCCCAATCTTGGAAAAAAATTTAGTGTTCTAGAACAGTTTTAAAAAAATTGCTACCAAACACACCCTTATTAAATCTAAGATTTTTCAACCTGCAGAAAAAGTTTAGAAATTTCCAAAAGTGATGAAAGAAGTACAGCTTAAAAAAAAAAAAAAAAATTCATTTACACAAAGAACTTTTTTTTATTAGACAATAAGAAAAGAGTTTATACCAAATATATTACATTATTGGGTTGTTTAACAAAAGAGGGTCATTCTCTACTGTTACCCCAACCCATAATATCTAGCAACATAATTAGCTGTACAAAAGAGGGACAGTGAGTATGTTCTCTTATTTTATCTACTTGATTTCTGCCACTTTTTGCCAAAACTTATGCTCAACTGTTTCTCTCATAATATAGTATTATACGTATTGTAGTTAAACCGTCCATTGCCTCTCTAAAAGCCTCCCACAATCACAATGCAAAACAGGAACAAACGTACCGGGAAATCACTACACCAAAATAATTAAGTATATTACATCAAGGGTTAATATAACAAAATTAGTATAACAGTATTAGACATAATATCACATTTACAAATTAAAAGTCGTTGCAATAATAGCTTAAAAGTTAAAAATGGTAAATTATTACTTTATTAATAATTAGTAACAATAACTTATAATTTTTAGTTACAATAGTGGCATGAATACTAAATTGCATTAAGAATATTTTTTTGCAATGACATAAATTAAAGAAATCGTTATAATAACTTGATACCAATTATTTAAGCTTATTACACACATACACACACACATAAATACATTTGCTGTAATAAGTTGTCACTTAGGCTGCGTTTGAATCGACTTCAAAGTGATTCCGGAAATGATTTTCCGGAAAATGCATGCGTTTGGCTGTCACGGAAAACATTATTTTCCGGAAAATGATTTCCGGTTAACCACAAATTTCCCCTTTGACCACGGAAATCCATTTCTGCCTTCATTTTCACTTCAATTCACTTCCGGAAAAGAGAGAGAGAGAGAGAGAGAGAGAGAGAGAGAGAGAAGAGAGAGCCCAGATCAGAGAGAGAGAGGGACGATCGCGCCGACGAGCGGCGCGGTGCACGATCGCGATCGTCGATCGAGCGGCGCGATCGACGAGTGCGCTCGTCTCTCGTCGATCGACGAGAGACGAGCGCGTTCGTCCGAGCGATCGACGAGAGATGAGCGCGTTCGTCCGACGAGCGCGCTCGTCGGACGCTCGTCAGACGAGCGTTTTGCCGGATTTGATGCATTTTCTGGTAAAATGATGAAATGAACCAAACACCAAAATTAATTTTCCGTAAAATGAATTTTGTGACAGCCAAACACATGAAAACGTTTTCCTTTCCGGAAAATAGCATTTCCGGAAAATAAAATATTTTCCAGAAATGATTTTACGCGAACCAAACACAGCCTTAGAAATTTCTATTGTAATAGATTGCAAAATAATTAGTATTAAGTTATTACAATGATTTCTTCAATTAAAGTTATAGCAAAAAAAAATTTCTTAATACAATTTTGTATTAAAACCTTTATTTCAACAGAAAATTATAAGTTATTGCAACTAATTATTATTAATGTAATAATTTACCACTTTTAAGTTACTATTGCAACAGATTTTAATTCGTAGATTGATATCATGTCTAATACCACTATACTAATTTTGTTGTATTAACATTTGATGTAATAGACTTATTTTGGTGTAATGAAAAGAAAAAGAGTGAGAGGTTGGCAAATAATTATTTGTGTAACACGTTAAAACTTTATGTCACCAAAAATGTTAAGTGAGTCAATATTTGCAACATAAGAAATTATTTATTTTTGATAATCTGATGAGTATGATATAATTTGAAGGTTGAAACTATATTGTCTACTTCATAATAATAATTCTTTTTTATTAGGTTAAAACACCAACTAATTTTTGGTGTAAATAGAATTTGAACCTATGTATTTCTATTGTAACAACGGTGCTTTGTGGAAAGATGTAGTAAAAATAAAACTTTAAAAAAAAAACTTTATAAATAGACATTTATTAAGTCAAACACTTTCAACTTGAAAAGTTTAGAATAGGAGCATGCATCTAACTCACCAACCCAACGAAACCGACCCAATTCAACCCAAATTGACACCTTGAGTTGGTTTTTATAGGTTGGTGAGTCGGGTTGGGTTGCAATTCTATTTTGAGTTTCATATTGGGTCGAATTCAGGTTGATAGTTCTTTTAACCCATCTAACCTAACCTGACCCACTATACGCATATAAATTTATTTTATAACTCTTGTTTTCATATTTTATTTTGATTCATTCCAGTATTATGAGAATTAGTTTTGATAAATTCAAAATTTTGGAATATAAATATTTAGGTATATTATAAATTGTAATAATATATTATTAAGAAAAGCTTAAATAGTCAGTCTAAATTTCTTTACAAGAGATGAAACAATGCAACACAATACACCGGATTGAGAGTTTCTAAACCCGACCTTAGCAGGTTAGGTTGGAAAAACCCTGTGACTCGACCCAACCCAATTTTACAAAGTGCTGCAACAGATGAAGTGGGTACTATACAATCCAAACGTAATGGGTTGGATTTCTGTGAGAATTGAAATCATTCCCATCGAAAGGCCCAGCCCAAGTCTGATAAACACTACCACTCGTTGTGTCTCTCTGCAACAGTCTGAGAAACAGAAAAGAAAAAAAAAAAATGGAGAATGAGGAAGAGGAAGGTCAACAAAACTCACAGCAAAACCAGCACAAGAGGAACAAGAGCTCCTCTTCCTCAACAGTGATAAAGATACCATCTTACCAGGAAGTTATTGAGAGCTCACAGTCAAAGTCAACCCCACCTTCTCTCTTCAACCCTTCCAAGTCCTTCTCTCAAGCCTTCTCTTTCATCAAATCCTCTGAGTTCTACACCCCACCACCACAACCACCACCACCCTCCTCCAATAACACTTCCTCTTCACAGTCCTCACAGGCCTTGAATGGCACTGTTTCCAGGTACCCATTTGGCCCTTTTCAATTCTAAATTCATTGGTGGTGTTGTTTCTGTTTGTTTTGGTTCAAAGTTGGGTTTTTTAGGAGATTTTATGGTGGTATATTTTATTCTCGAGTTACCCATTTGCCTGTTTATTCAAAACTGTTATCTTTTTTGTTTGTCTATAAGAGTACTTTGTTGTTTTTTGTTTGGGGAAATTGGGTTATTGTTTTTTCTGGAGAAAGTTTGGTTTCTGGGAGATTTCTATGGTTCTAGAATTTAGAATTGAGGTACCCATTTGGGTTATATTGGAGGAAAGTTAGTTTCTGGGAAAATGTTGGGTTATTGTTTGGTTTGGTGGAAAGTGACTATGGGGAGGTTTTGTGATCGTTTTCTTGGTTTTGGTGGATTTGAGAATGGAGGGAAAGGAAATCTGGTGGCTTGAGGATTCTATTGGAGTAAAACTTAGTTACTGTTCCTTGGCTTCATTAAGTTAGATTCTCCAGTTAATTTAAACTCAGCTGTATTGAATTTAATTGTCATTGGAAAAGATAACAATGTTTGTGATTTATTTTTCAATGCAACCATACATTTGAATTTAACCAGGGAACCTAATGTACAGCTCAACACCTAAGGAATTGTAACTAAGTTTTGCGGCAAAACTTTTGCCTATTCTCTTGGCTTTTGTTTGTAAGAGAGGAAAGTTTGAGTAAATTATGCAATATGCAATTTGGTCAATGTGTTTGTGGTGAAAAGAGCTTTTTTTTATATTTTTTACTCAGGTACCAAATAGTTGAGTAAATTATGAGTGGTCTTTTGTGCTGGGTCTCACAAATAGTGACTCTCTTCATTCTTTTATAGATTTGATTTATATGTAGATAGTTCTCCATTTGTAATTCTTTAGGCTACTTCATGACTATTTTCACAAGTTAGTTTTGTTTCAATAAAATTATTCTTACCTATAAAAAAAAAGTTTAAGGACCAAAAAAAAGAAAAGAAACTTTATTTCATTGCGTGCGTTATTCTCAGAGAGCAAAGGTAGAATTAGGGTTTTGTCTTGACTCTTGAGGAATGTTAGGTTCTGTTTATAATGTTTTTGTTGGTTTGTACCTGAGGGAACAAAGAACTTTAGATGATGAAGCTAAGACAACCATTTAGCATTGAATCTTTTAGGTGCCTTCTTGTTGGCATTAGCAGGTTAAAATTTTTAATTCTGACACTCGATAAGAACCTAAAACTAGAACACTCATAAGTTTTTTTTTTTTCCTCTATTTGTTGTTGTTCTCAGCTTCAAAGTGGTTGATCTTGGGGTGAAGAAGTTTGTTTCTATGCTTTTGTTTGATTTTTAGATGCTTTCTGTGGTTTGTTGTTTCTGTGGGGCTTGAAATTGAGATGTTATATGTGGTCTGTTGTTTGTTTTAGACAAATTGGTCAATCTCATCCACCATCTTCTACGTCACCGGCTTCTTCTGCTGCTCCTGCTACTTCATCACCATTGTCAACTTCACTTGCCACACAGAGTCGCAATGCAATTCTTGTAAGCCACAGACAGGTGGGCTATTTGGGGCATTCTTTGTTTTTAAGCATTTGATATGCATCATAGCTGCTGGGCCTGTTGTAGATGATGTTGTCACTACAGCAACTGTTCATTAACTTGAACTTCAGGCATTTGGTGGTAATGGTAGATGTATTGTAAGGTTCCTGTTGGAAGTGATGGATTTGTTCGCAAGACAATACAATAATACATGCACCTTTATAATTACTTTCCCAGAATTTTTGGATGCCACATCTCATTTGTTGATATAATATTGATCTCAGCATTTGTTCCTTATTATGATAGAAGTATGTGTTAATAGTGCAAAATGGTAAGAAGAAAAATTTGGTATGACTGTATTGATCAATATTAGTTACTATAAATCATAAGGGTAAAACTAGGCACAGTTCCATAGGTGCAATATATTAGGTTCTCCAATTAAATTCAAACAAATAGCTGCATTGTATTTAATTGTCCTTGAAAAAATGACACTTTTTGTGTTTCATTGGTCAATGCAACCATGTGTTTGAATTTTATGGGGAAACCTAATGTATTTCCCCTAAGGAATTGTTCATAAATTTTGCCCAAACTATGAATTATATCTCATATCACTCTGCTACATAGTTACTCATTTAGGAAAAAACTATTCTCTTATTTTTTACATATAAAAGTAGATTTTCCCTAAAGTGGGTTGGAGAAAATAACTTCTATCAACAGCTGGATCTTGAAGTTCTATTCTATTTTTGTACCCTCAGCATAATAAGAGTAGAAAAACGGTCGGAAAATCAATTAACCAAGGGTGGAATGAAAATTTATTGATCAAAGCTGTTTAACTTTTTGTAGTTGCATAAGTTATGTCGTAGTTCAGTAGGAAGTGGGACAAACTTAGAAGGAGAGGGAAAGGCAGCAGTGATACTATCGTACATTAAACAATTTGGAATATTTGTGATGTAATTACTGTGATACCTTAGATTCATTGAATATCGAATTGAATTAGTTGAGAGTGTTTTGTGAGGGTATGTGTTGAGTCCCAAGTTGGGTATATACTAGCTCAATTTGGGCTTTAACTACAAAGAACCTCAATTGTGACTAGACTAGTGGCCAGCACTTTTCCTTAGTTCGTTACATTTACTCTCTTCAATACTGTGAAATCTATCTTATTTTCCTTAAAAGCTTGAGGGTAAGTGTTGGAAAATCTAAATTTTTATAACATCTTCTTACTGAACTTTTTGGTCCAAAAAAATGTTTGTTCTCAGCAGAACTGTTTAGTACCAATTACAGAGTTGTCTGTTATTTTTACTTAGCCTGAATGTGAAAGTCCTCTCTCCTTTTTCAGAAGGGAAACCCCTTGCTCAAACATATCAGGAATGTGAGGTGGGCTTTTGCAGATATTGTTTGTGACTACTTACTTGGTCAAAGCTCATGTGCTCTCTATCTGAGGTTTGAACACTTGCACCTATATATATCATTTTCTATGTTTGTAAGGTGATAACTTGGTGCTTTATTGAGGGACTTCTTCTGTTAGAACCGTAGTTCACAAAAATATTCGGCATGGCTTTGATATATAGAGTGGCCTAGCTTGTCATTTCTATTTAATCATTTTATTATATGAATTTTAAAAATCCATCCTTTTGCATCAATGGGTATTAAGTTTACTAATTGATGCAGTCTTCGGTATCATCTGCTGCACCCAGACTACCTATATTACCGAATCAGAGAACTGCAAAAGAATTTCAAGCTTCGTGTTGTTTTATGTCATGTCGATGTGGTAAGCCACCCTGCTTTCTTGTCTGTAATATAATTTTTTCTTATCCAAGTTTTTTAATGATCCATGTGGACATATAAATTAGAAGTTTTGTTGTTAATATAAATGGACAAGTTTACATTTTTCCTTTCCATTGGTTTCAGGAAGATGTAGCTAAGCCTTTACTTGAAGTTACTAAAACAGCTCTGCTTCATGACTGTACCCTATTATGTGCTTGGAGGTAATTTCCTCTTTAAATACAGATGACAACCATATGTAATATGCTAAAGACATCCATTCAAGTGTATTGGAGCCTGGTTCTGTTATTACCAGTAACAAAATCATCTTTTTCAGATTTTCTATGGCTCTAACCTAAGTATGATTCCTTGACTACATATCCTTTTGGCTACTTTCTGTTATAGCTTGGAGGAATGTGGTCGCTACTTGGAGACTATAAAAGTATATGAAAACAAGCCTGCAGACATTATTCAAGGCCAAATGGATACAGACTATCTATCACGGGTATTATATTTTGGTTCTCATTGGTTTAGAATCAATTTATTTTTTTATATTAATTTGCTTAAATTTGAAATATCTAGGGTGCATTTGTTCAGTTTAGCTCTATGAGTTAATTGAACTGAACCTATTTCTTTTTAAATGTAGCTAACTCATGCTCTTACAACGGTTCGACATGTTAACAAGACTGATGTAGTCACCCTTGGTACTACATTTGGGGTATGACACTGCTTTGCACCTGGATCTTTCCATTAGGAGTTTTCTTTCTTTCTTTCTTTCTTCTTCTTCTTATTTTTTTGGTTACTATTTTTGGTGTAAATATTGATATGCCAATTGTCATGTTAATGCAGTCCCTTTCTCATATCATGGATGCATCAATGGAAGATCTAGCTCGATGCCCTGGAATTGGAGAGCGCAAGGTACTTTTCCATTGTTTAAAGTGAGTCAAGTCATACTATAATAGGTTCTTGTTTCTTGTGTGATGTTATTCGGTTGATTGCATATATAAGCTAGAGGCATTTTTAAAATTTTGAATACCTTTAAGTAAAGGAATTGATGGTGTGAAACAAAAGGAATCTACTCTGTTCATCAGGTAAAACGCTTGTATGACACTTTTCATGAGCCATTCAAGCGTGTTGTTGCCAGCCGCCCTGCAGTTCCTGAAACTCCTGTCCAGAACAATACTGAACCTGTCTCAGTGAGTGAAGAGAAAGGAAAGGAGAAGGCCACAGAAGATGCAAGCAACAAGAAGAATGAGCCTGAATTGACAGTTAAATCTGCCCTGTCTGCTGCTTTTGCCAAGTATGCTGATAAAGTTGGTCAAAAGAATGCAAAGATGGCAGGGGAGAAGAAAGGAGAAACAAGGGCTAGTGTCGAATCAGAAGCTGAAAAATAAGAACTCCTTTCCAGATCTCAAGGTAACCACAAGCAGGAGGGCTGGGTATAGGGGAAATAATTGATATTTTCCCTTATTATGGCGCACTGGGAAGAAAACTGATTGTGGCAGAGCTGCAGTTGCATTAGTGAGGCACACTTACTCTAATGCTCTCCTATACGAGGCAGTACAAAAGATCGGAATCACCAAATTTTGTTCGACCGGTGGTCAACATAAGATATAAAATCTGAAAGTCATTATGTATTGGTATGTATATAGACATACCTTGAAGCAAATTTCTGTAGTGCTAACTATCATCTTCTGCAATGAAAATGGGCAGTCTTTTCAAAGGTTGCCAAAAAAGAAAGAGCACTATAATGCCCTTGAGTGGCTCATAAGAAATTTGTTATATTGAATTCTATTTGTATGATGAACTATGTGGTATGATTTATCGAAGCTTGACAAACTCCCAGAAATAATGTTTCATTCTTGATGAACTTGTAAAGTAGGTTCGCTACATTGCTTCAGAATCTGATGTACATTGAACTAGATTGGAGTTAAATCACTATGCCTGCAGTCTTTATCTTATTATTGGGCATGCAAGTGTGGAGTTTGACGCCTCACAGCATAAAATGCCAATGTGGGATCCCTTTTATTGATGCTTGCAGGGTTACCATGTTTGCATTATTCTCGATGCATGCAGTGTTAGTTTGTTAAAATTGGTTAACAGGTCTGGGAAAAACTGAGGATCCCATCAAAGTCATGATGATTGTAAGTTGATATAACTAGATGGTGAGAGATGATGAAATTTTGCAGGAGACAAATCCCGGTCAGGAAGTGGCCCCGATATTAAGAATAAGAGAATATAGATAAGGAATAGAAGGAAGCTGTAATCAGATATTACAGTCTGAGACTGGCCAAGGCATTTTAGTCTATTTATGCATAGTGAGATCAATGATGAGGACTGTGAAGCACATGAGACATGCAGTGATAAACATTTTATCATCAAGCTTTTGTTAAAAAGTTTATAATAAAAGGAAACAGATTTATTAGAGAATCTAAAAGTTTGGTGCCTCCTTTGGAAGAAATTGAGTTCAGAATAAAGTGAGATGGATGGTTTTAGATGGAACAGAGATTAGAATTCCTTATTGGTAACTCCAACCACTTAAGGTTGGTTACTTGGTTGCATAATTTTAATTATTGTCTCGATTTTTTATACTTTGAACATAGGCGTGCCGTGTGTGTAAAAACCGTGTGTGTAAAAATGGACGTGTATCTATCTAGCGTTTCAATGCGCAAAGACACCTAGGACAAGCCAAATCCCTCTTCATCAACTTATACCAATGGAGTTTATGCTTTCTTAGTCCATGTCCATCAATGCCATACTGAATTAGTGTTAATGGGGTAAATAATGAGAATCTTAGTAATTGGAAATGAGGAAAAGAGTGGAGAAATAAATAAACAAACAAAAGTTTATACTAGTTTATTTGAGCTAGTCACATCTATAGTTATATACCACTCTAAGTTTCTAACGGTCCCCAGCAACAGTGACGCATAATTTCAAGGACTTCGCCTGTTACAGAATCTATCTCATGTTTGTGATGCATAATTCTTAGGTTTAAAATAGTAATAGCGACAGTGAAAATTAAGCAATAGGTATAAATTAAGGTTTCAAATTAATGTTGAAAATATTTCAGATTGAAATTTTTAAGTATCTTTACTTGCAATTTTTGTCCAATTCTTGTACAATACATTATCTCGACTCCTTTTTACTAGTTCAATATTTCAAGCAGCTGAAAGATTTTTGAATATTTGGGATATGTTCACCTGAAAGTACAAGTTCAATATATGTGCAATGTAACTTTTGCATGTCACTTCAGCACTACACCTTAGCTTGCCTTGAATCATCAAGTGCATGTAAATCTAGACCATCTAGCATTTGGCACTCTTTTAACCCCAAAGGTTAATAGGTGGTGCGGACACCACATTATAGCACATTCGTGGAGATTATCAATATCATTTATGTTATCTTTATCTTTATTTGGGTTTATTATTAGAATTTGATTAGTATTTGAGATTGTTTAGGAATCATATTAAGAGTTTATCTTTATCATTGTGATTCCTGGAAGTTGTATATAAAACTCCAGTTGGTTTATTTTGGATTCAGATGATTATTAATACTAGTTGGAAACCCGTGCGATACATGAGAAATTTTTACCTAAAAGTATGTTGGTTTTGAGTTTTGCATAGAAAGTATAATCAAATTATATTAGTTTCAAACTGAAACAATAAATAGGACATTAAGACTTTAAAAAAAATTGGTGTGCATCTAACTAAAACTTTCTGTAGTCCTCTCTAGTTTCTACCATATAGGATACCAAAAATATTTTTGCACCATAGATTATATGCTAAATATTTGTGGCTAGGATCCTATAAATTGTTTAGATTTTCTGAATGGACAAATGCTATTAGAATCTATGACCTCAGTATCTCAATTGTTTGTCAATATCTGAACTTATGATCATCTTTATACTCATAATGGACTTACCACTTTCAGGCATTTGTGTAAAAAAAAAAAAAAATCTGCAATTTGAATGCATCACAAACAATTTGGTCCAATTTGCTGTGACTTTCTTAATCGGCTATAGGAGCATATCAAAAGTTATATTAACAAATTGGTCTTCATACCTAGTACCATAGCACCATAGACAACTCGAAATTTAATACGAATTGAATGCAATATGACTATTGGTGCCTAACTGCCTATGCCATATCGCATACCATTTGACAATTTTTGTTACACATCAAGAGAAGCACTCATTATCTTAGAAGACAATCATTCCAATGTGCAGCCCAAAGGTAAGATTGAATATTAACTTCAATTTGGAGAATCCTAATATACCACTCAAAATGTGTGTGTGTGAGAGAGAGAGAGAGAGAGAGAGGTTTTGGAAGAGAAAGAGAAGATAGAGTGATGGGACAGTTGAGGTTAGACTGCACGTTTCTTTCCTTTTTTATTTTTTATTTTTTATAGTGATTGTAATCTTCCTTGATTGTACATCTCCATTAGTTTACTTATAAGGGCTAAATTAGGACTTGAAAAGTGAGTAAGAATGTTGGTTTGGTAGATGGGATCACTGAATTAACACTACAAAACTATTGTTTGCAAATAAGTTGAAGAGTGTGTGTAGTCCGAAAGGAAGCTTGTATGTAGGAAGAGAGCTTCTAAGTGAGTTACGTTTTTGGTTTTCAAGTTTCATCTACATGTGGGGGAGGATAAAGAGAGTTTGTTAGTGGGTTAGAGTTTTGGCTTTCATTTACACGTGGGAAATGATCATGCTTGGGTCATAATATGTAAGGGAATGAGTGGGTTTGGGTTTTTCATAAGATTTGATTTGATTTAGTCTAATCTCTAATAACAACCCATCTTTTAGATTACAGTAAAAAGAATTTAACCTAATCTTTTTGGTAACAGTGAAAAAAATGTTAATGAGAAGAGGTTAAAGAGGCTAAATGCAAAATTAAAGTGTCGCTTGATAAGACTTCATGCTTTCTCACATGAGGTCTCTGCTTTAATATTAGATATATATTGATATTGATTATTCAGTGTTTATTCATGCAACATTTGCATTACGTTGATGGTGAATCCAAACAACCTTACGTGGTGAAGCCTAAGGTTTACGGTGGGATTAATCTAGGTAGTTAATCTAGGTGGGAAGCCTAGGTTGTCCTATCAAAGGACTCTAAGATGCTTTTAAGATACTTCTTATACTAAAATTATGCTTCCTGAATTTAGTCCTTTTTGTTTGCTTTGATCTTTAGCTTTCGACAGTATTCCACTGCAGACCCTCTTGTCATTTTAGGGCAGATGAATTATTCCACAAGACACTCTTTTTGTCTCTTACCTTAGAGACTTCTAGGGTCGATAATTCCCTCAATAGTTGTCTCCCAACAGATAAGACTGACAGGACAAAAAGGACCTACATAAGGCTCTCTTTTAATTTTACTAGGTACCTAAAATATATGTTGTCTCATACCAATCTTATAATTCAAAAAAATTATTCAGTTGAAAACTTTTACACATTTTTTAACCTAGTGATGATATAATACCCAAGATGAGAAGTACTTATTCTCCCTACATATTTTACAGAAGGGAAACGTACAAGGTTATTTACAAAGCATATATCAAATTATTGAACTGCTCCTTCAAGATTCTCTGGGGTCAGAATTTGAGCCTATGAGGAAACGACATCATGGGTAGCTCTGCCCTTTGGCCTTTCCTTTGGTCCTTTTAACATGGTTATCTTCTTTGCCCATTTGATTCTGTATATTTGGGCCCCTTATAGGCTGCATTTTCGCGCCTTGCTTTCACCAAATGCAGTAAAATATGATGGCTTCTTATTGTACCATGTTTGAAGGGGCCTCTCCAGGATGAAAATTATCAATAAAATGAATTTCACTTCCATGATTTCCTTCTTCTTCTTCTTTTCTTTTTTTTTTTTTTTTTTTTTTTTTTTTGGGGGGGTGGGGGGGGGGGGGGGGGGTGTGTTTACAATTTACATAATCATCACCTGCAAACTATGTGCATTGCCAGTCCAGGGAGATGAACCTAAAGCTATAATTTGCTAGAGCCTCAACCAACTCTTCCAAGAATATGGGTAAGCACTTGTTTGGGTGAGTTTATTTTCATTGGTTTATTGAGTTTAAAATTTATAAATAAATAAATAAAATGTGTAAAATATATATATAGAAAGAAATAATATTGAGAGCTTATTTTCAACTTACTTAGTTTATCTGGTTTTTATATAAACCAAATAAACTAAATAAGTTGAAAATAAGCTCTCAATATTATTTCTTTTTACAAATTTTTCAAGGCAAAAAAATGCGAGTTGATTCGCTCGACTAGGCATTTACTTCTCATATATATATATATATATATATAATTCTCTTGTTACAATATACAATCAACCCTCAAATATTTGATTCTTTTCTGAGAATTAGAGTCAACAAGAGAACATATATAGACAACAATATCTTCAAGTTATACTCCATGCAACCGTTGAACTTGCTTATTCACCCTTTCTTAAGGCATTTCAATGCTCCCATGGAAATGTAATTATCTAGCCGAAGTTCCTTACCCCTTGGTACTTATCCATTTTGTTTCTCAAAGCATTTAAAGAAGTGCGTTAATTCCTCTGAGTGTGTATGGCCATTTGTATGATCCTATGTGTTAGAATAATGGTAAAATGATTAAATTCACTATTTCTTAACCCTGTTAAACTTTGTTAAGCGGTATTTTATCATCATAAATTATCCCACTCTTCTTGGAGTTTATAGTGTGTTTTTGTATTAGAACCTCATTTTCTCTTCCTTGTGCATGTGTGTGTGAGAGAGGGGGGGGGGGGGGTTGTTTCTAAAAAAAAATTGTCTATTTAACCATGATGGATTAATTTAATATGGTACTCCATTAGAAGAGTAATTTGTTCCTTGAAATTCATAAAGAACATAAATGTAAAATTTTAATTCCACTAGGAGAACAACTAATTCTTGACAAAAGCAAGTGATGAAGCCTTATATATATTGATCTTTTACAACATGTTTTTGAATATGTTTTTTTTTTTTTTTTTGGGGGGGGGGGGGGGAGGAGGTGTCTGAACAACATATATAAATTAATCTACAAAAAATTGTTACTGAAGATACATGCTCAAAGGAGAATCACAGCTTCTGTACCAGGCCTAAGTGCCCCAAGCTGCCTTTGACCTTCAAGTTCAGATTTATGAGTACAATTTTCAAGTATGGAATTCTGCTTACAAGATCCCATGCATGAAACTGCTATGTTTATATTGCAAAAGCTCTAGTCAAGGTTTAGAAATCTAAAAGCAATTGCTGTCTCTACTGCAGCTGTTATACTACAAAATGTAATATTAGGGTCTCAGAAGAAACTGAAAAAATCAAGCGAGCCTGCTATGATCACCTTGGAGGAAATGACAAGATCTTCTTTTGTATGGTAGAGAGGAGAATGTTGCACATTTTGAAAGTTTATATTTGAAAGATAAAGGTTTTATTTTTCACTGTGAAATTGTAGGATGGTTGTCACTCAGTTCTCACAAGAACCAGCTTAGAGTTACTGCGACAGCTTGATCACACAGTTTTCAATGTAGCCCCTAACAACTGGGACTTACTGTTTGACTTAGAAATCTACAGGAACTAGAGGAAGAAACAGAAGAGAGGTTTTTGATTAGAGGGATTAGTGACTGCACAACATCAGTCATTAGAGGCCGATAATCTGCTTCTGGTTGCACACACACAGCTGCAATAGCGGCTATCTACAACATCAAATGGTAAAAATAGAGTTAGTAGGATTTTAGAATCAATAATGGTGATAATGATTACGATAGAAGCCAAGCTGACCTGAACTAGATCCTTCTTTGAATACTGGCCCTGTAGAGCCGGATCAACCATTTCCATTACTTTTTCTCTGTTGGTTAATCGTGGAAGAGCCTGTAAATCACAGAATAGATAAAAATTTACACTTACAGAACTTTTGAACATTAGCTCATTGTTTAGGACTATAGGTATTGAACAAAGAATCAAGGTATAATAACTTCAAAGAGTCTTTGGTTATTGAAAATTTGTTGCATCACATTTATATTTAGGGTGTCTTTTAGTGACACAATATACATGTATTTTTTGTGTTTATGAAGAATAAGTATCCTTTCAGTGGTTTATGGTGTTGCACTCTCTAGAAGCCTTATTTTGAGACATAAAGAACTAACATAAGAAGCTTGCTACTAATGATATAGACGTGGGAGGAAGAAGCTCTAACTTAGTGAATTCATTAGGAACGCCATTTTTTGTACTCTAGTCATTGGAATAATAGCACAATAAGCACTCATAAAGCTCTAGTTAAAGATACAATGCTGGTTCAATGATGCTGATATTACTTCTCAAAATGTGACCACAATAAATAGGCTATGATAAAGAACATTTCATTCTTGATTATAGATATGTTTGTGGTTTAAATATATATAGCATCACAGCTAGCATCTTTATGAGAGAGAAGTTGATGAGAGAAAAGTTGATGGAGCTTGTCTACTAAGTACTAACCCATGAGACGAGGACATGTTCTCCAGTGGGTCGTTCCGTGTCAACTGGTACGCGACCTGTTAACAGCTCTAGGAGTACCACACCATAGCTATACACATCTGATTTTGTAGTAAGCTTACCCGTTGAAGCGTACCTACATAAACCAAAAAAATTTACGAACTAAACAATTAATAAGAAGCTAATGATTTGTTATATGCTTTCAAATTTTTTTCATCTTTTGAATTAAGGACAAGGCATTTAAAATTCACATGGTCATTTTGAATTTTTGCTATGCTAAGAAAGTGACATCTTGCCTAATTAACAGGGACCTTAACATGCCCATGTGCATGCTTGTATAACACTGCATTTTCACAAGTATAGTAGTGATTTTGAAAGACAGATCAGGTGCATGACTGTGATGGATGCACTCACTCTGGTGCCAAATATCCAGTGGTCCCGAGAACACGTGTCGAAATTTGACCATTGATTTTGTCTGACCCTGTCTTGGCCAATCCAAAATCGGACACCTTGGCACAAAAATTTTGATCAAGTAGAACATTGGTGCACTTGAAGTCACGGTGGATAACTGGGGATGGGTTTGCATGCTCGTGGAGGAACTCAAGGGCTTTAGCACAATCAAGGGCTATCCTCAATCGGGTACCCCAATTCAATGGCCTATGTTGAATGTGAGAGGGGTGGAGGTGGTGTTGGAGTGTACCATTAGACATGAATTCAAAAACCAATAGTCTATGATGTTGGTCAGCACAATAGCCAAGTAGCTCCACCAGATAAGGAGAGTGTAAGCGGCTAAGCAGATCCACCTACAACATTAAAGAACAAGCAAAAATGTCATAAAATAGTGGCTCACCCATGTGCAAGGATAAAAGCCTTCATTAATGCTTGCTGGCAAATACATACATAGAAGAAAAATTATTTGTATACTCCGAAATTCATGGTTTTTATTTTCTACCAACAAGACAAAATATGTCCTTAAGTTGGGGCAAACAATATGTCCCACATCGGTTTGCTAGGAACTAACACAAATGTTTAAAGCTTCCGCTAGACTAACAAGACTTAGGCCGTTTTGTTAGTATGCCGTTAGTGATATTAGACCTGTTTGTACACCACCAGTGGATATTGTTAGAATTAAAGCTTTTTCAAAGTAAATCTCTCTTCTTCTTTTTTTTTTTTTTAATTTCACCTTTCTTTAGTTTCAGTTTTTTAAACAACCCTGTTTTCAAAAAGTCGAAAAATAAGTTGTACTAAACTGGCATGATATTTATGTTTATGTACGACTGTGTGTGTGTGTGTGAGAGAGAGAGAGAGAGAGAGAGAGAGAGAGATTAGAAGGTCAAGGCAAACTGTTTATGCATGTGATATTAGAAGATGAGGCAAGAAGTGGATTTGTGCATATTAAACTAAGGCCTCTCCTTTCCTATCTCAAATAATACAACTGCTTACAAGCAATAAGGACAAAATGGCTATCTTTTCCAAGTCTGTTAACAAAAAAAACACAATAGAAGCAAGAAACTAAGAAAGAAACAAATGGAGGAGAAAGAGCAAATAGGAACAGAAAATAATAAATGAAGTCAGTCAGTTTAATCACCTCAACTCTGAAAGCACGCTCCCCTTGCTTGCCTTCCCTATGCAACATCTTAATTGCCGCCACGGTCCCATCACTCAGGACCCCTCTATACACCACTCCGTATCCTCCATTACCAATTATATTTGCTTCACTAAATTTTCCTGTGGCCACTTCAAGCTCCTTGTACGTATAAACTTGAACCCCTCTAACTTTAGGTGGTGCTGTCCTTCCCTTATTCCCTCCATAAAGGCACCCACCCTTCACATCTGCCACAATTTAAGACGTGCCCATCAAAATTAATTTGAATAGAATTTGAAAGGGAGAAAGTTTATTAAGAAAAAAAAAAAAAAAAAAAGAACAAAAATCCAATAGGGTCATTTTTAGTCATAAAGTTATGTGGATAAATCATGTGAAAGCACATATTTTTGATAACTATATGAGAAAGTATATTTGGGTGGTTGAAAATGATTTGTTTTGTGAAAATGAGATAACAATGGCGGGCCAAAAAATGGTGATGATAAAAGGACTTTAACACTTACCATGAAAATGGAAACTTGGATACATTTCCTATAAGCCAACATAGCCTTAAAAGACCAACATCTTCAAAAAAATATTAAATTTATAGAATTTGAAAAAGAGGTAATCACCTGGGCTAGAATTGACATTCACAGTGGTGTGAGCAATGAACCTGCGACTTGTGTTGTGCATGCTATTGTGCTCCTTCCAATTGCCATTGTTTTTAGCAGATTTGAGTCTTCTGAGCAGAAAAATGATTAGGATTATGGCGAGGAGGAGGATAATAAAGATGATGGATATGACGAGTATAAGAATGGAAGTGGAAGAGAAAATGCCATGGTGATGGCTTTGGCTATGGATTTGTGAATGTAAGTGATGGTGTTTTTGTGTGTGGTTGTTTGCAGTACTAGGAGCTGGTGGGCTTGCAGGTGCAATAGTTATGTTGACTTCCATGAGCACAAAGAGCAATGCAAGATAGAAAAATTGCAAAGCCTTAGAAAGAGAGAGAGAGAGAGAGAGAGAGAGAGATGAGTTTTTCTAAAAGATGGGTTGCAACTTTGTATTATGGAGGTTGAGTTTCCCTTCTTATGAGGTTACTCTCTCTCTCTCTCTCGTGATAAACCTCCTGGTTTTGTGTATTATTAATTTATTGTATTTCATTTCGTCCCATCTTATGTATTTTCCATAGAACTGTCTTTGTCTTTGTATCAGAAAAAAACTTGGAAGCTTTTGCACCATTTCACATCCATATACCCATCCAACTATGATTTATTTGCTCTTTCTCCACCAAAAAAAAAAAAACTATGATTTATTTGCTGATTATGTTCAAAACAGTGTGCAAATGTTACATCTTTTGAATTCTTTATTTATTTTTTTTTTGAAAAGTTGAATTCTTTATTTAACTTGTTGGTAGATAGATTCATAGATATTTTGATGATAGCTTCTATCACAATTCACAGATGAGGGTGGACTAGGAAACCGTGCATGTAATGTCACCACCAATAAAATTGCTGCTTGACCCACAGGGAATAGAAAGCCATTACAATTTTTGGTTGCCTAGTGCCACTGTGCCACAGAAAAATGATTTAATTACACATATTAAAAAATAATTTGAAGAGTTTGTATTGTACTAGACAATTTTAAAAATTATATATATAAATGATAGGATTTGAATTTATGATATTGGTTCTATGTGAGGATTGTTCTTTACAATCAAGCCAAAATGTCATTTGAATTTTTTTTTTTTTTTTAATGAGATTTGAAACAAAAATTTTTATTTAATAACAATATACTTTACGAGCTAAATTAAGTTAAACCCATGAATTAGATGATGTCTTCATTAAAGTTCATTTGGCATGATATATATGGTTCCAATTCCTTGTCAAATCCATAACTAATATTTACTGAGAAGATAAAAAGGAAAAGAAAAGAGGAGAAGAATTTTGTCCAAGTCAATGGCTGCATAGAATTTTGGGAAACAGAACTCAATCATTGGACAGTACTGGCAAACTTGTGAGGGATTGCTAATCATTAAGCAAGGCCACATGCATGTGTACCAGACAAGCTAAATCTTAAAAGCCAATTTGTCTAAGAACCATAGAAAGAAAGTAAGAGTTCTATTAGTTTTTTCTTGCTTTATTTCTGAACTGGCTAATCTACATTTTGACTCCTAGGCCCAGCTGGTGAGCTTGACTTTTCAGTATCAAGTAGTCTCTAAGAAATGAATTATATACGCAGCCTTAACTTGTCATAAGATTTCAAAATTATCATTTGTCTTACTTGGGTCTGTCCTAGCAATTATGGTTGAAAAAAAGAGTGTAATAAACACAAAGTAGGATACTCGTGAGCATATATACTATACTCGTCGAGGAAAGAGCCAAGGTGAAGTTGGAAGTAGGATTTTAAACCATCTAAATTGATCATAAATATATAGTTAAGAGCTCATGACTATTGGCCCTACCATAAATACTTGTGTTTGTTTGATTTTATAGATAAGGTCATAAGGTATAGAGTTACTGTTTTTAATTTATTGGTAAATTAATACATTTTATTTGTTATGAATACAATCAAACATCTCATAATCAAGAACAAGATATTGTTCAAAAAATTAATATGAAAAACTTTAATAGGTAGTCTACTACCTTGGTGATGAATTCAAATTGACCTAGTATTAAGTTTTTAGTATCCACCTCAACTAGTAGTAAGGATCCTTTAGTTTCTCAAAAAAAAAGAAAAAAAGTAAGGATCCTTTCCATTTGAAATGGATCCATACAAGGTTCATACTAAATTGTATAAATAAAGATGTATCCAAAGTCACGTCACTAAAATTTTAAATGATGTGGCACTCTGTATACTGTTACATTCAGGAAATAAAATCTTAACCGTGAAATGAACTCTTTTCCATTTCTATTGATATTGAGAGGATCTTGCTCCCTCAGCTAAGCTTAATTCGGCTTACATCCCTAGAGCAAGTAGCATGCCTAAATTTATTCATACATGATCAAAATGAATTTACAGTATCTGGAAAACTTGGAGCCGATGCAGCAAGTCTGAATTACATTCCTATGGTCTACGGTGCCTTTCTAACCTGGATATTGTTCATGTAAATGGGCTTTGGCACTTGAGGATTTTTACAAGACTTGCTAAAGGAGTAATCTTCTCCAATGAAAGAGTATTTCTTATGGCAAACATACAAAATCAGTCTTGAAAAAGAAAATAATGAATGAATGTCACATGATTGAACTTTTTTTTTTTGGGTCATATTTGGTCTCATTCATTGATCCTCCACATAGCATTCACTCATTGGCTTATTATATGACCGACTTAATAAATTCCTCCACACAGCATTTACTCATTGGCTTATTACATGATCGACATTCGACTAAATAAATTTTTCATAAGAGATAACTTTTTCCCTCCACTCCTCTTCCCTTTATCCCTTTCGTAATAGTGTGTGGCCACAATTCATTATAATTGTAAGTAAATGACAAATAAAAATTGATTACACATCCATGTAAGAAAAATAATAAGACAAAATTCTGTATAAGAGTTGTTTATTTATAAGAATTCATGAAATTTTGGTTTTTTTTTGTTTAACAAAATAGTGAAAATTATAACTCTTAAAAGCATTTCAATTCTCTTAAAAAACGCAAAATTTCACATTCAAGGTACAAAACAACAGTTCTCACTTGTGTTAAAAGTATCTATGAGTAAACTTAATTAAAGAAAAAAAAGTTATTTATCATCAAAATTATGTTTATCTTTAAGAGTAATTTTGTTATTAAGAAATTATCCACAATGATCAAATGATTAATTTTATAATTACTACTAAGAGGCTTGTGGTTCATCGTCATTACCCAATCTCTCCCATGGGGAAACTTGGTTCAAATTCTCCATTTTCCACTTATTGTAAGGAAAAGAAAATCTATAATAAATGAAAAGAATATTTATAATATTATATTAAACAAATAAGTTTTAATATGCATTCTAATTTGAGCACATTTAAAACAAAAGAAATGTCAATTCTCCAAAATTCTAAGTTTTATAAGTTCTATTAGCTATCAAAATCTGTAATCCTCAGCAACCAAATCATATGGCGTGATTTTTATTCTTATTTCTTTGGTATCTAGCAAGAAGAAAATTCTGAGTTTTTTCTTTTCTTTTATGAGGACTAATGTTGTCCTTACATGCCAATAAGCATCATCAAAGATTAATACTCCCAGTCACTGTTATGGCTTTATCCTTCCCTTCCTGTCCCCTTCTCTTACACTTGGGATTGAGAGTGACAACATGTAAGACCTGACCCCCCCAAGCAGTAGTAAATCACTATCTGCATGGGTTGCACTTACTGATCTGTCTCTCTCACACCAGAGATCCCCCTTCTTTGACAGAAAGAGAGATGAAAATTGCTCATCTGTAATTCACAAGAAGCCATGTGGCCGTTACTTTTGGTATAAATTGTTGGAGTACAAACATGCATTTAAGCCAAGTAGGGCCAAGTTCAAATTCATAGCAAGAGTATTAAAATGACAATCATGTTAAAGGCCCTCCCTTTCACATATGTATATAATGTATGTATGTCATCTCAATCTGGTATCATGTGATCTGTGATCTTCACTTACCTAATCAACTGACCGCTCAAAATCAATCACATGATCACTGTTTTTGGAAAGCCATCATGCTCTTTCAATATTCCCACCACCCTATCCTGCAACATAGGACTTATGATTGAGCACCCAAAACTCCTTAATGTACAAATTAATCATCTGCAACCCAGCCAAACTTTGACTAGAATCAATCACTACCAACTTTGCTTCTAGATCAGAAAAGTCAAGAGTAAACAAATTTGTGCCAATCTTTTATTCCAGCAAGTAAATAATTTCCAAAATTTTCAAAAACTTGCTTATAATTAATAATTTGTACAAAATATACTATGCAAAAGCTATAACCAAAAAAATTTCCCAAAAGACAATTACATAAGCACTGAGGCAAAGCTTATTCATCATCAAAAAATTACAGCTCAATTGTACATGCAAAAGAATATCTCTGAAGAGGTAAATTCAACAGTTTCATTAATCATCTGGGAAACCTAGAAACTGATTAATAAGCTTCGCAACTGGCATTGCATCACCTGGAGGATATGGGAGGAGAGACTCCAAATCCATAGACTCTATGGTTTGATGAAGTGTTTGAGGACGAGCACAGTATAAATGCTTCCTCTCCGCTAGTTCTTCTGCTAACTCAATTTGATGATTGTCCATCAAATCTTCATTCACCACCACAATTAAAGGCTTACCAAGTCGCAGTGTCTCAAATATGCTTCCTGACCCTGCACCATGGTCAAAATCAGTCATGGATGTAATCATAAATTATTACAGCAAATATGAATCCTCTGACAATCCAAAACTTAGACATAAAAACAGAACTATGGCTATGCAACTCTCTCTCTCTCTGTGTGTTCCATTAGTTTAGAATAGAGTTACCATGTAACAGGGTGCAAGTTGGAATAAAATCTTGATGTTTAATATTTGCCATTTCCCCACTGGAAGAGAGAAGAAAGTGAAAAGGAGAGGGGGGGGGGGGGGATTGGGGAGGCAAAGTTTAGGCTGATACATTCCGAGGAAGCTTCTAAGCTTACCTCTGCGTTGTATCCAAAGTATGTTGGGGTTTGGAATCCAAACCCCAACATACCAAACTGCAGGCAGCTTAAAGTTCTTGGACAGCATAAATATCTTAGCTGATTTGAAATTGGTACAGGTTGAAGGGACTTTGGTACAATTTTCCTAATCATTGATTCTCTGGGTACTTCTATTTATTTGCTTCATGGAATTTTGGTGACAAATACAAACACGACCCTCATGAATGGAATGAGTATTAAGAAATAAGGTTTGCCTGCTAATAACTTTTCATTTCATGTACTGATGTTCACAAGTACAAATTATACATTCCTTCTAGAAGACAAGACAAATCCTACTAGAAGCCTGACTCAAATTTGATATTACCATTACAGAAGTTCATTGTGTGGCAGGCTAAATTCAACAATCAAGTAAACAGCACCATAGGCAACAAAGCATATCCAGTCCAATAATAGAATATCAGAAGATTGAGCAATGGCAACTATTGGAATGAGAATTGAAGGGAAATCACATACATATTGTAGCTATTATAACAATAATATTACTATAAACACCATCCTGATGATATTGTAGCTGTTTAAAAGCCAAAGGAGATGAAATGTCCAAATGACTGGTATCAGTCCGACGAAAGATTTTTTGACAAATAATAATCTTTATTGAAGAAAAAACAGTCTAATGAAAGATTTGAACCAGTAATCCTCCAAATGAAGCCCAATTCATTAGATAATAAATCAAGCATGGGCAAGAAGGAAAGTGTTATATCAGTATAATCCGGCCATTTCCAACAAGGGATAAGAATTTAGAACATGACTATAAATTGCTTACCTGCGTGACTGATCACCAGAGATGCTGACCTCAGATAATCAGCAATGCTTGATGAGAAAGTAAAGAAGTCTACAGCTAGAGACCCATCTTCCCCTCCAGACTGCATAAAAGAAAAGGTTTAGAACATTCATATGAAATGTTTGTGGAAATTTTTTTTTGGTAAATATTTTGACAGAACTTAATTCTAAGAAAAAATCTTTTTAAAAAAAAAAAGGTAAATACACATGCAACTGGTGGCTCTTGAACCCATAAATTTACCCTCCACCTTGTTCTTACAAGAAGAGAATAAGCCAACTTCAGCAAGAACTCAAATTCTTGTTAATATGTTTCTTCTTCTTCTTCTTGAATTTATTTTTTCCAAGTTGAATTCAAAATTTAATTCTTTTAACGCTAAATCACCTTACTGTAGCCCCTTCCCATCTCTGCTGATTACAGGTGTTAGCTAGGATGCACGGATACTCCATTTTTCCTCATGTACCTGTATCCAATACGTATTGTACCGGTATCATACCAGATACCTCTAAGATACATACCCAATCATTTAAAAAATATAAATATACCAATACATCTAGGATACACCCGTGATATGACTTGGATATTGTTCTAAACTAACCCCCGATAGTGAGAGATAGCCCCAACTTGTAAGAATTTTTATTTATATGTTTTATGTATTGGTTTCAATGTTGAACACTTTACCTAGCTATCTATTATTTACTCTTTTGATCTTGGTTTGTATTCTAAACATCATCTAATGGCCATGGATTCACTTTATTATCCATTATTTCTTTTAAATTGATATATGCTTAACAATATATAAAATAAACGCTTAAAAATATATTAAAAAATATATATTTAATAGATTATAAATACATGTACCCGTACCCATACTCGTATCCGTACCCGTGCATCATAGGGTGTTAGTCACCCTTTTTGCATCTAAAGTCTCAACAGGTATCCTGAAATTTATATATAAATCTCAAATTTTCAATAAAAAAAATTTATGACACAGCATAACAGATGAAAACAATCTGAAAAAATCTTCAAGTCTCACTCAATTTCAAACTAAAGAAGCAATGTTTCAACAACACATTGAAAATACACTACAATAATTTTATCAGAAACCAGAACAACACACATATAATACCTTCGTGGGTGTGTAGGATCCACGACCCATCTGAATGACAAGATTGGTATACCCTCTTTTCAACAACTCTTGCTTAACTTCCAAACTATCCACTGCTCTAACAAGAGCGTCAAACAAAGTCGTTCCCACGGTTACAAAAACCGTTTTCCTTGCCTTTTCACCGTTCTCGGTGTCTCCCATTTTACGATGGCTTGTTTCTTTCTTCACAATTCAAACCACGCAAAATGCCTATAACAAAACCCAGCTGAGAATTAAGCAAATAAACTATAAAGGGTGAATTTTTGGAATTAATTTAGATTCTGTAGAAAATTCTGTACCTTATTCAGCTGAATCTATATTCCATTGGATTAGAGAGAGCTGTGATTTTAGGGTTTCAGAGAAGAAGAAGAAGGAAAACGCACCGTTTTTGCATTCTATGTTTTCTCTAGTGAAACGCATGGGACAGTGGCCGTTTTAGTTTTGCAGGATTGGGCTGCCATTTGGGCCTGGCCCACTTAAAGGAGAATTCATTTTTAAAAGCCCAAAAGGATTAATTAAATACCCATTTTTAATGAGAAATAAAATCCAATTTTTTTTTTAGGGGAAGATAAATTCAAAATTTCTATATGCAATTCTGGTTGCTACAAAATTAAAAAAATTATGTCAACAAGAAAAATATGTAGATTAGAGAGTTTTTAATAATGTTCAAGTTGAGTGGTATATCCAACCCTTTCATGAATGAGCTCGACTACGTGAGTTTGAAGTCTATTGAGATTACATATCATTTTTTTAGCCATAAATATATAAGAATTGTCAATTTTCTTTAGGTCAAATGGCATGTTCTAATTATGTAGCAATACATACATAGGAGATGACTACCAAGAACCATTAGGTTGAATGGCATATTTGACTCCTATAGGATGAGCTTAGGTTGGAACTGGAAATCCATTGGCACAAAGTCCTCCTTAGGCAATAACACATATATAAAGAGAGAGTTTGTCCATTTGTCTGTATTTCATAGTCAAATTAGTGATAGTTCTTAGTGAAAAATGACTAAGGGCTTGTTTGGATAGTCTAAAAATTGGATGATGTCACTCAATTTTCATAATCCATCATATAAAACTCGTGGATTCCATAAATGATGCAATGTTTGGATTGATTTTGGATGTTTGTTTCCATCACTAAAAAACTCAAAATTTTGGAGGTATTGTGCAAATCAGCTTCCTTCAACCATTCAAATTAGTTAGTTAGGCACGTTTTCAAACAATTTAGAAAACTAACATCTCGAGTTTTTGAAACTCGAGATCCATATTAGAACTCGAGTCTGGAAGACTCGCTTTATATCTCAAGTCTTTTCATGCAAAAAAAATTTAACCTATAGTGGCGTTTTTAAGACTTACAGTGACGTTTTAAAACCCTATAGCGACGTTTTCCTGCAAAAAAATTTTTTATAAGTACAGGCTTAAGGAGTCCTATAGTGGCGTTTTTAAGCCCTATAGTGACGTTTTATAGACCTATAGCGGCGTTTTTTGCAATTTATGAAAATCGAGTCTCTAAAACTCGATTTTCAGCGCAATTTTTTTTCTCCAAGTCGAGACTTAAAAACTCGAGTTCCATCTGGAACTCGAGTTTTAGATACTCGAGATGTTATTTTTCAAAATTGTTTTGAAATATGACAATTAACTAAATTGTTTAATATTTATTGTTATTTTAAAAAAAAATTCCAAAATTTTGAGTTTGAATGTTGGAAACTGAAAACACAATTTTGGTGTTTTCATATTTTCAAGATATGAGTTACGTGGCATTTTAGTAAATACATAAAGATAACAGGACCCACCTAAAGTCTTGTCGCATCAATTCTCTTTCTTATTTTTCTTTCTTTCTTCTTTAGGTCACACGCTGTTTTTTTTTTTTTTTTTTTTTTTTTTCACTCTAGCACCATTCTTCTCTTCTCTTTTATATTTCTTTGTTTCTTCATCTCTTCACACCGAAATTTTTTTTTTTTTTTTTTCATTCTTTTTTCTTGATGGCTTGTTATAGTCTTTTTCTAGGCATTTTTGGCTTTGATTTTCGGACTAGATTATTTTAGTTTTTTGGGGGTATTTTATGGGTTTGTGATGTTTGTGCTACATACTGGGTTTATGACATGAGATTAGAGCTTCAAATATCAACATCAAACCCTTAAAACTGAGATCTTTTGGCTTCATTTTATGAGTTTATTTTATGAGATCAAAGCTTTTTTTTTTTCTTTTCACTCTACATTCTTCTTTTATCTACAAGTTGTAGCCATTGGGTTTTGTTCAAAGAGATGAAGATGTGAAGTGGAAAGGATGCATTTTGCAGAGCATTAATTTTTGTGGGTCCCACAACTTTACTTAAAATTGAGTTTTTGAATTGAAATACCACTGAGAATTTCTAGCCAAACACACTACTAATAGAGTTATGGGAAAATTGAGTTAGAGATATGAGAATTGAGTAATAAGTTTGAGTGTTGAGATATGAAAATTGAGTTAGCACCAAACCAAACAGGCCCTAAAGTTTTCGACTATTTGTTTCTCCTCTTGTTTTATTTGACCGTTTATCAAAAAAATAGAAGAAAAAAAAGTTGGATGGATATGGGGTTTTAGGATTTTGCTAATTGTGAATTGAATTGAAATAAAAAGGAAATTAAAAACTCAATACTATACTAAATTTAGGAAGAGTGAAGGTGTTTGCTATTTTTATGATCATCTTATCTAAACCCCAATCCCCAAGTTTGAGTGGTTTAGTCTCAAGTCTCAAATCTTGACATTCAAGGCTTATGTAGCCATAATCTTTTAAGAAATTGACTATTACACTAATGATATTCAATCTAAAAAACTTAAACTCATTCAAAATCATTAAGATTATTTTAAATTTGGATGGTCTCTTATTCCACGTAGGTTTCAGTTGGCCTAATTGATAGTCTCATGTTTTCGAAAAGAGACCTAGGTTCAAATATCATTTACACTAAAAAAATTATATTCTTTTATGATAATTTGCTAGTTACAATAATAAAAATGTGAGATTTGAACCCTGAAAGTTTCCATTAGAAATTATTTAAAATACCAATAGAATTACAAGACTTTTGACTTATAATAAAAATCAATTGATGTCTTGAATTGTGAATAGAAAATAGGAAATGGACACTACAGGTTAAAAAAGAGCCCACTTCCAAAACCACCTCAAAGCTTCTTTTTATCTTTTGGAAATTATAAGTTAGTACTATTATTATTCACACATATATAGCTCCCACTTTTGAGTTTTGAATTTCAACCACCCATAAAAAGGCATAAACACAAACACATTCTCAAATGAGTAATGATTATCATATATATTCGTTATTGTACACTCTATGAATACGATTTCAAATGAAGTGATGAGATATGCAATTTCAAAACATGATTTCAAAACATGATTTCAAAGAGAATGTATACAGAATCTACAAAACAAGTGTAACAAAATTTTCCCTACTCAAATTACCAATTGTTAAATTAACTAAACACAAACTCTCTAATTGCTACTTCTAAATTCGATTTTCTTTATTTTGGTTAGATTAGCTCACAGGTCACTTCTTCTCTTTTTTTGATACAAGAAAAAGAGAAGTCACTTCATTCTAAAGAAGAAGAAACTATCATTACCAGTACCACCCCACCGTCATCAAAACCAACAAAGATCAAAACCTGGGATGCACGGACGCGGCGCCAGAGGAGCCGCACCCGCGTCCGACGCGGCGCGACGCGGCGACGCGCGAGGGACGCCGCTGACCGCGTGTCGGTGCCGCGTCGGGCCGCGTCCTGCCGAAACACCGAAATTCAAAAAAAAAAAAGTGCAGAATCTTCTTCTCTTTCTCTCTCTGTCTTGTTTTCCTGCCTCTACTCAGTCTAGATGTTGCGTAAACTAGTTTAAGAAAACTAAAGAAGGGTTAAAAAAAGAAGAGGTATGAACTGGGAAGGGGAGTGACGGAAGAAACAAAGGTTAAGGTAGAAGACGAAAGAAGAATAAATATGTAGAAGTGATAGGCTGACTTGGTGTAGAGATTTTTTTTTTTAAATGTGTGGTGTAGATTAAGCTTTGGGGAAATAAAATAAAAAATAAAAAAAAAAGGTAAAGTTGATATTCTGATGAGACCGTGACTTGTTGGCACTGGAGTGGCAGGTGAATGGAGAGAATAAAAAAAAAAGATTAATCTTGTGGGTTTTATTTAATTTATGAAAATTATGTTTTAGTTAGTATCTACTATTACTCTTAAATTTGGTATATGTGTAAATAATGTGAAAAAATATGCCTAGTAATATATTAAAAATATTTTTATTAATTTTTTAATCGCCGAGTCCTGCTGCACCCGCACCCACCTTTTTCAAAAATTGCCGAGTCCCGCACCCGCATCCGCACCCGCACCCGCACCCGAGTCTCGAAACGCACCCGTGCTTCCTAGATCAAAACCCACCTCCCTCTCTGTGTCTCTCTCCTTCACATAACCCAACTCCCTATTCTTCTTTCTCTACAACAGCACCCTTTTCTTCTTCTTATTTAGCATCAACCCCACAAAGGTCACACCTTTTCTCATCCTCCACCATGTCCAACACCAACACCACCACCACCACCACCCACCTCCGCCTTCACCACCAACCACTCTTATCCTACGCCACCAATGCCACCATACCTGTATCTGACTGCAATAACCAAGAAGATCAACAGTCACGTAAAACTTGCACAAAAATACCATAAGGGTCGTGGTGGATGAGAATGACAATGACCCGGATTCCCCATTCGGTTTCTCTCACTTTTAATCCTCTTGTTGATATCAGGTGCATGCTCTTTTTTCTTCAAGTTTGCTTCTTTATGTTGTGCCTTTGTGTATGTCTTGTACTTTTGTGCTTTGTAGTTTTTGTGTAATGAGAAATTTTAGGTGCATTGATGAAATGGTTGGTCACTTTAATGTGAGTGTTTGGTTTGGTTTCAATGTAGCTATTGAGCTGTTCTTTGTTTGTTTGGATACAAGGGATTTCATTCATGTGTATTGTAAAGTGTGTTTACTAAGTGAAGAGTTGCTGGGTTTTTTGTGGGTTTGGTGGTTGGAAAAGATTAGGATTGGTTATTATGTAATTAAGAACTTGAATTTATTTGGTAATTTAATTTTATGTCTTTTATTGGGTATGCTTTAATTGGTTTATAGAGCAACTAAACAATGGAATTGGGATTGTTGTCATTTATTCCCACTCATTGCCTAGGTTCAATCTCAGGTAACAATCTGTGGCTGAAATTCTGAACTTCTTAAAAAAGAAAGTGTTTTATTTTTATTTTTTTTTGATGGGTGTGTACCGATTACACCAATTTTTAGGGTGTTTAGAAAGAAGCATAAAATGAGATAATTTCTCTTAAAAGTTGGGGGCTATTCATAAATGCAAACTTGTTGAGTTGCTAGTCTATTGCAGAGTTGCTAGATTCCTAGAACAATAACTGGTGCATGGTATATTTTTTTTTTCTTTTTTCAGTTGGGAGGGGGTCAGATTTGCAATGCTCTTTGATAGACGTCCATTACCAATTAGAAATTTAGGGAAGAAACGAATAGAATTATGGTTTACTACTTTTGTAATAGCATGCATATAAATTGGATGTAATTTCTAACTTGCACCATTTTTTTCCAAGGAGCATGAAAAATTCTTTGAGGCCATTGTTCTGGTTTGTTGGAAGAAGCAAACAAATCCTTGGGGGATAAAAAAAAAAAATGATATATTCACATTTGATTGTGTAATAGAGGTTATTTCCTTTTTCCATTTGTAATTCTTTAGGCTACTTTGTGTCTCTTTTCACGAAGTAGTCTCATTTTAACAAAATTATTCTTACCTATCAAAATATAGAGGTTAATGCCTTTTGAATTTTGAATTGATAGAAATCATAGTTTAGTGTGTCTAGGTGATCCATATATACTCTTTTGGGTAATTGGAGAGCTATTAGATAGGCCAAAATTCAATGACTGTTAGTCTGCCAATGTTGCTATTTCAAGTGAGCTTAGAACAAGATTAGTCAGGTAAAGATCATTCTCATTTCCTATATGGCTTGTCCATTTATGTTACTTTAGAATTTTTTATTATTCATTTATAATCAGGTTAGTTGGTTCTTTGCAAATATAATTCTATGATAATGTAGTATTTTAGGAGAATATTGTGTACACATCCTGTGTACATGAGGTATCTCCTCTATTCTAATCAATTTTTTTCCACTTATAAAAAAATCAGGTTAATTGGTTGACAGAACCTGGCTACTACTAAGTGAATTTAATGGTTTAGGATGTTTCGTCAAACTATATTGGGAGATAGAGATACTTATGAGAATATAATTGATACAAAATATTATCATTGGCCAAAGATGGGTCATTTAGCATCTTGCTTACTCCTCTGGCATGCATTTTTCTCCCATGCATAATACATTTGTGTTATTCTTGGTTGCTATCCTAAAGAGTTTGTTTCAAAATTTTGAGTGCGGCATACTTATTTCTATTGAATAAATGGACATGGAAGAAAAAAGAAAATGAAAAAAGAGTTTAGGTTGCAGGGGGACTACTGTTGGGAGATAATTCTTTAGCTCATTTTACAATCCAGAATTAAGATGAAGCTAACTACGGGATGAGATGGGAAATTGAAAGAACTGAAAGTTAGGTAGAGATCATTAAAGTTCATACAGTTTAGCTTTCTGGTAATGAAACATCAGTTTAGATTCTTATAGTCATAGAAAGATATAAGTTGTGTAGATACCCTACCAATTTCTTGATAAGAAGTGGCTATCTTTGAAGTCCTATTGAAACGTTTTCTGCGTGCAAACTCTTATATGAATTTTTTCATTTATTTTGAAGGTCAAGTGTCTGCTTCTTTTTCTTCCTTAGCATTTCCCACTCTGGTTAGGAAATCTTTAGAAACATTTTTATTTGAAACTATTTTCTTTGCATTGTTCTGTGATAACATTACTTTTTAGGTTTTTTTTTTTTCCCAAATCAATTGGTGTCCAAGGTAATTTAATGACTTTCAAATTGATGATCCATTGGATTTTGGAATTTGACCATTTGTCTATTTAACATTTTTTACTGTTCTCTATGGTTAGTTTGAGGTTCTGCCGTGCAATTTTAAATGGCTGATGATTATGAATTAGAATATCTGTGATTGGTTTGAAAGAATGATATATATGTAAATTTTTTGGGGCTACAAGTGAGTAATTTGAGTTGATTTTTGAAATTTAAATTGTTGGGTATGAACTTTAACTGCATATTTGCTTCCTGCTGTCAATCGCTATCTTGATAGAAGTTGGTTAGTTTGAAGAATAATTGAACTTTTGAAGACTCCAAACAAATATACATTCATTTTTTTAGTTGTGGCTGGACAATTTAACTGCAGTGTATTGACTTAAATTTTGAGTTTTGTTGATTTCTTGTTATATTTCTTTTCCTCATTTATTTACATCTGGGATCTTTTAGTTCATCATACTTATATAAATGATGACTGACATTTTTTTCATTCCTCCTTCCCCCTTGCTTTTGATGGCAGTATCACCATATTTTTACTTTGCCACTGAATTGGCCAACTGCACGTTCACTTCAGTATACCTTGAAATATATATGCATAGGAAAATCCCTTTCCAGAAAGCTCTAAGCTGGACAATTTAACTGCAGTGTATTGACTTAAATTTTGAGTTTTGTTGATTTCTTGTTATATTTCTTTTCCTCATTTATTTACATCTGGGATCTTTGAGTTCATCATACTTACATAAATGATGACTGACATTTTTTTCATTCCTCCTTCCCCCTTGCTTTTGATGGCAGTATCACCATATTTTTACTTTGCCACTGAATTGGCCAACTGCACGTTCACTTCAGTATACCTTGAAATATATATGCATAGGAAAATCCCTTTCCAGAAAGCTCTAAGCTGAAATTTCTATCAGCCTTCAGGAACTGGCATTGATTTAGGCTTCTTAGAAGACATCTTCCCACTTGTTATCTTTGAGGAAACATGGCTTGCCACCTCTCTCAACTGCTGTGCAACCTAATCAGCCTTTGCCAACCATGTTTCCTCATGCTCAGATAACTCAAGCTGTCCTGGAGAAGAATAATGAGGGCCATTTTCAAGTGAGAGTAAATATAAGGTATTGGTAAAGGGTTCGTCATACACATATAAATGATGACTGCCATTTTTTTTCATTCTTCCTTTTTTGAAATAAAATTCCTGGAGAAAAGGTGATTAGCTATGGTAAATAATATGCTATTCACTATTCAGTATGGTTTCTAATTGGGCCAGTGTGGTGGGCTCTTTGACCTGTTTTTAATTGGTGATGAGTATGCTTCTCTTTGTTGGCCCTGCAAAATCAGAGAATAGCTTCTTTTTCTTTTAGGTAGAAGTAAAGATGAATGGTTGGTCCATGTATTTCTTGGATTCCTTGATGTCTATGTTCTGTTGGTCCATGAACTACTTAGATAGGAATGCAAGAATCCAATGAAGGATCTGACCATTGGGTAGACTGTACAGCTGACTAGATGGGTCTTTTTTGTGAAAAATCAGTTAAGAATTTAATGCATACTGGTAATAATGCAAACTATTTTATCTAAGAACTAGTCTAGGTCCTAGATGATGCTGTAAAGGATATCAGTAGTGCTATCAGTTGGCAATTATGGGCAAGGTCAAAAAAAGTACTTGGTTGTCAAAGTTGGGCGTCATAGGAATGGGGATGGCTACCCCCATTGCTTGATGTGGTGTCTCTAGAGAGAGGGGAATAAGTGAATAACTACAGAGAGAACTATTCCTGATTATTATTATTATTATTATTATTATTTTTTTTTTTTGAACTTTGTTGGATTGGATGTCTATTTTATGGAGTCATTCTCTTTGTTTGATTTCCGATTTGATAGATCTATGTAATTTCAATGTTTGATTGTATGGTCCCCGGTCGTATACTTCCTGTATACTTGGGTGACTCGATTTTTTGTTATTAATGTAACCTTTTTACTTATGAAAAGTAAGTACTTGGTTGTTGAAGTGATAAATTTCAAGAACATCTCAGATAGTTTAAGGTTCAGTCTTGGAATTGGTTTAATTGAAGCAACCCATCACTTAGTCTGTTGATGATTTAACCAACTGGGTCTGTCTGGTGTGAAAATGCTTGCTGTAGTAGCAGCTGCTTATTGAGATACAGGTGTCTGGTCCAGAAACTCAATTGGGCCTTCAGTTGCCCTACTAGTACATCTTGTGCATCCTAGTTATTGACAATACCAGGGAAAGGACAATAGTAGGTGATATGTGAATGGAAATCAAGAAAATCTTGTGTAGATCTGATAAACATTATTCCAGTCATGGCCGTCTTAATTGCAATACAAATTATGTCATGGAAAGGAGCATCCAAGCATGTACTAGGCAAATGTAATTATTATTTTTTGGGACTTTGCTTTCATGCTTTGCACAGAACGTGATGTAATCTGGAATATGTTCCTGTAGTCCTTAAACCAGCTTGTTCAATAAGTTGGCTGAGGTTTTTTATTTTTTACTAGGGAATATTTTCTGATGCAAGACTTAAAGGTGGAAAATAATTAAAGGAAAAAACTATAATGATCTTTCTTTAGTATCTAATATTTCATTAGAACTGTTCTATGATAATTTTCCAAAGTTAAGCTGCTTGAGTTTAGTTTTGTTGCAAATAGCTCCACTTGGTTTTGTTTTGGTTTGAATTTCTCTCTCTTCCAATGTTGAACAGTAGTTTTTGCATTTTCAGTGTAAGTGGCCAGCCCAGGAGCAAAAAAAATGAAATTAGTAAAGGTAAGAATTCAGAAATGTATTTGTTTATATTGGATTTTGATGACCTGTCTTTAATATTCTTCTCTGTTCACCCCCCCCCCCCCCCCTCTTCTTTAAAAGTTAAAAAAAATCACCTTTCACATGTTCTAGTTTTCTCTTTTTTACCCAAGAAATATCTTTGCCTCATGTAATGTTATTTCTGTTTTCACTTTTCAGCATCATCCTAAGATAGGAAATTACCAATTTCTTTGCACTGGTGAAAAATCCACAGGACTCATGGGTTGTTATCACTCATACAGCTTTTGAAGAACAGTCCCAATTTGGTAAACAGCTATAACTGCTCATGTAAGAAGTTGTCCATAGTTGGAGATCAAGTTCTCTCTGTATGGAATTTACAGAATCTTTCCTTGGTTTATCTCTTTGAAAATCTGATACAGTTTTTTTAACATTGGGTGAGTTACATACCAGAAAAAAGAAAAATAAAAAGAAATCTTTCTTTTACTACCCTTTTACAGAGGTTTTTTATTCTAATAGCAGGAAAAGTTTACACCTTTCTGTTTAAATTGCATTTTGTTTAGGGAAGATTTTATCTTTAATATGTATTTTTGTTTAGGGTAATTAGGAGGAAATTTTCATCATGTAATAATAATAAGAGTTAATTACAATTATTCAACTTTAACAATTGGGGATGTTTGCATTGTGTATCTAAACGATAAAATTCTGCAATCAACATCCTAATTCAAAATTAATTTGCAATTCACACTGTACCATCGAAATCAATCCATAAATTAATAGATTAGTGGATGGTTATCCATCCTAAACTTTTAGGATATTTGTAATGTGCATAATTTTGTAATTAGTACCTTAATTAGATAATATTTTATTTACAAATGTAACTCATTTCCAATTTGGATGATGGAGTGGATATTGCAACTTAACCTTGAAATAGGATGTTGATTATAAAATTTCGTAATTTCTGCATATTACAAATGCCTATTGTTAGGATGGATGGTTATAAATAACCTCACAAATAATAAAGCTAATATCCTTAACTACACTAATTAAACTATATCATGAATCACGATACCTCTCTCTCTCTCTCTCTCTCTCTCTCTCTCTAGAGCTTGTTAAGGGGGAGGCCGGGAGGGAATATTTGCTACACAAGTAACGGGGAAAAGTGGCTTGGAATGTCCAAAAGTGGATGTGAAAATTGTGGGTGCCATGGGAAAAGGGAACAAAAGCGTGGTCTCCAGTCTTATATAGTGTCCAAAAGTGCAAAAGAATCACTGACTATACTTATTGCTGAGGATTTGAATCTTGCTGAGTTAGTTCTTTACAGATGAAAAGTAATCACCTCGATTTTCATGTTACTACTGTAGTACCAGCATTTTTTTTATTGGCATGGTGATTATCTAGCTCACTTTCACTGCTACGAGGAAGATTGCCAGTCCAACTCAATGAAAAACAAATAGAAAAATGAATAGAAAAAAAAAAAATATATATATATATATATATATGTATGTATGTTGCAATAGGCTTCATGGTAGTAGCAGTGTATGCTAACAAGGTTGGACCATTTTTTGTCCCCTAACATTAACAATCTAATAATTCACTTTAGCTGTCACCAACAACCATCCCATCCAACATAAAGGAGCCTGTGTCCTGAGCTTATTATAATAGCAGCTAGGGTCTCCCTGACCTTAATGTTGGGGTCCCAACTCTTATCTTTGCTTGACCAAGTTTAGTTTATGAAAGACTGGTCCTTCAGCCTTTGTGTGATTGTCCCTCAATTTAGAGGATACATGACCCTTTGAGGGGGGACCCAACTGAGCTCGTTCAGTCCTTTAAGACCAGCTGTGCCTGTGCCTGTGCCTGTGATTTGTGAACAAAAGTCACCACCCAATTTTCAGACTTCAATATGCAGCAACTCTTTGACAGACAATAATAAAACATTATTTTACATCTCACTCCAGTCACTCCACGATTGTTGTGACCCTCCTGTATTTTATTTTTACCTCATTGATTCTAAACTAATGTATAGAAGAGAATGAAAATTTTCAGCATATTTTGTCTTTTACACTTGTTGAAAATTTTCAGCATATTTTGTCTTTCACTCTTGTCTTTTCTCCTTAATAAAGAAGAGTGAGAGGGGACTAGCAGTGGTGACCCTACATGAGCGTGAGCCTAGTAAGTAACCTGTGTCTGAAATCAATGTTTCACGGGCTTGAATGAATGAGGGAGCTGTAAAAGGCTTCTCATGTGGAGTTGGTATCTTGGGTACCCGTCCTATGGAGTGGGTCTCTCACAAACGTGTGGGTGCCCTTCAAGTGGAGTTGATATTTGTGTATCCGTCTTATGGAGTGTACCTCTCACAAGTATGTGGGTGTTCCCTCAAGTAAAGTTGGTATCTTGTGTGTCCGTATTATGGAGCATACCTTCCACAGACATGTGAGTGCTCCCTCAAATGGAGCTGATATCTTGTGTGTCTGTCACATGGAGCGTACCTCTCACAAGCATATGGTGCCCCCTCAAATGGAGCTAGAATCTTGTGTATTTGTCCTATGGAACATGCCACCTATGAACATGTCACATGTCTGTGAGAGGCACGCTCCATAAGACAGACACATAAGATAATTTTTCCCTTAAGTGGGTTAAGACCTAACATGACCTTAGCACCGCTTAAACCACCCAAGACCAATCCATGTGAAGACCTTAAGAACTAGGCCATGAATTTGGAAACTAGAGAAAATGTTAGTATTAAAAACTATGAAGGAGCTACCTTACATTGATCCTTTTATTTGATGGAAAGTAATATTAATATTAGTAAAACATGGATTGCACTATTGATCCTTTTCATTATCTACATCCTTATTTTATTTTTCATATATTCAATGGAAATTTTAATGCTCATTAAGTCTTGCGTCTTAACAAAAGAGTTCATTGCACTATTGCTATAGTGACATCTTGAGGGAAGTAATTCTGTGGATTTTTCATTGAGGGATTGCTATTGTAAAGGCGTTGTTGTAATTGTTAGGAGGACAATTTTTTTAATGTTTTGAATTTGAAATGAAGTCGTGCTCTTCATCAAAGATTTCGTACATATCTTGAGAGAGAATAATGGAAAGTAATCACTTTCCATATTAACATGAGTAATTTCTAGATTTGAATAAATCAATATTATCAATTTGTAATACTAATCCAAAATGTGAAATTAATTTGTAGTCGGAGACAAACCTTGTCCTCTCCAAATATAGCATCCATTCTAACATGTCATTAACTAAGTAAACAAAGGATTTAGTTTTTTGATTTTTGGAATTGTGGACATATGTTTTATGGCTGAACCACATTGATTCTACTTAGAGGTGTGAGTAAACGCCTAAAGGACCCAACTCACCCGTTTAACCATAGTCGATAGGTTCAATCGATTTTGACATTTGTGCTGGTTAGTAACGAATCAAAACAAATAACACCTGATTTTATTGGGTCGAGTATCAGATTTTCCATATTGAAACTTGACTATTGAGCTTTTGCCACTACTAGCTTTCCATGTTGCCGCTATTTCACTTTGTGTACTATTTTTAAACCCAAAAGATGAATCGGCTTAAACCTAAACCTAATTGTCTTGTGAACACTCCCTATCCTTTTATTCTTATACTATTTTTTATGTAATAGAAATGTTATGTCCACAATATTTTTACAACAAATCCTAATTAGCAAGTTGTTACTTACTATTTCTAGTGGGTAACGAAGTAATTTCAATGGTAGATTCAAATTAAAAACTCGTAACAACCTACCAACTAAGATTTATTGGGAAAATATTGTGGACGTAACATTTCTCTTTATGTAAATATCTAATATTATTAACAAAAAAAAAAAAAAAAAAGGAAATCTCATTTCAATTTATTTTTGTTATGTACATGTGAAGGAGTCTTTTAAGAGCAAGATGAACTTAGTTAGATCATATCAATGTAAAATAAAGAGTAAGTAGACACTGAGGCACATGGCAAAGTACAAGTGAAATTGCGCATGCACCTGCACATGTGTGAACAAAATGTACCTAATAAGCAATTAATATTTGCTTGTTGCTTTGCATGATCATGATCATGAGGTGGGGCTGAAGAAGGTACAACTGACAGTCAAGAAGAGCCATAGGGGACAGTCAATAGTAGCGCAGCAGCAGCAAGCAAAGCATTAGATCTTATATTTATTATTATCATATTTTCTCTACCATTCCTCTTCTTCAGCCCCTACTTTCACAATCACATACGACAACAATGCTGAAAACAACACCACCACCAACAACAACAACAAATAGTGGTGTTGTAGTGTCATTTCCAAACTATTAATTGGTTGGGTTGCTTCCTTATCTTTTCTTTTTCACTGCAGGTTGAGTAGCCTGAATAAGTAAAGGTAGTGTATAAGCAACTAATATTTTTTTAGAATTCTATGTCGTCCTTTTTCATAGGTTGAGTAGTTTGAGAAAAGGGTAGTGTAGAAGCAACTACTAATGAGGTGTAAATAACACTTCTCATGAAAAAAAAAATCTTAGAAGTTAGGACATGGGTTATGACTTATTACTGAAGTTTATACTTTAATTTAGTGTGTGCTTGAGATTAGGTTTTTATTTTTTTTATTTACATTTTTTTAAATCTTTAATTGTTTTTAATACTTTTTAAAAGTACAAATATACTTCAACATACTTTTAACAAAAAAATTTAGCAAATGCGATTTTTTTTTTTTAATAAAAAAAATGCTTATGTACAATTTTTAATTTTTAATTTTTTTTTTTTTAAGATGTAACTATACTTTAACTAGCTTTGGACAAAGAAATAAATTAGTAAATCTGTAAAAAAATGCATGCTTATGCACGTGATTCTCATGAAGAATAATATATAGTAAATCCCATATATATATATATATATATCATCTGAATCTTCCTCCGAGGTTTGTGCATAAATTTCTACGGACTAAAATTATATGTTTGTGCTCAAGAGAGTGAAGACAACAATTTACATCTACTTTTATTGTTCTGTTTTATCCAGAGTGTTTTATTTATCCTTTTTCGGCATGCAATTCTGCTTTAACTGTGACAAAATTTACCGTGTCTTCATTCCCATGCAGATAATATTCCTTAGAAACTTTGACTCTGACTGTCTGACATCAGGTAAAATCATCATCAGACTTAATCAACAATCCCAATGGCAAATATCTCTACCTTAATTGTAGCTCTAGATATATATACTACATGAAAATAGTTACAGTTCTTGACATCTTGTGTTGTGTTGAGGACTAGTTGTACCAAGTTAGGCATTGATTAACATAAATCCAAATCTTAAACTTCATTTTGAGCTCTAACACCATGAAAGTGGTTTGGTTTGAATTCAAAAAGGGCATGTTTTAATGGTGAGCTTTCTGTAAAGAAGGGTCAGAAATATACAATCACTCCACTAGAGATTGCCTTTAAAGGATTCGAATGTTCGATGAATTTAAAATGGCTGCCAAAGAATTGGATTTTAGCCCTCAAAATTTGAACCATTAAAGAGTTCAATATAACTATTTACTTATAATTCCAACAAATGCAAATGAATAAAGAAGTTGATTTGTCAATGTTTGGGGATAGCAAAAGCCAATTTCTGAGCAAACCCATGCATAAACACAATAAAGCACATAAGCATGATAGATTTTTTTTAGGGGTTGTGCCCTGTAGAGGGGGGGTCTTTTTTGTCACCATCCAAGCATCTTTTACAGGCAAAGGAAGGGTTTAATGACAGCATTTCCTTCACTGGCGAGGCTTTTAAGAAGAAGAAATAACAATAATAATTTGGTTGCAAAAGAAGGGTCCAAACACTTTTTAATTCTGTGTGTTTTTGACTCTAGTGCATGTCTATATAAGATCCATTTGGAATAGTTTTAAGATGCTGGGTGTCCGTACTGTAATGATAATAGTAAATAAATAAACAAAAAATATCTCACTGTCTCTGAAATGACAATTTTGCCTGCCTTGAGATATTTGTTTGGACTATGCTTCGAGAGAGAGAGAGAGAGTACTTTAGAAAATAACCTAACTTTGTTATCTACCATGGCCTAGATAGTTAAAAATATTTATTATTGCTAGATAAAATCTAGGACTATAATTTATATTACAATTTATTTGCCACAATTGTAATGTGAAAAAGTGTGTCGTGAAGAAAAAATAATAGATTCATATATAAGTAATAGATAATTACTCATAATCTCTCATGTTAAAATTGTAATAAAAAATTGTAAAATAGTGTGTGGTCCTAAATCACTCTCTTTATGCCTAGAGAGGGAGTAAATGATTGGTCAAGGGCAAGTATTTAAGGGTCAAGTTGGTGCTATAAAAACAAAAGGACCACTTGAGCATAAAAACTAAGATATGGAATAATGGGCATTTAAACAAAATCACAGTATTCTTCTCAAATTCATATCACTATCAACCTGTTTTCCATTATAACAATTATCCACAATCTCCCAATATAGTCAAGTTTGCATCCATACCATACCTCCAAAAAGCTGCTTCACAATATAAGTGGCTTTGATCTAAAAGGAGTATTTTTAATAGAAAAGTGGAAACAAGATCGATAGTGCATGTTTCCTATAATGTTAAAATATAAATGCAATCTTTGTGTAAGATGATCACACACACACAAACCGAGTAGAGTACAATCATTGCAGCAATGATGCGACCATGGTATTTCAATACTGTGAAAAAAAAACTCAAAAAAGGCCAAGGTTTCTGTTTTAGCTAAAAAATAAAATAAAAAAAGTCCGATACAACTCATGTGCTTGATGAACGTCACAGCAGTTAATTATTGTGGTGGAGTGGAGGGGTCTCACAGCAGATATACAATACAACTCATGATTTAGTTTGTATATGGCAAAAATTATTTTTATCAATTTATTTTATTATTTAGTTTATTTTTGTTATTATTTATAATTTTCGTTATATTTTTTAATATTATTTATGAATCCTATTGTATTATTTCAATTAATTATTACATTTATTTACAATATTTTCAACAAAATAAGTAAATCTAAAAAAAAATGTTTATTTTATTTTCATTTCTGTTCAATGATTGTTTAAACAGTGTGTAACTCTTTTTGATAAGCAATCTGTAACTCTGTTCCTCTATCACAGCCTCATTCTTGCAATGAGATTTTGATGTGATTTGATTAACTCATTTTCTATGGATTTGATTTATACTGTTTAGTACAAAATTAAGAAACTTTACTAGCTAGGTACATAGGTTTACAGATACCATGCTTTCTTATAAATCAACTTTTTTGCTTTAAATTACTAATTTGGTCTTTTAATAATTTGGACAAAGTTGAGCTTGGTCCTTCAACTATTAAGCTTTTAAAATCAAATCGATTTCTGCGTTCAAATCTCTTCTCCGTCAAACGAGATTATCTAACAATGACATTAATAAACATGGTTACGAAGTGTGCATTTAAAAATTGATATCGCAATTAATATATCTTAAAAATTGAGAGACGAAACTGACATGTTTAAGTTAAAAATTGGGAAACAGATTAAATTTACAATTTTAACCTCAAATTTTTTTTTTTAAGATTGGATCCAGCTTAAAAGTTAATAAGCCCATATGCAAATGAAGCCCATGGAAAATGGGGTAGACGTCAAGCTTGTGCTGTGGAGCCTCTTGGCTAGTGATAAATTGATTTATAGTGTACTTTTGGTAAAAATAATTTTTGCTAATTTATTTTATTATTCAATTTATTTTTATTATTATTTATAGATTCTATTACATTTTTTTTGATACTGTTTTACTATATTATTTTAACTAATTTTTATTTTTATGTATCGGATTTACAACAAGAATTTTTTGATTTCATTAAAATAAACTAGTCTCAAGCAGGACCATAAATGTAATTATGTCTTTACATATTGCCAAGTTAGGCTGTTAAGCACTTTTACCCAAAAAGCAATGTCTAGACAAGCCACTTCCAGTTGTTTATATATACTATAAGATATTTCTTGTATCTCGAGCAACCGCCTTTTGTGCTTGTTAAAATATTTTAAGTTCAAAAAACAACAGACTGGCATGAAACACAGAGACAAAGCTTAAAGATAAGTGTTTAATGCTCACCAAGCGCCTTTGAACTCTCAGACTCTCTTTTATAGCACCCCTTAGTTAATTCTCACTATTCTCAGCTTACAGTTCCAGCCTTACAGATCCATTTCCTTCTTTTCTCTCTCTCTCTCTCTCTCTCTCTCTCTCTCTCTCTCTGAGAAAAAAAGATGAATAAACAAGATGTCATGAGGATGCAGGTACACCATTCTAACTGTTTTCATGTTTCATGTTCTGAAATGAAGCTCTTTTAGGACCCTTTGTTCATTTCTTCCACTGTTTCTCAATTGATATGTTCTTTTTTTTTTCTTCTTTCCTTGTAAAAATTTGGTTTTTGTAAGTCATTTAAAGTTGTTTGTGGGTTGCTTTTCCTTGCAGTCTTGTGTGCTTAGAGTGAATATACACTGTGATGGATGTAAGCAGAAAGTAAAGAAACTATTGCAGAAAATGGATGGTATGTACTTTATTATCTGATTTTTTGTACAGAATTTAAGTTCTATGTTTTAAATTTCTATGCTAGTATGTGATTTTTTAGTATGACTTTGTAATTTTATGTATGTACAATTTAATTGGGTGTATATAGTTTTTATTTAGGCTCTTGTTACTTTTGTTTCTGTGTAGGAGTTCATTCTACCAACATAGATGCAGAGCAAGGCAGGGTGACTGTGACAGGAGTTGTTGATCCAGTTAAACTCATAAAGAAGTTGGAGAAGTCAGGGAAACATGCAGAGCTATGGGGACCTCAAAAAGGTTCAAACTACAACCAAAACCAACTCAATAACCAGTTCAAGAATATGCAATTTGAGCATGGAAAAGGGGGCAAAGACAACAAGTCTCAGAAGGGTGGGAAGGACCAAAAGGGTGGCCATGGCCAACAACCACAACACCAAATGAAAGGTGCTAAAGATCTGAAGGTGCCCATTAAAGACCAGAAATCTGTCAAGTTCAGTTTTCCCGAGGATGAATTTGATGATGAGTTTGACGAATTTGATGATGAGTTTGATGAATTTGATGATGAATTTGATGATGAGGAGTTTGATGATGGTGATTATGAGTTTGCTCAAGGCCATCACTTACCCAACAACAAGATGGGGCCTGTAATGGGTAAAGGCCATGGGCCATATGGGCCTAATTTTACGATGAATGGGCCTCCCATGAATGATAAATGGGGTGGTGGTGGTGGTGGAAATGCCAAGAAAGGTGGTGTTATTGATATTCCTTTAGAAGTGAAGGGTGGTATGGGTGGAAATAAGGATGGTAAGAATGGCAATGGAGGGAAGAAAGGTGGTGGTGCCGGCGGTGGTGGGAATAAGAAGGGAGGGAAACAAAACAAAGGTGGTGGAGGAGAAAAAAAAGGTGGCAAAAGTGGTGGTGGATTTCTAGGTGGATTGCTAGGATTTGGTAGAAGTAGTAGCAAAAGAGAAAGTGGTACTGACAAGGGTTCCAATAATCATGGCAGTAAGGGTGGTGGTGGTGGAAACAATAATGGCAATGGAGGCAAGAAAGGTGGAGCCAAGAATGATGGGGTCCATGAAAGTAACAAAAAGAAAAATGACTTCCATGACATTGATGTTGCTTTCACTAATCATGGCAAGGGAAACAAAGGTGGTGGGGGTGGTGGTGGTGGTGGAAATGTTGGTCAAATGGCCCAAAGAGGGCAAATGGATCAAATGGGCCTTAAGGGTAATTATCCTATGGGCCAAATGGGCCAAGGAGGTCAAATGGGCCACATGGGTAGTTATCCAATGGGCCAGATGAGACAAGGAGGTCCAATGGGCAACATGGGTAATTATCCAATGGCCCAAATGGGAGGTTATCCTGCAGTGCAAGGTCTACCTGCAACCACAGCAATGAACGGTGGATATTATCAAGGAATGGGACCTGGAATGGGGCCAGGAAATCCGTACAATCAACAACAATACATGGCTATGATGATGATGAATCAACAAAGGGCAAATGGCAATGACATGTATCAACCGATGATGTATGCGCGGCCGCATCCGGGCGTTAATTACATGCCGGGGCCACCCATGCCGCACCCTGCGCCGTCCGATCCTTACACTCACATGTTTAGTGATGAGAATACTGGTAGTTGCAGTATCATGTAAATTTAGCAGAGATTTTTAAGTTATGTTTTGGTTTGTTATCTTAGGTATGTGTAATTTGTGGTGGTAGTGGTGATAGTGGTACGAAAGTGCAAAAGTACCATTGCTTATGTTACTTGGAAATGATTAAAATTAGTAAATTTTGTTCCATTACTTTTTGATCCATCAAAACTTCAATTCATCTGTGTGGTGATATTATTCTTTCCCTTGGGCCCAAAAAAAGCAAAAGGGATAGTATTTCATAATGTGTAAAAAAGATAAGAAACATATAAAGATGATGTGCACTTTTATGATTTCATTGGTACATTTCACTTGAAGACTCCTTTAGCAAAAGAGAGAGGAGATGATTAATTAGAATGATAAAATCAACTAATAAATTTTGTATTATTCTCCTCTCGTACCTTCCAATGCATTTCACTCCTCCCTTTGAGTAGAGAAAATTTTGATAAATTTATTTATCAATTATTTATTATCAGATATGAATAGAGATTAGAGAAAGCTGTATGGTGGTGTCTCGAGCACATAGACAACTCTCGGGTCTCGAGTTCAGTCAACACTGTAGAGAAAGCAATAATTGACTTCCTGAGATTCTTGCCTAAAGATAGGACTGCTACACCCAACTCCACAATTACCAACACAAGTAATGGTTAAAAATCAGGTGATCATCTTTGGTAATATGTCACTAAGTAAGATTCAATATAAATAATTGCATGCCATAAGGAAAGTAACATACTAAGTACGCTTCACAATTACCAACACATTTAATAGTTAAAAATCAGGTGATCATCTTTGGTAATATCTCACAAAATAAGATTCAATATAAATAATTACATGCCATAAGGAAAGTAACATACTAAGTACACTTAACATGTGTAAAGTTGAATTTATTCAACTATGTGTTGGCTTTATTCCGTACCAAATTTACTTATAATTCAACAATTAGAAACCTTGTATATAGGTGAATTTTATGTAAGGGTTGTGTGTGTGTGAGAGTGTGAAGAATTGATCAAGTGTATGCATCAAAGAGCATCTCACGATTGACTCGCGAGTGGTGACTTGCCAGAAGTGTCACACGTGTGAAGCATGCAGGAAGTTGAAGGATCAGGACAACTGGATCACTATAGAATAAAAGGTACAGTCTGGCCATTCTGTTATTTGGCGACTGGAACTCGTGACTCATCCCAATTGCGAGTCACTCACCAAAGCACATTGTTTTGCAAAAAAATGACTTTTCACATTCCTTCTCATACCCTACTATAGATACCTTTATACCCACGAAATGTAGAAAACTTCCAGAGCGAATTTTGAGAGATAAACCTTAGAGAAAAACAAGATTGACTCATCCACAATCTTATACATTTGATTCTTCAAATTCCTCAACTCTCACCCTCTCCATTGTCATACCCTTGAGAGGATCTTCAGCCAAATCTTTACCTCATCATATTCATATCAGTGAGAAGGTTATTTGGTGCTTGGGAAGCAGTTCAAGAGAGAACCAATTCATTGGTTGATGCAATGGGCTTATTGTGGGATCTGGTAAATTAGAGAAGATAAGGTTAGGCTTAATCCTATTGGAGCAAGAAGCTTGGAGGGCTTAAGAGCATCGGGTAGATTAGGCTTGGAGGGCGACGGAGAAGTTTTTCGCTGAATTCTTCGGTTTCCTCTTCGATAACACGTGCCGGTGTTATCTTGCGTTTGGTTCTCTCTATCCCTTACTCTTTGCATTTAATTACTGCCGTGTTTGATTAAATTATGGCTTAAAGTAGTTTGTTTATTTGGGTATAGCTTATATTTATCATTCCGCATATATATTGTTTGAATATAAGCTTGTGTTGGTAATTTTGAAATTGGGGGTCTAAACATTCACTAGTGTTTTACACACTAAGTGAGCTTTCAACATATTTGTGAATTCTTCAAATTAATTTCTAAAAATAGTATCATCTAACTTAGGCATAGGAGATGTTTAGGCTAATACTACATCGGCATCTTTCTAAATGATTTTCTTAGTGTTGGTGTTTATTGTTCAAGTCAATCACAAAACTAACATCAAAAGTATTATAACTCAGCTGACACTTCTTGGTAATTTTAATGAAAAAGGTTCAAAGATCAAATCTTCTCTTACCCATTGTTATAACGGATGAGTATAGCCATAGCATTGAATGTTAGGTTGTTTATAGCATTGAATACACTTAATAGCAAAAGAGTAACGTATTAGTCAATGACCATGGAAAACAATAAAAGATTGATGTTAATGACAAGCGTTTCGTGGCCCATAAATATGAACATTCATTACAAGAATGAATGAGAGGGATATAAAACTCGTACAATGTAAAAGTAAAATGTATGCACTCTGATAATCGATATCTACAAACTAGCCATATTATTTTCTCTCATTGATCTTATTAAGTGAATCTTTTCACAATTTCTAACTTGATCATCAAAGGGCATTTGGCCAACCCCACACCAATGTTCCATCCGTTTGTCTATTCACTTTCTTTATAGATTGATCATCGAAGAAGTTGCATCATTGTCCATCAAATAGATGAGAGAACAATTGACAATTTTTTGCATCATTAATAATTATACAATTGTAAATTAAAAAAATATATAATTAACAATAACATCACAAAACTTTTTACAGAAAGAAGTTCATTGAAAATTATGAGAGACTATGTTCTTATCTTAATAAACTGATAATCGAGAAATACTAAAAATGATTTTGAAATCAATCTAATATCATTTACAATTGATAATCCAATTTGAAAACTTGTAAACAACTGTGGCTTGGTTCAGGAGCAATAATAATTAATAAGCATCACTCTTCAGACTACAACTCAAGAATCAAGATGCCTTTTTATTATTATTATTATTTTTGATAAGAAGATGCCTTTTTATTTGGTTTTAAAACACATGCATTATGAAATAGTCTTTCTTCTTTTCTTTTTTCTTTGGGAAAGAAATAGCTTTTGTTTTAGGACACAAAGAATCTTACTTCTTTACTGAACAAATGTGTAGTATTGAAGCGTTACAGTAACGATAGGAGGAGCTACCTAAAAAGATGTGTTCTTCATATTCTTTTAAATGTTGGTGTCGGTTTGGAATGAGACGTTCAGCGCCGATCCCTATGTGAACCATTTCATACTTTCAACTTTTGACTTTCATCTTTTCATATTCGCTTTTTTAATATTTTTGCTTTGTGATCATGGAAAATTCATCATTTTGAAAATTTTCAATAATTTTGTATTAAAAAAAAAAAAAAAAACAATCATTTGCTGCAAGCTGGGGTAGGGTAGACCATGTATCCATTGGCCATTTATGTCCCCTAGCAAACTCAAAGTGGTAAAAGCGAGAGGAAACCACATTGGGGTTTGGCTTGGTTGCTAGAAAGTACAAATAATTTATTTAGGATGTTGTATTAATATTATATATGAGTCATACCAGACATTTTATATTATAATTTTTCATAAATTGTTTATGTCATTCTGTCGTTTTGGTGTTCGTATCTATATTTGTATTTGTGTCCATGTCTGTGTTTCTTAGCTTGAAAATAAGATTTTTCGTATCATTTCACATGATATTTAGCAAAAGTTAAGCAGTTTGAGTAGTAACGCTTTAATAAATGTATTGTGCCAACAATGATAACTCTATTAAGGTCTCAATGATACACGTGGTATTATCCATTGCTGTCACGTGGTATAAGATCGATGAGTACATACTTGAGAATTTTTTTTCTTTTTTCTTTCTGCAAAAAAATAGGGTGAAGTAAATTTTGATTGATCATGAGTATGAATATTGTCAAATAAAAAACTAATCAAATTTTTACTGTTCTTATTCCTTCCATATAAAAAAAAAAAAAAAATTCATTGAATTTACAAGTTAAATATTGTGTTCTTCTTTCGTTCTAAATTTCATAAAATCTTAATTAAGATTATATTCAATTCGTTAGTGTTAAATATACTCTACAAACAATCATCCTTGCGGCCACTTATATGGAGTCAGCCAACATATAAATCATCCATGGCTTAATTCGATTCCAAATCAAAATCAGGGCTACACTTGGCGCAATGCAGACCAAACTAACAATGTAAAACCAAACTTTTACCTCTGACTTTTTTTTTTTTTTTTTTTTTTAAATTTTATATAGAAAGTTTCAACCTAACAATGTTTTTCCTCTAACTTAGGTGTTCAGAGTTCTTAAATCACTTGACTAGTCCTCGAATTAGTATAATCCTTTATAATCCACACACTAGATAATTAGGACAAAGGATATTGAACACATGATCTTGTGAATTACACGAGGTCTTGTCTCTAAAGTCTAATCACTGTTAGCCTAATCCCTTGGAAAAGCCTTGCAAGATAGTTTGTGTGCACTTGCAGAATGGAACAGGCATTATGTGTTACATTTTAACTCTAATAATTTACAACATCATTAATCTTGGACATAACCTTCAGTGAACTTTGAATGACTTTTGATTATTCAGATGATGGGCTTGATGTCATGCATCGGTTTAATTGTGCTTTATTTCACTCCGTTTCCTTGAATTTGTGCTTAATCTACATCAGCATTTTGGAAATGTTTATCTCATTCTCAAATACCCAAAAAAAAAAGAGAAAAGAAAAGGATGAAGTAATTGCCATTATCAAATCTCCAGTAATTAAAAGTTAGCATATTGCCCTTGGCACGATAGTCATTCTACATATAAATGTTTATAGGGTGTGGATGGCAAATGCTGGAGTTCAAGTTTCCAGGAAAAAACTTTACACACATGTCACATATACACTTAAAATTAAGTTAGAGTAAAATTTATATCTTGTATTAAAAAAAAATTTTAAAAAAAATTAAAAAAAAAGTTAGCATATTGCAGTTACAGATTTAAGTTTACTGTTACAAGAAAGAATTAAACAATTGCTTTAAATTAGATTAACTCCAAACCATGTAAAAATGAATGCATGTTTTGTTGTTGTTTGTGTGTGTCTGTTTTGATTCTAGAAAGCTAACAGTAGCAATGTGGCACTCTGCAGACAAACCCAAGCCCATATCCCAGCCCACTGTGAGCTCATCCTAACACTCTGCATGGCTTGTAAAGCCCTCCTAAAATGCCATGTGGCTCTCACACTCATCAACTCTCTGTTCTCTTACTATAGATTGTGCTCATTTCTTGCGTAGCTTTGCTGAACTTAGCATGTGAACCCGTAAGAAAAACAACACACAAAGCCCATCATAAGCAAAATGGGTCCAAATTCTATTATGAACAATGCCAAACATTAACTTCATTATCTTCTAGTCCTCCTTTCTTTCTCTTCTCTTGTTTTGGCATCCCCACCACCCCAAACCAATTTCAAACCAAATAAACTAGTTTTACAAGTGCACAAAGATAGTGCCACAAATCTTAATGTGGCTAATGTCCACACCCCTCTTTAGCAAGTTCCATTTCTTGTGAACTTACAAGGGAAATTCTTGTGGGTTAATTGTGATCAACAATATTTGACATCAACCTATCATGCCCCCTATTGCCACTCCACTCAATGCTCTAAAGCCAATAGCCACACTTGCCACACTTGCCCTTACACGGCTAGACCCGGGTGCCATAACAACACATGTGGGCTCATGGTAGAGAACCCGGTGACACATCAAAGAGCCATGGGTGAACTTGCACAAGATGAGCTCTTAATTCAGTCAACTCAAGGGCCTAACCCAGGGCCATTGGCTAGGGTGCCTCAATTTCTCTTTACTTGTGCACCTTCCTTCCTATTACAAAAAGGGTTACCAAAAAATGTTCGAGGGGTTATTGGACTAGGCCATGCACCAATTTCTATACCAACTCAACTTGCTTCACACTTTGGATTTCAAATTTTCAACCAAAATTCGCCTTGTGCCTCACATCTTCCACACGCAGTAACGGAGTCATTTTCTTCGGAGATGGACCGTACTATATGCATCCAGGTATAGATATTTCACGTCCACTAAGCTATACCCCATTAACCGTAAGCCAAAACGGAGAGTACTACATACAAGTGAGTTCAATAAAAGTCAACAACAAACTTGTTCCACTAGACACATCTCTTTCTATCATTCAAACAACATGGTTTAGGTGGAGCAATGATCAGTACCACAACTCATACAATTCTCGAGCACTCGATTTTCACAACAGTTACTCAATTTTTCTCTAAAGAGCTCTCGGGGGTACCCCAGACAAAACCTGTTGCACCATTTGGGGTATGTTATGAGTCAAACAAATTTACAAGCTCAAGGCTTGGACCTGGAGTTCCTAACATTGACCTTGTGTTGCACACACAAAATGTTATATGGAGAATTTTTGGTGCAAACTTAATGGTGTAGGCACATCCGGGTGTGACATGTTTAGGCTTTGTTGATGGAGGGTCTCATCCAAAAGCTTCAATTGTCATAGGGGCATACCAATTGGAGGACAATCTGCTTCAGTCTGATTTGGCAAAGTCAAGGCTGGGATTAAGCTCCTCGCTGAAGTCTTGAAGGACTAATTGTGCCAACTTCAACTTCACTTCAGTCCTTGAGAGTTTTTCTGATCATATTATGTACTTTTGCACCTATGTGGTAATAATAATGTTAATAAAATAAAAGGTCCTAGTGACTTTGATGGATATGAAGTATGGTTTAGTCCAGAACTTGCTCAACTGGGTCTCAAATCCAGATATAACAATCATTCGGATATGATTGATCATTGGCTGATTACCTAGTTTGATGAAGATGTTATTGTTCGTTTCATGTCTCTAAATAAACTAGCTAATAGCTGGATTACTCTGTTCTGTATTTTATATTTGTTATTAGTTTTTGTGAGATTAAGGCTATATTGTCACTGTTTGAATACTGGGAAATATGTCACATCCGAGGTTGTATATCTAAAAAAATATACAACCCAACTACAATAATATGCTTAATTTACAACTTATTGTTCACTTGGATGTAAACTTAAAAGACATTATATTATTCACTCATCTTTCTCTTCTAGTTGCTAGTAAGACATTATTTTATAATATTTTATGGTGTAATATTATTTTATTGTGTTGACTTATATTATTTTATTGCATTGTATGGAAAAATAAAAACAGGTATGTTGGGGGTATGATAAAGTGGAATGGTATAATAAATAAAGTAATTTTTTAGGTTGTAAAATAGCAATTTTTATACAACCCCGGATGCTAGTGCTTAGAAGCAAACAAAGGTGCTCACCAATGTCACCATGCTGGCAAGACATGGCCAGGGCACGTTATGGAGTTTTAGACTTGGATAGAAGAAGCTCCTTTGTGCATTCGCAACTCCTCTTAGATGTATCTAATTAATATTTTGTTTTCTAAAAAAAACAAAAAAGCTGTTGAAACTCCCCAAAAAACAAAAAAAACTAGCACTACCTATCATATTTTTCGACCAGACTATTCCTTTGGTTTAAGTCAAATCCAGCTTCGTTATTATATCAGTTCAATTTGTACGCATATATAACGTAAATTAGTGATTTGATTTTCAACTTTATTAACAAAATCAACCATGAAAATCTTACTTTTATCCGAAGCAATCTATGCAGTGGAATAATGAATTATTGCACAAGTTTAATATTTATTCCTCACACAAATATCATTGGCGATTTATATCAACCACAGTAAGGATAATAAATCACAAAAGCAGTGATAATAAAGCAATTAACATGCAACACAAAGATATGGCATCAAAGTAGAATACTAATGAAGAACCTCAACCTCTTCAATGAAAAAAACACTTCGATGAGGGAATAAATAATGTATTTTCAAGAATAATGATTTGTGCTCAAGGGAAAACTCTCAAAAAAAAAACCCACAAAAAAAGCAGGTTCCAAGTAGAAATTTATTATGATGCAAAACATACCAAAAAAAAAAAAAAATCATTATCTCATAAAATCAAACTCAACCCTAACACAATTATATTGATTTAGCCCATATTTGATATGTTTTGACATTAAGATTTGTTTTTTTTTTTTTGATAAAGACATTAATTTGTTAATGTAGGGTCACGTTTTTCTGGCCAAGCCCAAGATGCACGGGACCTTAGATCAGTAAGCTCGGTACAATGAATTTGTAGAGAGTGGGCCAAAGAGTTAGGCTTTAGTGTATGGACAACGGTCATCACGGTGTTCTTCATGGACCGGGTTTATCAGAGAGAATTGGTCCTCGGGACGATCTAAGGAGCTTTTTCTGGTGCCTTTAGCGTGTTGGGGGGGGGGGTGGTCTCAGCCCCCGCCCTCCTATCTCTCTTTACTCCCTTTTTATAGTGGTTTCATTTTTTCTGAAAGGGTTCCCTAGGGCAGGTACTTGTCCCATCAGCCCTTTCCTCCAGTTGTTGGGAGTGGTTGTAAGGACAGAGAAGTATGGTCGTGTCAGACACAAGGCACTGAATGCAATAATGGCAGTCTTTCCCTTAGGCACTTCCGTTTTCTCCATTGTCCTTTTCTGTCTTTAGTACTTTTCCTGCTCTGTGGGACGATATGGAGTATCATTACCAGTGGCAAGTTGCCTCCTTTATCCTCGGCCACACCCATGCCGAGGAGGATTCTCCCTATGGTCGAGGAGGGGCTTTTCCTTGGACTGGGCCCTTGGCCCAATGTAGGCAACGACGTGGGCTTAGTAGTCTTTTATCCCCCACAATAGCCCCTCAAAATCCTGTTGTCTGGCTTCTCGGGTGGAGAGGAGGGTTTTGGTGACATCGGGCCTCTGTCACGGTTTGCCAAGTCAGGCCCTCCACTAAATGCCAGAGCCTCTTCGTTTGCCTAAGGCGTGTTCCTGGCCGTGAGACATTCTTTTAGTCTATCCAAGCCGCGTTCCTGTCGTTTCGGTACACGAGGCGCGCTTTAATTAGGGTCTCTTCACGAGGCGACATAAATTCAGCGGTTGAAGACTACTTTGGAAGTTGAGCGAGATTTATTTCGCTTGTAATTCATTCTTGGAGATTTGGGTGAATTGATTGCCACCAGGTTTTGCCTCCTATATAAGACGCACGGTAGGAGGTCATTCCCCTTTATTTGCAGACCCTTGAGCTTTTCAGGTTTCTAACTCTCCAAATGTTCCCAAAGTCCCCATTATAAGTGTGACTAAGGTTTAGGGAGTGAAATGGTCATGTTTAGGATGAGGGTGAGGGAACCAAACCCTCTTCAGAAGCCTTGGGTATCTCCTCGATTCAAAATGGCCCAGTCAGGGCAAGGGAGACAAAGGTTAAAGATATTTCTTCCCCTCGATAGGATAAGAAAAGAGTCTCTTCTTCCTTCAGCCAAAATCCGAAGCAGGTGGAGGTCGCATCAGATTTTTGGTATGACAGCACTGGGATTTTCATCCGGTGCCGTGTGCCACGCATGTGAGAGTTTGGGCTTCCCATTCCGGTACCATCCATACTTGCTCGATTGCTGCTAGAGCAAGTATGGAGATTTTGGCGTCCCTGCTTCTTCTTCTCTTCCACCGCCGGTGCCATCCAGACTTGCTTGGTTGCTGCTAGAGTAAGGTCGTGGATCGGGTGCCTCCGCTTCTTCTTTTCTTCCACCGCCGATGCCATCTGTACTTGAGCTATTGCTGTTGGAGCTAGATTGAGGATTCATCGTTCCCATGTGTGCCTCTTTTTTTATAGTTAGTTTCTGATATAGGCTTGTCTAAGCCATTTTTATGTATATTGTACTACTTCTTTATCTAATAAAAGATGATTTTATCTCATTTTATGTATCCTTTCTTTTCTGCAATAATTATTTTGGGAATGGATGTGCTGGTGTCTTTTCTTTCGAACAGTACTTAGAACCGATGCCACTGACAGTAAAGAGTTATCACTTTGAACTTATCGAAATTGGCGGGCACAACAATGCCGACTTTAAGTAGGTTAACTAAATAAGACTAATCAGGATAACAGCCGCATGTTCTGTGTTGTGAACAGGATGACCGTCCGAGGATGTGTAATCTAAAATAAACTGTCCGGGGGGGTCAACAGGTGCTAGGGTTCTTCTCCACAATTCTGATGATATTCGTAGCTTTAACTTGCTTTAGGCGTCTGGTCTGAGGACCAAGGCATGACTGTACCTAGTCTAAACACTTAGAAAGGTATCATTGTGTGTTAGTTTCCATAAAGCCAGAGGTCTGAGGACCACGCAGGACCTCCATTCCGCCCAGGACTTAGGCTTTTCTTGAAGTAGCTAGTTTCCCGTAGGTTTGACCGAGGACCATGCAAAACCTTGGTTCTATCTAGCACTTAGGCTCTTGGAGTGACTAGTTTCCCCATAGGTTTGAGTCCGAGGACCATGCAAGACCTTGGTTCTGTCTAGCACTTAGGCTCTTGGAGTGACTAGTTTCCCCATAGGTTTGAGTCTGAGGACCATGCCAGACCTTCGTTCTGTCTAGCACTTAGGCTTTTGGAGTGACTCTCAGCTTCTTTCTCTGGAAGAGACTCAGCGGACTGGACTACTAGGCCTGCGAGAATTAGCCCCTTGTCAAGTGTGCGGGGCACACATTTGATGTTAGAAGCCCCTAGGACCACGTTTCGCTTAGCAACCCTTTCCGTGTAATCAATGCTTCGAAGTGTGGACTTGAGTGGAAGTCGAGTTACGACAATGACGGTGTGTTTTAGGAAATAATGGGGAGACTTTCGTGTAGCTTGTACCACCGCTACAATGGTCTTTCGTATGGACTTCTATTGGCAGGAGCTTGATCCCACCGTGATTAGCCGTTGCACTTGCTAACGCACAAGCTCTTCCTACAGACGGCGCCAATTGTAGGGTCACGTTTTTCTAGCCAAGCCCAAGATGCATAGGACCTTAGACCAGTGAGCCCAGTATAATGAATTTGTAGAAAGTGAGTCAAAGAGCTAGGCTTTAGTGTATGGACAACGGTCATCACGGTGTTCTTCATAAACTGGGTTTATCCAAGAGAATTGGTCCTCGGCACAATCCGAGGAGTTTTTTTTGGTGCCTTTAGCGTGTTGGGGGGGTCTCAACCCCCGCCCTTCTGTCTCTCTTTACTCCTTTTTTATAGTAGTTTTCTTTCTCCTGAATGGGGTCCCTAGGGCAGGTACTTGTCCCATCAGCCCTTTCTTCCAATTGTTGGGAGTGGTTGTAAGGACAGAGAAGTATGGCCGTGTCAGACACAAGGTACTAATGCAATAATGGCAGCCTTTCCATTAGGCACTTCCGTTTTCTCCATTGTCTTTTTCTGTCTTTAGTACTTTTCCTGCTTTGTGGGACAATATGAAGTGTCATTACCAGTGGCAGGTTGCCTCCTTTATCCTCGACCACACCCATGCCGAGGAGGATTCTCCCCATGGCCAAGGAGGGGCTTTTCCTTGAACTGGGCCCTTGGCCCAATGTAGGCAACGACGTGGGCTTGTTGTTCTTTTACCCCCCACAATTAACATGTCTAGAGCCCTAACATCAATCATCATAATCTAAATTTAGTGATAACCAAACTATATATAAACCCCTTTGCAACTATATGTGCTAGTCTGCAAAATATATTAAGTGTGCATTTGGCATGAATTATTTTTGCTAACTTATTTTACTATTCAGCTTATTTTTGTTACTATCTATGGGTTTCACTGCACTTTTTGATGCTATTTATGAGTCTCACTGTACTATTTTAGTTAACTTTTATCTTTATCTACAGTATTTTCAGTAAAAAGTTTTCAGTTTCAGCAAAATAAGCGGATCCCAAACAGACCCTAAGAAAATTAAAAACTCATGAGTTTATGAGGAAAACACCAAGGGTTCAAAATTTTCAAATGGTTAATTAAAGAAAAACCATTATTGGTTGAATACATTTTAGTTTTGTAGTGTACCAAATTTGCCTCTTCAAAACATATTGTTGCATTTAGATGACTACATCTGTCTCTTCGAAGTTTAGAATGATCACAGATAAGGAAGTCAAACATGGACCATGTTCTTTTGCTTGCTAGGAAGATATGGACCTAGCATTGATAACCTGTTTTGGAGTACAAACTGATGGTTTTTAGACCCTTTAAAACACAATTGATTTAACCTAGGTAATTAGCCAAGTTGTTACTTAGTTCAATTTAACAAATCTAGGTTATCACAATCACAAAGATCATATCATGCAAAGCAGCGGAAAGATAAATAATACAAGATATGATCACCCAAGAAACCAAACCGGTAAAAACCTGGGGAGGATTTGACCTAGATATTCTCAAGGTAAACTTGAATCCACTATCTTGAAAGAATCGAAGTTCATACAATAAGACTTACAAGTCCCCACGCTTGACTTCTTATTACTACCAACCGGTAGAACTTACTGATACGACTACGTGCAAGCTCCAAATCCATGGACTCCTTCTTTCTTGGATTCACCACCAGATACAAGCACACTCACTTGTGTTTTCTTTAAACTTCAATGGCAGCAACGGAGTTGATCATCAAGGTGTAGATAATATCTTCTCCTTGAAAATCCTAAGTTTGTGTAAAGGAAAGCTCATCTAGATCTCACAAGAGATTTACACAAACAGCAATATGAGCAACACTAAAACGTGGCTAGGGTTTGCCTTTTATACTTAGGACAAATTAGAAAACCCTAAAACGTTTTAAACAACTAGGGCTGAGTTGGAAATCTGTAGAAATAAACATTCTGCCTGAGATTCGATCGATCGAGCCTAAGCTTCGATCGATCGAGCCAGGCCAAAATGCACAATACTTTCTGCATTAGCTGGATTCCAACTTTACATAAAATATACAACTTTGAGCAAGACTAAAACACTTCTAAACACATTGTTTTAATTATGGTTTGCCAACAATATACATTAGAGTTCTAAATATATAAATACCTAAGTCTTTAGAACCTAACACAAACATCGTCTATGAGGTTCAATATGAGGCCTTCCCATGTATGTTGCCACATTGGTGAGCACAATCTCTTGTAAATTACTAAATTGTAATCCCTCAAGTTGAATAACAATAAGGTTAAAAAAGAAAAGAAGCAATATTAGATCATAACTTAAACAACTCACCCTAATTTGTTAAGAGAGAGTTGCATCTGTAGAACATTGATCCTTTTGCTCACGCACCTTGAGTTTGACGTTAGGGAAATAGTAGGCTTAATTGCTAAGTATACCCCTAAAGTTTGGGATTATTTAGATTTTATACTCTGAAGTTTGAAAATTTGGATTTTACACCCTGAAGTTTGATTTTGTTAGTAGAACTCCACCGTTCATTAGTTTTGGTTATTAAATGACACGTTGGCAAGCTGATTTTCATTTATTTATTTATTTATTTTTTTTCAAACCAGCCTCTCAAAACTACTAAAACTCATACTTTGGTTCACACCTAAACTCATTTCTTTGTTTCAAGTAACACGACATTGTTTTGGGAGGTTGATTTGACCAAAAAAAAAAAAAAATTATATATATACACACATACACATTAGCATGCCAACATGTCACTTAACTAGCAAAACTAATTGAGGGTGAGATTTTGCTAACGAAACCAAACTTCAAAGTGTAAAGTCTAATTTCTCAAATTTCAAGGTGTCCAAACAACCACAAATTTTAGGAGTGTACTTTACAACATACCCTATATAATATTAAGACGACATTCAGTTATATGGGACAATATTGCTCGCCTTAATAACTATTAGAATAGCTTTCTTCACTTTTTGACCTAGATATCTGGTATTTTACTTGATTTAGTTATTGTGGCAAACAAAAAGTCTTCAATTTTTTACCTCAAAGAGGTTTAAATTTCATATCCTTTAATCGATAATAAGAAATTTTACTAGTTAAACTAAGTAGAACCCATAATATGAGTCTATTTAACTCATAAATAAATATCATTTCTATCCAGCTTAAAAGAATAGGTTAGGGGACTTAGGTTTTCTATGAGCACCCTCCTTTCTCAATGAAAAAAAAAAAGAATTTTAAATGTAAAATTGAGTAATTAACAAACTTTTTTTTTAATACTTATTTAGAACTGTTTCAAAACTATTTTGGGTATAAAACCCCTTTAAAATTTTTTTCAATCAATCATAAAACTCGTCCCTTCAAAAGATGAGCTTGAACTTGTCTCTTCAACATATGATACTTGTAAAAGGTTAAATTACTACAAATGATTTACAATTTGATGCGATAATAAACATAATTTGTACCATTTTTTTTTTTGATAGTGGTGATTTGTACCACTTCACCAATAAAGTAAACATTATTTAATTTTTTAATGATTGGTAATACATTAATTTATCATTTTTAGATAGTAAAATTAATAGTATTTCTAATATCATTCATTTTCCAAATTAACTTACAAACATTACTGTTTTATTATTATATATTAAAGCATTTAACAAAAATGGCCCTTTTTAACATATATAGACTTGCCTTGATTGATAATTTTTTTTGGCTGACTTATAATTTCTTCTCTATAATATTAATATGTCAAATTTTTTTCTTAAAAAAAAAAAGTCAAATTTAAAAACTCAAGAGTTGGAAGTTTTTCATTTTGTTGAATCCTCAAGAATTAGAGTTAATTTTTCTCAATGGGTGAAGGGCAAATTTCAACAAAGAAAAAAGGGGGCAAATTTTGGTCCTCTTAATATTCCAATAAAATTTAAGAAAATACAAAAAGCCACATCAGCACATATGGTGGCTTCAACTGTGCGTGTCATGTCCAATAACAGTACACCACTAGTGTAAAAAATAAAAATAAATAAAAAAACCCTCTACTCACTCTCACGAGATAATGTGCAAAACAGCAATGCAAAAGAATTGTATATAGATAGTTAGGTAACGTTTGAAACAATAAGGGAAAGTAGAATCTCGAGTTTTAAAACTCGAGATCCATATTACAAAAAGGCCCCATAGATCTCGAGTCTTTAAGACTCGAGTTTTATGCGAAAAAAATTTCACCTATAGTGGCGTTTTTAAGCTTTTCAGTGACGTTTGAAAGCCCTATAGCGGCGTTTTCCTGGAGAATTTTTTTTCAGTACAGATTTATGGAGTCCTATAGTGGCGTTTTTAAGCCCTATAGTGACGTTTTATAGACCTATAGCGGCGTTTTTATTTCATTTATGGAAATCGAGTCTTTAAAACTCGATTTTCAGCTTAATTTTTGTCCACTTTAACCTAATCCACATACAAATCGAGACTTAAAAACTCGATTTTTAAATACTCAAAATGTTAGTTTTCAATATTGTTTTGAAAACACTCGAAATGCTAGTTTTTAATATTGTTTTGAAACGTGACAATTAACTAAATTTTTTAATATTTATTGTTATTTAGAAAAAAAATTCCTCTCACGCTTAGCAAAATTGCATTGACACAAAACAAAAAGAAACAACAACTCCTCCCCATTTCTCTCCTTCTCTCTGAAAATATTACAACTTTCAATTTTTTTAGCTGAAAAGAATTACACAACTTGTTACAATTACAACAACCACATAAGAGTCAAACAAAGCAAAAAGGGTTTTTACAAAGCCAAAAACCCTCTCAAGAAACCACCAAGAACACACAAGACCAAATATGCATTCATTTGGGTACAGAGCCAATGCTTTGCTAACCTTTGCAGTGACCATCCTAGCTCTCATGTGTGCCATGGCCTCTTTCTCTGACAACCTCAACCACCCATCTCCCTCTTCCAGTGTTCAGGTCCTTCTTCTTTATTTTTTTCTGTCTTTTGGGTATTTTTTATTTATGGTTTTTGATTCATTTTTCTTTGATAGATCTGTGTTTCTTTTACTTTTTATTTGTTTTCTTGTGGATTTTGGGTTTTAGGTGTTGAACGTTAATTGGTTCCAGAAGCAACCAAATGGGAATGACGAGGTAATTCTTGTTTTTTAAAAATGTTGTTCCTTTTATTAAATATCTGGTTATTTGTGAATTAAGCTGCAAATTTTTGTTTGAAATCTGTCACAGTTTTAATGGGTTTTGTGGGATTTGATTTGTTTTCACTTGTTTGTGGGTAATTTATGAACAAGACTCGAAATTTGTTTGAACCGTGGTGTTGGCTTTGATGGGTTTTTTGAATTTCAGTTTGTCATTGCTAATTGTTGTTTTTGTTATTTTATTAAATTAGGCCTCAGATTTGTTGTGATATTCTATGGAGGTTAATGGGTTTGTTTGGTTTTGAGTCATATGCATGTCATTTTATGAGATTGGAAATGGAGTAATATGTTTTATTTTATCTGTGAAATTGTTTGAAAGATGGTCTCTCTTTGAGATTTATTTTCTGGCGCAATAGAGGATACCACATGTTTGTGTGACTTCTTATGTCTGTATGTGTACGTATTTGCATGAAGGCTTTGAATTTCAGGTCCAGTAGTTTGGTCTGTTGATAATCAGTTTATGGATCACTATGTTTCTATACTTTTGTGCAACTGTGCATAGGATTTGCTTCTCTAAAATATTGGACTAATTCCTTGGGCTTTTTTTGGTAATTGTTTTTGATCTGACTAATAAGAAATAACATCATGGCTAATGATGTTTTGCAATGATTGTTGTCATGTTATCATCTCTGCTAAAGGAGGGTGTCATTATCCAGTTTATCTGATGTCAAAAATGCATTCTAAAGGTAAAAATAATGCAAAATAGCCCTGCAACATCAAGAGAAGGGGTGCCTCCTCACAAACGGGGTTGCAGTGACTAGGCCCGGGTGACTCTTTACCAAAAACACAAGTCTCTGTGGAGCTGTAAACCATGTATGGAGTGACCCTTGTAAAGTTGGTTACTCCACCAATGCTGGATTGGTTCAAATCTAAGGTGGAGCATCCTTAAAATTACAGATAGGATGATATATCATTTTCTTCATTAGCCTCCAAAGCCTTCCCTTCGTTTTTAGATTTAACTTTTTGGATCCTGGTTTCAGACCTGATACCTATCCCAAATACTTCCCAATTACCAATATTGAGTATGAACAGTACAACCAATGTTGGCACCCCTAGAACCTTGGGAGGAGGATGCCATAGTGGTAGGAACATGTTACTTGCTGTATCATTATTGAATATAGAGCACATTCCATCTTACAGCAAAGGATGATGTGATTTACATTTTCTTCTATCATTTGGTGTAGTGATAAATGTTAAGATATCATTGAAGTTGACTTCATTTTTGTAGCATCTTTCTGGACTGTGGAATTCATAGGTATGCTTTAGATGACCATACTATCTAAGAAAAATTACTGTAAACTGCTAGGAACACATTCTTTGATAAGATTCAAAGGCAGAAGACAATTGCATTTACAATATGTTTGGATAGGAGAGAGGAGAGGGGAGTAGAGGGAAATGGGCTTAGGTTTTACATTCCCCCTTGTTTGGATGTTTTTTGAAAGGGAGAGGGAAAGGATTTGTGGGGGGTTGAAGGGGCTTCCTCATCCCTCTAAACCCCTTCTTTCAACTTCATTAATGCTATGTTTGGAAGTTTGGAGGGAGAGGAGAATGGTTATCCTTCCTCTTGTTTGGATGTTTTTAAAATTAAGTAAGGGAGAGAGGAATAATTAACATTTTCATAGTTTGTAATTTTGTTAATATGGTAAGAGTAAATTTGGTAATTCATTTGGTCAAGCATTTCAATACTCTAGTCTCTCTCCAAATCTCTCCAATTTGGGAGAATTAAAAATGAGGGGTTAGAAGTAGTTAAAACCCCTCCAAATCCCTCCCCCTCCTCCCTTTAAAAAAATCCAAACAAGGTAATTTAACTTACTCTCTCTCCCTCTACTCCCCCTCCATTCAAACAAGCTATAAATTGGGAGAATTTGGAGGGGGAGGGATTCTAGTTTAATGATTTTTAATGTACTTCCAACTTTGCCCATAATAAATATTAAGTATAGAATTTAATATATGAAGGGTATACTTGTCCTTTTTTTTTATATATATTATGATTATTATATTTTCCTGTACCTTCCATACTACAACCAAACAAGGTTTGGGGTATCTACTCCTCTCTCCTCCCTTCTAATTTTTAACACATCCAAATGAGGGGAGGGATGTCTTCTCTATTCTACTCTCTATTTCTCTCCTCTCCTCTCCTCTCTCTCTCCAAACTTCCAAACATATTGTTAGGGAGTAGAGTTTGATCTTGAGGAAGGAAAAAGCAAGTAAGCCTTATAAAGGATTATAGAAAAGAAGAGATTCTTTTGCTTCTTATTAGGCTTATTATGTCCTGATCGGCCATGATGTAACTACTGTAGGTTTTTGGAGTGAGAGAGATCAAATCGTTATAGCTTCTCTCCTTCGCAAATGATTAATTACCATATGTACTACTCAAAACCTTTTAGGTGTATTATTGTCTGCTTTTGTTCTTTGATACAATCTATTTTTGCGAAAGAAATTCTTCTTCTACCCAAAACACACCCAATGTTGTTTGAAGCTTCCTGTAATTGCTTATTTTTTAGCGTTATTAGATGCTCAAATGCTGAGAGTGACCGTACTCTAGCGGGTGACTTTCAATATGTTGAATTAAGGTCAATGATCTCAATTAAGCTAGGAGATACTTGTTATGTATTTCTGGTGGCAAGATAACTTTTTGAAGTTTTACTGTTACCTATCTCCTGTTTTATTAATAAAGTTGTTTTAAGTCCACATCATGCTTGAACAATATTTCCTCTGTATTCTCTATTCACCTATTAGTTATTGGTTCTAATTGAAGTAACGTGTCTTCCACTTTTGTGCAGGTTAGCTTGACATTGAATATATCAGCAGACTTACAGTCATTGTTTACATGGAATACGAAGCAGGTTAACCATTTGACAATTTCTTGTGTTTCAATTTTGCAATGATTCGTACTCATGCTGTACAGACCGCTTTTAATTGTATTTGTGTACAAAAGAGGGTTGTCTGAAATTAATGTTTGGGAAATGCTATGGACTTATCATGCTCACAGCTCATACATGTAGTATAAATATGTGCTTTTTTTTTTTTTTTTTGGTTTGTCTGTCTGTCTGTCTGTCTGTTTGTTTGTTTGTTTGTTTGTTTGTTTGTGTTTTTTTTTTTTTTTTTTTTTTTTTTTTTTTTTTTTTTTTTAAGTATATATGGAGTATAAATATGAGGTTATGGCTAAGATGTTTGGTGTCCAAAACTCCAGGCGTCTGATTGGGTATGTTTTAAAGATTGATAATTTGATATATTTGCACTGAGTTTTAGAATTTCTTAAAATTGCTATTTTCTATTGATGCTAATTCTAAAGTATTCATATGTGTGGCTTTGAATAAGAGTTTGGGATCCATCATTCTAGATATCCTGTTTAGTGTATCTTAAAGATTGATTTAATTGCACAGAAATTTTCATATTTCTTTCTTTCCCTCTGTTTTGTTTGGTTGGTGCTATTTTCCTATGATTTTCATGAAATTTGAAAATCTTTATTAAACACTGCATGCCAAATCATATTAATGGAATTGCTTGAATATAATTGACTCTTCACTGAGGTTCCTGCCAATTATTCTTTTATACTAATATTAAAATAAGTTCAAAGCTGATTTAGAATTTTTATCCACTGTATCTTTTCAGGTTTTCGTATTTCTAGCTGCCGAGTATGAAACCCCAAAGAATTCCTTAAATCAGGTAAGCTTTGGCATTTGGCTGCATTTTTATTTTTGAGTCCTCTGTATCTTGTCGTGTTTAGTATTTATGGTTTAGTATTTCATTTCTAGAGATATATTGGACTAGAAATTGTTGGTCTTTTACATGTTCCCAATTGCCTATGTCAGTGCCATGACAGCCTGTATGGCATGCCCACTTGACTATTGTTATATATTTCATGTTTTGCTGCACAAATACCATGTCCATTGCATGATTTGTTTTGAAATTTCATTTTGCAGATTTCACTTTGGGATGGCATTATAGCTTCTAAAGAGCATGCAAAGTTTTGGACACATACCTCTAACAAGTATCGTTTTATTGATCAGGTATGCTGCCTTTATGTAGTAGTCTTACTCAATTCTCTCATACACTTTCTTGGCTTATGAGAAAATTAATTTTTCCTTTCATTTGTGCAGGGAAGCAACCTTCGTGGTAAAGAGTTTAACTTGACATTGCATTGGCATGTCATGCCCAAGACTGGCAAGATGTTTGCGGACAAACTAGTCATGTCCGGATACCGCTTGCCGAAGGAATATAGATGAGATTTCTTGTGTATGTTGTTGCTGTAACTTCAGCCTTTTTTTATATGGGGATACAAAAGGTCAGCTGAATTAGGTCATAAACAGGCAAAGTTACATGTTTTAGAGACAGAAAATGAATATTGCTTGCAATTTTTGACCCACAAAGTATCGTTGCCAGTTTTTCAGTTTCTTGCTCCTGCCCCACAACCTTTTGCCCCATTCTCACATAAGGCATACCTATAAAACTCAGTTACTGAATAGACTTACCTATCAAAACACACACACATGCTTATTTTAATAGGCCTTTCTAGGCTGACAAGTCAAAGCATGGAATTAATTGCCAATAATTTTGTTTTGTATATGCATTTCATCGTCAGTGGGATTTTCATGATGGCTTGTTTTGCCACTCATAGTCATAGGCTTTTTCCAAGGAGAGCTTTATTCTTCCTCATGTATGAGATGGAGCATAGACGAGGTTGCAACTTGCAATCCAATGGGAGATACATGCAACGATTGTAACATGGATGTTAGAGCATCCACATTAGATGTAAAAAAAAATGCAATTTTGACACACTAAAAGCCTATTTTATTATTTTACCACATCATTTTACAACATCCTATTTAGCAGATGTCTTATCATTCAATTCTATATATTAAAATAACATATACAACATATTAAAATGATATTTACAACTCATCAAACACAATCAACAGCCACCACACTGCTGCCAACAACCAACAGCCACCACCACACAACCACCACATCCTCCACAACTCAAAACACAATTCAAAACAAACCCATAGCCCACCAACACCAAATCGGAAGCCCCACCACCTCAACCACAAGCCTCGACAAACCCACCGCCTCCACACCCTCACCCACACCCACTTCCAAACCCAAAACCTTCATAATCCAAGTCAACCCAGACTCCAAACCCACCATCTTCCCCCCCCCCCCCCCCCCCACTCTTCGCTACCTCCATGCCACTCACTCCCCTTAATTCCTTGGCCTCAAAACCACCGACAACTCCAGCCTCCTCAAAGAGTCCGACTTTGGCTCCGACCTCGTCATCGCTGTCATTGACACCGACATTACTCCCAACCATAAAAGCTTCAACGATCAAGACCTCAGACCCATACCGACCCACCACCGACCCATCCATCGGAACCCATAGCCTAGCCCATCCGAATCCACCCACCTCCATCGAAACCGAACCCAGCCAACACAATTTGAACCCAAACATCACCGTCTAAACCCACCCATCAAACCAAAGCCAAAAAAAAAAAAAAAACCATTGCTAGAGAGAGATCGAGGTGGAAGTAATTGTCAACGTAGGCGTCAGCGTCGGCATGGAAGAGTAGTGAGGGTGAGAGAACAAAAGATGAGAGGTTGAGAGAGAGGAGAGGGTTGGGGTTTGAGAAAAAAAGAGAGGAAGAGACTGACGGAGAGATGAGAGAGAAAGATGAATAAAAAAATAATAAATCATATGCCATTCGGTGTCTGTACTGTGCCAAACTTGTAAAGGTACTGTTCAATGTTACAAAAATTTGACACATTTAACACATCTGATAAATCTCCGTTTTTGGTGTTTGGTGTGCCAAATGTGCCATATTATAGCTTTTAGCATTTATGCCACAACTGCTGTGGATGCTCTTATACTGACAAAATTTTGCAACAATGATATCCTAATGATTGGTGGTTTAAAATTCTGAAATCGGGTTCAAGTGATAGGCGATAGCCCAATAGTAACTTTTATAATGTTTCATGTTTATGGTTCGAATCCTATCTTTCACTTCTCTACTATGTCTATCTACCTTTCTTTTTTCTACTTATTAAAATAGGAATTATAAAATTAGAGTATGGGGTCCTCTAAAATCAAATTAACAAATTTTATGTGGACAAATTTTCAAGTATAGCTTATTCTTTTAAGTTTGATTTTCTCACAATTTGGTCCCATAATTTTTTTAAAATGCTAAAATTTTATCTTCTAAAGTTTTGGTTTAAATAAAATTATTAATAAATCTTTAAATGATAGCATAACAATTTCAATTTAAATTCAAATTTTAGGGGTTAAAATGTAACAATCAAGCTGAGAGTTGTGCAGCATAGTAGCATTGTCCTGTTCTCCCATGAAGGAGAATTTGGATTCAATTCCTCTTCCCTACTTAATGAAAAAAAAAAAAAATGTCACGATTAAAGCTTGTGAACAAATTTTAATAAGCAAACATGAGATGAATCCCCCCCCCCCCCTCGATAAATCGGCAACTTTATTTAATTAGGGACAAAGTTTGGCTATAAATTTGGTTGTAATTTAAGCCTATAATTCCTCTCTATATCTTTTTAAGGACAAAATTTGGTTACAACTCCACTAGATATTTTTTAATGGACGTAAATTTTGACAAATTTATCATTGGATTACATTTTTTTCTTGTATCCTCTAGCTTGTAAAATTTCTAAAAGATCGAAACAAAAAACTATGTCATTAATCAAATGTTTAAATTTTAAATTTTTGTAGTATAAAATTATGCATAAATAATAAGTTTATATATTGAATAATAAATAACATCCGATTAGCATTAAATTTGATATATGTGTTAAGAATATAAAGAAAACGTAATTAAAATTTTTTTCAAAATATGTAATCATGTTAATTTTTTTAGTGGAATTTGTACTCTTAGCTTACAATTAAGTACTTTCTCCAAAAAAAAAAAGGTTACAATTAAGTTTGTAGCCAAACTTTGTCATCTTATTATTGGATGTGAATTTTGACAAATCTACTGTTGGATTACATTTCTTCTTATATTTTCCATATTTGTAAATTTTACCAAAAAAAAAAAAAAAATCAACAGCTATGTCATCAATCAAATGTTTAAATTTCAAGTTTTTGTACTTTAAAATTATTTTTCTAAAATTTATTGATCAAATGGTAAAAGAAATCTAATTGACATGAAATTTTACATATTAAAAACATTAAGAACATATATTCCAATAATTAGAATTTCAAAATATATAATCATATTAATCTTTAAAGTAGAAATTGTAGTCTTAAGTTACAATCAAATTTGTAGTCAAACTTTATTCTTTAACTAAAAGGAATTCTTAGAGTATTTACATTATGAGCGGCCAAGGGCATATTTTATGCCCCTTTGGTCATTAATTAAGAAGTTTGTTACAAACAAGCAAACATAGGACAATGTCAATGTTCTTCCAAGGGAATTATTGTGCAAAATATTTTTTTTTTTTTTTTTTTAAACATAATGCGTTTGTCCAACGCCAATCGCTAAGAAAAATTGTTTTCTTTATAAGAGGACACATTTTAATCTTACTATATGGACAAAATTTAAATACACAGTCTTAGGTGCAAATGAATATACACCTATCAAAAAAAGAAAAGAAAAGAATATACTAACTTCCTTAATTAAATTCAATTTTTCAATCACTTAGTTGCATTAAATTTAATTAGAAAGTGTAATATACTGCATCTAAAGACATGATGATTTACATCTGATAATAAATTTCAGACAAAGCTTAGCTATAAAATTTGTTGTAGTCTAAAGGTAATAACCTTTCTTAATATCTTTTTTTTTTAGGTGAATTTTGAGAATTCCATTATTGGATTACACTTTCTTCTTATATTTTTCATGTTTGCAAAATTTCTAAAAAATTAAAGATCAATAATTATGCCTTCAATAAATTGTTTAATTTGCTAATTTTTGTAGTTTAAAATTGTGCATAAAATATAAGCATGTAGATCGTATAATATGTAATATCCGATTGACATAAAATTTGACATGTATATTAAGAGTGTAAAGATTATGCAATTCAACAGTTAGATTTTTAAAATATGTAGTAATATTTATTTTATTGAGTAAGATTGTAGTCTTAGGCTACAACCAATTTTGTAGCTAAACTTTGTCTATAAGATTTAAAAAAATATCTCATGCATGAGATATATATGTATGGACAAAATTTTGTTACAAACTTGATTGTAGTCTAAATTATATACGATTATATATTTTAAAAATCTAATCATTGAATTTCATATTCTTAATGTTCTTAACAAACATATAAATTTATGATTCAATCGAATTTTATTTTCTATTCGATCTATAAACTTATATTTGATGCATAATTTTAGACTACAAAAACTTGAAATTTAAACATTTGATTGATGACATAGTTATTGATTTTTTATCTTCTCAAAATTTTGCAAACATAGAGAATATTAGAAAATAATATAATTCAAAAGACAAAGTATAGCTACAAAATTGGTTGTAGCCTAAGGCTATAACCTTACTCAATATATTTTAACTGGAGGTAAGTTTTAACAAATCCACCATTGGATTATATTTTCTTCTTATATTCTCTATACTTGCAAAATTTATAGAAAATTAAAGATCAATAGCTATGTTATCAATATATTGTTTAAATTGCAAGTTTTTGTAGTTTAAAATTATACATAAAATATAAGCTTCTAGATCAAATAGTAAATTGTGGGGCCCAATAGTTTATGGGTCCGGCCCGATCGCTTATGAGGAGTCTACCGGCCCAAACTGAAGGAGATCAGGGCCAAAGCTCAAAACTGGGAAACATAAAATGGCCCGAAGACACAGCCGAGGACGGTTTCGTCCTCGGCAGGTCCAAACCCTCACGGATTGAAGTGGAGCACGAGTAAACTTGAAATATCAGAAAATATCTAGGGGAGTTTGTCTCTAATACCCTTCCCTGACATGACACTGCCCCTAGCAGAGCCGGGATCTAAGGCTTTATGGATCATCTCCAGCCATTTCAGGATTAGACTGATGGGACAGATATCTGTCCTGGAAAGATCGACCCTACACGTGGACGAAGGACAACAAACGTAGGCTAGTATAAATGAGAATGTTATGCGAACAAGAGGGGGCTCCCATCTGACTTCTGGAGAAAGACTTGATGAGAGAGAATGCCCGGATAATATATACCGGCCACCACAAAAAAAAGAACCACCTGCGGGTAACCGGGGACAACACCATTGCTCCTCGGACATGATCCGAGGAGCCAAATCCTTCGAGTTACAAGGTTAAAGGGCCTGAATATCCAGCCCAAAGCTCTTCCCTGTCTGGGCTCCCCGCAGTTTGACCCGAAATAACGCCCTGTGACCCAACGCTGGCCTTTCAAGCCCACTCTCTACAAATATTATTGTGAGGGATCTTTCACGCGCGAGCCCAACTTCGTTGTTGGGCCACCAAAGATTCGTGTCCCTACATAAATAATATTTGATTGACACAAAATTTGACGTATATATTAAGAGCGTAAAAAACATATAATTCAAAGGTTAGATTTTCAAAATCTACAGTAATGTTTATTTTATTGAGTAAGATTGTAGCCTTAGGTTATAACTAATTTTGTAACTAAACCCAATCTAAATGTGGATTTGTTAAAATTTACATCCAATGAAAAGATATTAAGTGGAGTTGTAAGCTTAAGCTACTACCAAGTTTGTTGCAAAAATTCTTCCTATATGTATTCTCCATTTCACAACATGTATTGCCAAAAAAAAAAAAAAAAATTATAAATCTAACTTAGAAGATAATGGAAAATTTTTGAAACTCTTAAAACTTCTCTAATATATTTTCATTGGATGTAAATTTTGAAATCTAATAATTAAATTGCATTTTCTTATTAGTTACTAGTCTCTGAGCACGCACTCATGCGCGTGCTTAGAGACTCTTTTATTTTTTTTGGTAAAGATTAATAATTTACATCTATTATAATTTAGATTTTTTTTAATGTTTTAAACAAATAAAAAGGATAAAATTTAGAGATAAGTAATAACTGTATTTTATTTTTTGAACGTGAAGGGAAAAATCCTAAATTTTAGGAGTTTTCTTTTTGAATTTAAAATGAATTTTTTATTTGACATTTATGACCTTATTTCTAAATGAAGTTACCTTTCATTAATGAGTGCATTTTTAAACTACATAAAAGTCCAGTTGAAAGAGGAGAATCCTCTTATATATAGTATAGAAGATTACAACTCCCTTACTTGCAATTTTTAAGAAAATTAAAGATCAATAGATATATTTTCAATCAAATAATTAAATTTCAAAATTTTGTGATCTAAAAATATACATAAAAAATAAGTTTATTTACTAAATGATAAATAAATAATATTCGTTTTGAAAGAAATTTGACATGCATGTTAAGAATATAAAGAACATGCAATATTACGGTTAAATTTTCAAAATTCACATTTGTGGGAGGACTTTCGTCTCGGCCCCCAATCAGGTATTGTTTGCTTTAGGATGGGTAAGGATCGACCTACGTCCAACCAGCACGAATTTGCTCAATCCCATATCGGGAAGAGACGCTTCCTACCCTTGCCTTATAAGTCTTCTTATAAGCCTTTGGTCAAAGACTTATAAGGTAAGGGTGGGAGGCATTTCACCCCGATATGGGATTAAGCAAATTCGTGCGGGTGGGGGACGTAGGTCGATCCTTGCCCATCCCAAAGCGAACAATACCTGATTAGGGGCCGAGACGAAAGTCCTCCCGCAACATTCAATAAAAAAAAAAAAAAAAAAAATATATATATATATATATATATATATATATATATATAGGAAGTGTTTGAAGAGTTTTTCTCCAAACTAGCACTCATATAGCTATCCATGGAGATAATATGGCACTGATATATCATCGAACTGGTGCAGGATATAGCTATCCACGGAGAGGAGTATGTCTGTCAAAACATCCAAACAGCCACCACAGTGTTCTTCGTAAATCCGTTCTCGCAAGTCACACCTCGCAGTTTCTGTTCTTCACTCTCTCTCTCTCTCTCTCTGCGATTTCTCTCCACAAATCAAAGGTACCAAACCCTAATCTCTAACTATCTCTCCATATCAACACACACACTCATATATGTTACATAATAAAAGTATGGAATTAGCTTATGTTCTTTTTGGTAACTGAGAAACAGTAGGAAATGGGGAAAAAAAAAAAAAAGGAACTTAAAAAGAAAAAAAACTTTGAATCTGAAATTTTTTATTTCATCTTTGTTATACTATTCGTCTAGTTCAACTTTAGCTTTGCTCTCGTTCCTGTTCTCTTAGTAGCTTCACTTATTCTGGATTTATTTTTTATTTTTTATTTTTTATTTTTAGAATTGGAACTCGAAATTTTAAATCTAGCAGTAGATAAACGAAACAGTTCACGAATTTTGTTAATGGAATCTCTAATTTTAATTTTTTTGTGTAAAATTAAATTTTTGAAAAAAAATCTTTTTGTTTTCGTTTTGGTTTTCTTGGCAACCAAACAGAGGGCTAATGTTGGAATTGTAGCTTGGATTAGTATATTCTGGGTGTATTTGCTTCATGTGATGGGCTAATTAGAGTTATAGTGTTGTGATTTTTTACATGCTGGAGAGGGTTAGTGTTAGAATTTTAGTTAATCTCTTTATTTGATTGAACTAATTAGGATTTTAAGTTGTAATTAGATGTAATCTTGCAATTTTGAATTGGTGCGTTTTCGGTGTATTCGCTTATTTGATAGACTAATTGGAATTGTAAATTGTAGTCTTATAATATAGGGTGAATTCCATTAACCCACCCTAAGGTTTGGGCTAAATACTAAACAGGTCCAAGACATTTCAAACTAACTAATTTGGTCCCTATGAGAGAAGAGAAAAATGACAAATGAACCTAACAATGTTTATTGTTTAGTCACCAAATTGGTCAATTTTGAAATGTCTTGGACCCGGTTGACATTAACTCAAACCTCAGGGTAAGTTAATGAAGTTTACTCTATAATATATTTGAAATTGATATTTGAAACCAAATGTTAGAGAGGGTTTAGTGTTTTGAATATTAGCTTGGATTAGTGCGTTTTTTTAGTGTAGTTTCTTCATTTAATCAACTAAGTAGTATTTAAATTGGGAAAACACTAAAGCTACTGCTAAATTTACTATAAAGGCTTGCAAATGGACACGATAATGAATGTGTTTAGTGCCACAACAACATAATAAATGAATTTCTGAACTTTTTGTTTGTGTGTGTTTGTTTAAAAGGTGACATATCCATTTGTAAGACTTATGTTGTAAAATTTGTAGCATCACTCATTTAAAATGTACTCTTGATTTTTGAAAGAGTTAAGCATGTTGAAACAGCGTGCAGACCTTTGGCATACTTGTATTGGAATTTTGGCTTAATTCATCCTTTTGTGTACGACATATAATTGAATATTTTCCCCCTTTCATTTTCTATCGGTTTTCTTGAGAATTAAACAAGGTGTTATTATGTATAATTTGAGCTGGAATTTTACGGTAGTATCTCTTTATTATCTTCATTTTGATAGCTGATTTGGGTTTGAATTTTTATTTTGCAATTATAGAGTTCCAAAAATATTTTACGTTTATTTTTAAATGAGTGGATTAAATTTATGACGTACATGTTAAGAAAATATTGACTATCACCATTTTGGTATCTATTTAAATTATTGATGATGTGCCATAAGCAATCCACTCAATTCAGAACAAATAGATAAGATTTTAGGAATTCCATGGTGAAGTTAGCCTAAGAACTCTGGAGGATTCTAAACATTGGTATAATCAGTGTGTTAGCTTCAGTGATCAATAGTTTGTGTTTGAATTGTTAAACGAATTGAAACAGGTATGCAATCTTATTAATGGGTTTCAGATATTTCTGGTGAATTTGAATTTTCCACCTCTACAGCTAAGGACTAGGTTGACTTATTGTTTATGTATTGGAAGCTTAGCATGTAAAAGGACTCTATCACTAGAATGATAGTCTCAATGTTGTAGGGGAAGAAATGGGCACCCAAATGCCTGCATGTAGCGATCGTACAAGGACAAACTGGACACCAGCAATGGAGTGCTATTTTATTGATCTTTTATTAGATCAGGTGCATAGGGGGAATAGGATGGGCCATACATTCAACAAACAAGCTTGGACTGATATGCTGACCATGTTCAATGCCTATTTTGGATCCCCATATGATGAAAAGGTCTTGAAAAGTCATTACACTAATTTGTGGACTCAATTCAATGATGTAAAGAGTCTACTTGATCAGAATGGATTTTCATGGGATGATACTAAACAAATGGTGGTTGCCAGTCATCATGTTTGGGATGCTTACATCAAGGTGCATTAATTTTGTTAATGTTTAGATTTGATCTACACCTTTGGTGTCATAGTGAGTGGTGACTTGACATTGGTGACTTGACATTATATACATGCAGGTTCACCCAGAGGCACAGTTTTATAAAAACAAAACCTTGATGAACTTCAATGATTTGTGCTTGATATATGCACATACAACAGCAGATGGAAGATACAGCCTATCAAGTCGTGATATAGACTTTGATGATGACATTCAAGGAGTGAATACTGGTGTGTTTTTATATCCTGTCATGGATCAGCAGAAATGATGCATATGCCATTGGCATTGGAATGTATGCTATTGGGTTTTTTTGCTTAAATTACTATTTTTCATTGTGATTGATTTGGTTATACTATCTAATTCTTTATTCTTTATTATTACTATTATTTTATTCTAGAGAGTATGCAAGAAAGGGCCATAAGCAACAACCCCCTCCCCCTTTTTCTCATGAGTCTATCCAGTGATAGATGGGACTCTATGCCCCTTAGAATTTAATAAATTTTGAAGTAATAATGGCCTTTTACCATCTTTGAAATTTGTACACTGCAATCTCTCTTTTAGCCAATCTTTGGGCAGTCAACAATGGTTTGCTTTCCACAAGAATCAGAATTGTGGTTACTGCTGATTTTGAGCTTAGCCAATTATGACCTAAGTAGTACCTAATGATAAGGCTTGTAGTTGCTGTTGTATTGCAAACCTGTCTGTATTATGGGAAAACAAGCACCTTTATTCCTATCCACGGAAAAGAGACAAAAATGTTGCAGAGAAATGAGCACATTGTGGTTGGCTTTGTGTGAACACTTGACTGAACTGGTCCTGATGGTTTATTTTTTGGGAAGTTGCATATCTTACTTCATTTGATAGCTAGGAACTGGGTGCAGCAAGATTGATTGAAATTACATATGTTCTATGTTAGCTTATAGTAATGAGTATTCAAGAAGTATAATCTGTTTTTAATGAATAAAAACTGCTTTTACTGATTAGGTGTTGCAATGAATAGCCTTGTACTGGCAAGTAAAGAGCATTCAAAAATAGATTGGACACCAGCCATGGACCGATATTTTGTCAAACTTTTGCTGGACCAACTTAAAAAAGGCAATAAGATCTGTAATACATTCAAGAAACAAGCATGGAATGATATGCTCACCCTGTTCAATGGAAAATTTGGCTCTAAATATGGAAAGAGTTTCTTAAAACACCGTTTTAAGAAATTATTGAAATATTATACTGATGTGAAGAGTCTACTTGAGTTTAAGGGATTTTCTTGGGATGAAATTCAACAAAAGATATCAGCAGATGATTATCTATGGGATAATTACATCAAGGTACACTATCATATATTTTTGGTTATTGGTATTCATTTTTACTATATTTCATGCGTACAATTGCTGATGTAGGCACACCCAGATGCGCATTCGTATCGTAGGAAGACCTTGCTAAACTATTGCGATTTGAAACTGATATTTGGAAATGCAGTAAGCAATGGACATTGCAGTCATTTATTGCAAGGGAGAAACTTTGAAGATGATATCATACAAATCAAGATGGGTGAGGTTCATTTCTTGAATTAAAAGGAGGACCTTTAGAGGGAACCTGTATTCTTGAGGACACTCCTCTCCAATTTATTAGTATAATTCTCTTTACTTATCGAAATAAAAAATCTGCTTTCGTCTTTATACATGCCACTTGGGATTTATTGATAATCACAATTAAGACTTTGGTTAATATTCGGGTGTCCAGTAGGTCTTTAAGCTTCACAAAATGGAATTTGATCAGATATGTTTAATTGGAGAGATTCGTATACTGTATAACAGTTATTATTTTCTCATGTTTGCATTCCTTAAATGGAAATTTGATTTATAGGTTCTAGTTTTTTCATTAAGTGCTTGTAGGGATGCCCAGTTCATTAAGATCCATGAGATTTTAATTCATTTTAATAATTTCTTTAAATTTTCTCTTAGGGTTAGGACAGATTTACTGGGCTGTGGATATTGTTTGTACCCCATCTTATTGCTATCCAATGATGTTGAAGTATATGATTTACTGTTTGTCAATTAATGGCAAGTATAATGTTCTTCTAGCTTAATTTATGTTTAAAAGTCTGAAACGTTCTGATGAATGAGAAGTTGTCTATTATCCTCATAAATCAGTCAGTTTTACCTATCCTGTAGCTGAAGAAAAGGAGGGCCGTACCTCTTCTGATAGTGAATGTCGGAGAACAAATTGGACATCAACAATGGATCGTTTCCTTATTGAATTGTTACAAGACCAGGTGCTTAGAGGGAATAAAATTGGTCATGGATTTGTGGCCGAGGCATGGATTGAAATGGTTAGACTGTTCAATGCAAAATTTGGATCTCACCATGACAAAGATGGTCTGAGGAATAGATACAAACATTTAAGGGGACAATATAATGATATAAAGGTTCTTCTTGACCAGATTGGGTTTTCTTGGGATGAAACAGGAGAAATGGTAACTGCTGAGGACTATGTCTGGGATTCTTATACCAAGGTGAATTTCTATTTACTCATTCTTGTATCCTTTAGATATTTGTAGTTTTATTATGTGGCTTATGTATAAAATATGTAGGTGCATCCTGATGCTCAGTCATATAGAAATAAATCGGTTCCCAGCTATCACAAATTATGTGTTATATATGGTGAAGAAGTTTGTAATGGAAGACACAGCATTTCAACGTGCAATGCAGATCTTGACAGTGAAGAACCAGATTTGAGAATTGGTAGGTTTCTTGTTTCAGCAGTGAGGGCTTCCCAAATAATTTAAGGAAGTTATTATCTGCTTATTTATTGTCTTATTTTCTTTGTTGTGTTCTTAACCTACTATATCAGTCTCCTTTCAGTTGCATTATTTCCTTTTCTTTCATTGCTATCCTAATTCTGATGTACCACAACCCATGCAGTTATCATTCTAAATATTTCTACATGGTTGTTGACTGTGGTTGACAATGCTGATCTATCTAACTTTAGCTAAAACGAGAGTGTTACCCCAGCATTTAATTTAAAAAAAATGAAGTATAAGTTGTCTCATTGGACTTATCATCTTTGAAATACATATTTCTTATTGCATGAATTAACAAAATCTTTGGTTTGTAATAGGGGAGGATATCCAATGCTATGCAAACAGTGGTTGTTCGACAACAGATTGGACACCTTCAATGGACCGTTATCTCATAGATGTAATGCTAGAGGAAGTGCATAAGGGGAAGAAGATTGATTACACTTTCAACAATCAAGCATGGATAGATATGTTTATGTTGTTCAGGGAACGATTCTCATTACAACATGACAAAGATTTTCTGAAAAGTCATTATAGAAGTTTGGAAAAGCACTACTTTGATATGAAAAATCTTCTTGAACAGAGACAATTTTCGTGGGATGAAACACAGCAAATGGTCACAGCTTTTGATGATGTTTGGGATGCATATGTGAAGGTGCTTTGTCAACTTATTTTAGTCTTAAATCTCAGTTCGAGTATACATAGCTATTGGCTAAGACTTTGTTTATGTAGGAACACCCAGATGCAAAACCATACCGAATTATGCCGATACCAAATTATAATGACTTGTGCTTGATTTATGGAAATCCAGCTTCTGATGAACGGTGTAATGAAGCGCGTCAAGATCTAGGATGTAACGGTTTTGGTGAGATTTTGGTTCAACAAGCTTATAAGCAATCTCAGCATTTGCCTATGTTTTCCCTCTTTAAGTATTTGGTCTTTAGTCAATGAGCAATTAGATATATGCGTTCAATGTGTCTGGATATATATATACCTGTGCTATTTCATATTGCATTGATTGCAATAGCATTTTGTCAAGATATGTTTAAATGCTTTCTTGAACCAAGGGAAAAAAACAGAAAGAGAACAAGTCCCTACTCCCTCTTTAATATGAAACATAGTGATCATTGAAGTGAAAAGAAGAATTTTTTTTTTTTTTTTTTTTAAATGAGCAAATAAAGATTACCTTTCCCCATATTTATGTTATTTTAGAATTCTCTGAAGGTGCCAGACTTAACAATAGCTATCACCAAAGAATTGATTGGACACCATCGATGGACCGATATTTTATTGATCTAATGTTAGAGCAAGTTCGCAATGGAAGTATGGTTGATCAAAAATTCAACAAGCTAGCCTGGAGTGATATGATTGCAAAGTTTAGTGCAGAATTTGGGTCTCAGCATGACAAAGATGTCCTAAAAAGTCGTTTTGTGAACTTGAGGAAGCGGTTCAATGATATGAAAACTCTACTTGACCAGAGTGGTTTTTCTTGGAATGAAATGCAACAGATTATACGAGCTGAAGATGATGTCTGGGATGCTTATGTTAAGGTGATATTTTCTTCTGAATTTCCATTACATAAATATTCTTTTTGGTCCCAACAACTTATAGATAATTTCTATAGGTACATCCTGATGCAATAACATACCGCAATAGAACTCTCCCAAATGTCAACGATTTGTTTTTGATATATGGAAATGACAACACTGAGCAAAGGCAAAATTACTCTGGTCACTCTATGGATGCTGAGGACTATGAGCTGGGAGTAAATATTGGTCTCTCTCTCTCTCTCTCTCTCTCTCTCTTATTGCAATATTACCTTTAGGTAGACAAGATTGGTACAATCAGTTAAGGACTTCTCAGAAAATGTTTGAATTACACGTGTGATATTAGGGGAGGACCATCTGAAAACTGCACTAGCATGTTTAATTTACAGGTGCAATAGTTGTCCATTTGCTAGAATAATTACTATAAATAAATTGTCAACTTTGTTGTTGTAATTAATTTGTCACTATCCATGCAAAAAGGAAGTTTTAATTTGATGCTAATACAACTACTTGACTCAGTTTTCCTGAAAGTTTGATACAAAAGATCTGAAATTTGTCCATTTCAAGTGATGTTTGAAGCTATTAAATTTTGTCAAACAGTATGAAACAACATTATTATTCCTTTTTTTTTTTTTTTGGTACTGTATGCCTCCAGAATAAATCCTCTCATGTAATGACAGTTATTTTTAAAGTTGTAGGTGAAGAGAATTACCAGTCCCCTGCTAATAATGATCCTCTGAGGATAAATTGGACAAGGGAAATGGACCGTTATTTTATTGACCTTATGTTAGAACAGTTGCAGAGAGGGAATAAGATTGGTCGTACGTACAATGCTCAAGCTTGGACCTGGATGAATGCAACATTTAGTAAAAAATTTGGATTCCTTTGTGATAAAGATGTACTAGAAGATCGGTATTGGAGCTTGAGGAAAGAGTATACGGACATCACAGATACCCTCAATCATAATGGCTTTTCTTGGGATGGAATTCACCAAACAATGACAGCTGATGATGATGTTTGGGAAGCTTATATCAAGGTGCTATTTTTTCTTATTTGTAATGTTGCTAGGATAAAGTGTTATCTCCTTTTGTTTCCTTTGGTTATCACTAAAGAGCACTGAGCATGCCACGGTATGGTAAACATGTGTGCGCGCACACATATTCTTTCTTTCTCTCCCCCTTGATGAATTGATTAACAGTATTCATGAAGTAAACTATATGTTGGTGCATAATGTAGGGTGCAGAACGTAATCTTATTGATAGTTGAACATTGAACTCTATAATTTTGATCAGCTTTTATTTAAAAATGGCATTTTGCAGGATCATCCAGATGCAGTTACATACAGAGATAAGATCTTGGGTGATTATTGTGATTTGTGCTTGATTTATGGTAATGAAAGTCAGCATAGTAGATCAAGTTATTTCGACGTAAAAATGGAGATCAACACCAACACCCTGGGGATGGGGATTGACGATATAATTGGAGATACACAATCTCCAATTACGGAGTTTGAAATATCTCATCTGAGAAGAAAGCGAAAATCTACTTCTTCATCAACCTCAGGATGTATCCAAAAAGTTCGGAGAAACATCAAGAAAGAGACACAAGAGGCTGTTGAGGGGAAGCCATGTGTAGTAAAAACATATTTGGGTACTGAGGAAGACAAAGACTACAGCTCAATAGAATGTATAGTTGCAGCACTTCAAACCGTTCCTGACATGGATGATGAGATCTTCTTGGAGGCTTGTGAACTTTTAGAAGATGAGAGAAAGGCCAAGATGTTCGTGGCCATGGATGTCACAGCACGGAGGAAGTGGTTATTGAAAAAGCTTAGACGGTAGCATCTATTTTTCTTGTTAATGTCAGATATAATTTTGGTACTTTCTTATTGGGGAGTTTTTCCAATGTAAATCAGATCCTATATTAGTGTAAAGGCATTTTTCAATGCAATTTCCTGTTTGATTTCCTTATTGAAATTGGGGGAAAAAAAAGGGAATTGAATTTGTTTATGCTGGGAGGTCCTGCGCATGGTGATGGTTGATTGTAGCTGGATTTATGGTTGATTGCCTTGAAAGTTGATGAAAAATACATTCTCAATCTTTTTCCCAAAACAAAAATAGATTGAAGCTTTAACATGTGTTGCGCGTTTATATCTTTTAATGCATATATGACAGTAAATGGACTTATTTGTGTCCATGTTTTAGGGCATAAAATTTTATCTACAAGTGAAAAGGATTTTTAGCTATTTAGCTAGCATATTGATATACAATAAATCTATATGCACAACATCTTTTAGTGGACTTTTCACACATCCCCTTTCCCTGTTTGAGTGTGAGATTTTTGATAAAAAATTGTTGTGCTGAGTGGATTCTACTTCTTCACTTTTTCATTTTTCTCCTCTCCTAGTCCTAATAACCAAACAAAGGAAAGTTTAATATTTCCCTTCCCTTCTTTCTTCTTTACACCATCAGTGTCATGGAAAAAGAGGGGAATCTGTAGGAAAATGAGAAACTTTACTTTTTATAAAGAAATCTTACCTGACATGGTGCTAGACTAAAGATAGCAACTTTTCCAGAAAGTCAAAAACGTGTGGACCTCCCTTTGAACTTTGTTAAATTGCATGGAAGATGGCTACCTACTTTTATTACCATTTCCCTTTGTTTATTACAAATCACTTTCGAATGACTAATAAGATAGGAAATTACCATTTTGTTTGACCACAATTACCGGTATGGTGCTTAGAAAGTTCCAAGATTTATTTTAGATTTCACACGGAAACTTGCATGATATTGCAATAAAAAAAGCATCTGTGGTTCCTGGAAAGTTCAGAGAGTCACACCAAAAGCAATGTAAAAAGCATCAATATGGGACTTTAAAGGTCTAAGAGTTGCTGGACACACCGAAAGCAAGCCACCTTTAAAGGCTCCTCTTGCTTGCATTCACCCTCTTCCTAATTTGTCTTTCACTTTCCTGAGTTATATTGCAATCCCTTCACATTTTTCTTTCTCCTCCTTTCAGATCTTTACAGCTGTTTGCTCATAAATCTTGATGGCTCTTGTGACCTGCAAAGAAGCCTCATCTTCTTCTTTCACCCACCAACCCAAGAAATTTGATGTCTTCTTGAGTTTCAGAGGTGAAGATACCCGTCTTGGATTTATAGGTCATTTATATAATGCTTTGTGTCAACGGGGTATTAACACCTTTATTGATAATAACCTTCAAAGGGGAGAAGAAATTTCTGTAGGACTTCTCAAAGTCATTGAAAGTTCAAGGATTTCAATAATTGTATTCTCAGAAAACTATGCATCCTCCAAATGGTGCTTGGATGAACTTGCAAAGATTGTTGAGTGTAAGAAAAAAGACCATTTAGTGCTACCGGTTTTTTACAACATAGATCCATCAGAAGTTCGTAACCAAAAAGGAAAGTTTGGAGAAGCACTATCTAAACACGAAGAAAAATTAAAGGATGACAAGGTGCAGAGCTGGAGGGAAGCTTTATTTGAAGCTGCAGATATATCTGGTTGGCATTACCAGCGTAGGTATGAATTTAATGACAACTATTGTACTTTTTATGAGTTTCACTGGTTTGTTATGATAACTGATTTTATTATTAAACAACAATTACCACTAATTTATCGGTGTTAGTTTTTTGGCCAAATTATGAATGAATTTTTTTTCTTCATATCTACTCCTATAGAAGGGTTTTTTTTTTTTTTGTTAGCTGGCAATGTAGAAATAGAAAGATTTTAAAAATAAAATAAAAAATTACCTTACCAATTAAATAGGTGTTTCTCCCACATATTATTTATTTAAAAAACGTTTCGTCCTTAATAATTTAGTTCTAGTATTAAAAATGAGTTGTAAGTTGTAACAAGTTTCAATTATCAGTAACTAGATTTTCATTGCAACTCACACTCAAAAAAAAGAAAAAGATTTTCATTGCAACTTTATGCTAAATGTATAGTTATCATAATAGTACCAAAACAATGGTTTTTTTTTTTTTTTTTTTGAGTCAAACAATGGTTGAACCCTCAAATTGGTAAACAATATGAAAATCCGGACGTTATGACAGAAACGTTAGTTTCACAACCAAAAAGCTGATTAAATCATGAAAATTGATGGTTTTTTAATTTAAAAAAAAAAGAAAAAAAAAAGAAAGAGAAAAATACTGAATCACATGGTTTTTTTCAAATATTTTGGTCTTTAATGTTAAATTTTTTTTTTTTTTTTTATCAAATTAGTTACTATACTTTCCTTCAATTATGCACTTTTATTTATGGTCTTTTAAGTCTTTAGCTTTTAAACTTTGAAATGAGTAGTCAAATGATCAATTCAAGTATCTTATTATTTAGTAATTATTTATATAAACATATATAAATTCAATATATGAACAATAATTTCCTATTAATTTCAATCTATGTAATGCCTACATATTTATGTTTAAAGTGAATGTAAGTTCATCTTTTTATAATTTATATTCTTTTTGTATTTTTTAATTTATTTTAATTTGTTCATATATAAAATAAATTCATCATTAGTACAACGGTTGAGTCAATCATCTAATGGTTGAACCAATGAACTACCATACCACCTCGATGATTGAATGGTCAATACGTCATGACAACTATGTCTAGATCCCTAAAACTAATATATATATATATATATATATATATGCTAACATAATGATAGTTATAGATTTATGAATTTGTACATGCCACTTACTTTATTTGATAATTATTCAAATTTAATTCACAAGCTGAACATCTTAAATTTAGTTCATTTTCATATTTCTATTTTCTTTTCTAAATTTTGTGTGTGTGTGTATATATATTATAAAAATCTAAATCGTATATTGTTTTCATATTTTGTGAATGATAGTTGCAGCGAGTTTGAATTTATCCAAGGAATTGTTGAAGAGATCTCAAATTTTAAATTAAATTGCTCACCGTTATTTGTCGCACGATACCCAATTGGAATAAATTTTCGTGTAAAGACCATACTTTCAGATATTGAGTCAAATGATGGTCATATAATAGGTATCTATGGCCCTGGTGGAATTGGTAAGACAACAATCGCAAAAGCTATTTTTAATAGAATTTGTGATGATTTTGATGGATTTTGTTATCTAGAAAATTTAAGAGAAAGATCGGGGACAAATGCTGGTGTAATCGAACTACAAGAGACACTTCTTTTTGAGATCTTAAGGAATACAAATTTAAAGGTGGGTAACAAATCAAGAGGAATCAATATGATAAAGGAAAGACTTTCATTTATGAGGATCCTTTTAGTTCTTGATGATGTGGATAAACGGATCCAAATAGAAAATTTGCTTGGAAGATGTGATTGGTTTGCTTCTGGAAGCAAAATCATTATAACAACAAGAGACAAACACTTGGCAGCTACTCTTGGAAATTGTTGTTCAACCTACTCGGTTAAGGAATTAGATCAAGATGAAGCTCTTGAACTTTTTAGTATGCACGCCTTCCAAAGCAACAAACCCAAAGATGATTATTTGGAACTTGCAGACAGAGTTATACAATATGCCAAGGGATTGCCGTTGGCTCTAGTAATAATTGGTGCTGATTTGTATGGAAGAACTAAACCTGAATGGAGAAGTGCAGTAGAAAAGTATGAAAGAATTCCTAATGAAGAAATAAAAAAAATACTTGAAATAAGTTATGTAGGATTGGATAAAACTGAAAAAGATATTTTCCTCGATATTGCATGCTTCTTTGAGGGATTTCCTAAGGAGTATGTCATTGATATACTGGATGCTTGCAATTTATATCCAATTTGTGGAATTCAAAGACTTATCGATAAGTGCCTAATAACCGTTGGTCAATATGATAAATTGCTGATGCATGACTTGCTACGACAAATGGGTAGAGACATTGTTCAACGGGAATCACCAAACTTGCCTGGAGAGCGCAGTAGGCTATGGTGTTATGAGGATGTTCATAAAGTACTAACACAAAATATGGTATGCATTATCTTGGTTCATTTTCTACCTTTTTTCAAATGGCAAATGTAGTGATTATTTTTCATTTAAATGTTGAAGAAAATTTAACTTTATTAGTTTAGTTCTTATTTAAATTAACCGTCATTACACTTTAGTGAATTTTATTGTATAGTATGATTGACTTGATGCTTTGTCTAATTAGGGATCAGAAAAAATTCGAGGCATAAGGATATGCTCACCTGAATCATCAAAGATGAAATTAGAACCTAAATGTCTTGAAAAGATGAAAAATCTCAAGCTCCTCATAGTTAGTAATGTAGATATTTGTAGAGGTCTTAAATATCTTCCTAACGAATTAAGGGTTCTTGATTGGTCCGGATTTCCTTTATCTTCCTTACCACCTAATTTTGATCCTCAAAATCTCATTGCACTGAACATGCCAGAAAGTCGAGTTACATTGGACAAGCTTTTCAAGGTATAATCATTTTTATTTATTTATAATTATTATTACTTTATTAAACTATATTTTAATAACATTTGTTGGAGTTAAAAATTTTGATTTTCTTTTTTCTACAGAGGATACAATGCAAAAACTTGACATATATGAATTTCATTTCCAATCAATACATCAGGGAATTACCCGACTTATTGAGTGCCACCCCAAATGTAAAGAAATTGGATCTCCAAAGGTGTAAAAAATTAGTCAAGATTCATGACTCTGTTGGATATCTTGATAAGCTTGAAAGCTGGGACCTCTGGGGTTGCGATGAACTTGAAATTCTTCCAAGTTGTATTGTGATGAAATCCCTTAAATATTTATTTCTTTATGATTGCAAAAGGGTTAAAAGGTTCCCCGATATTCTACAAGAAATGGAAAATTTAAAGTTTCTAAGTCTGGGACACACTGCTATTAGAGAGCTTCCTCCATCAATTGAGAATCTCACTGGGCTTGAGCGATTAGAAATAGGTTCCATTTTCTATTCGTGTCAACTTCCTAGTAGCATTTATAAATTGCAACATCTTCGCACACTCCACCTTTATGGTAATGTCAAATTTCCAAAGGACGTGGGGATTGGTAGACAAGCAGCAGCGTGCAATTCTTACGGTGGCTTTTCAAAATATTGTTTTCCAAAGATGAATTTTCTAAAAAAGTTGACTTCTTGCTTCACCCACTCAGAGAAATGTTTATTATCAGGGAGTAAAGATTTGAACCTCAGAGAAAGCATTATCAGATTCAATAGATTAAATTGGCTTCTAATTCGGGATTCCAAGTTCCTTAAGAAAATTCCAAAGCTTCCAGAAAGTATAAGACAAGTAAATGCAACAAACTGCATCTCGTTGAATTCAGAATCATTAAGAAAATTAATCCTTCAGGTACCCATCTCTCTCTCTCTCTTAAAGTAATAATAGAAACAACTTTGGTTACCTTTGCAAATACATTTACTAGATTTGCTAAACTTCAATTTCTTAAAATTCCTAATTTCATGCAGTTTGGAAGAAATTTAGGGCTTTCACCAAATATGAAATGTTCAGGTGTGAAACACAGAGTATTAATGGATTCGCATTCACATCGCAATTTATCGAATCAGATTGATTGCTCTTCCCGGGTCTCCCTCTCTAAGCTCAACGCAATTCAAGATGAGTCCTTTCCCACTCTAGATTCGTATCTGGTTGATTATGGAGAGAGATATAATATTACAGTACCAGGAAAGAAGATTCCGAATTGGATCAATCATCAAAGCATTGAAAGTTCCATATCATTCTGGGTTGGTCCTGAGTTTCCATCAATTGCTGTTTGTGTTGCTCTTCATCTAATTCCGTTGAAGGATAGTTACGCTAATAATGATAAACACGGTTCTATTCGTGATGATAGTATCAATTGTCTTTTTCATATCCACATTTCTACCGATAGTCGTAAGCGACGTCTCATGGTTACGCGGCGTTTTACTAGATTGAAGTGTGATCATCTGTGGTTTTACGGTGAACCTCACTGCCAATTACAGAGGAGATTCGGAGACTTGATGCAAGGTGATCGGAATCGTGTTGGGATTTCATGTAAAATCGATCATTGGGTAAGTACAAACGGAAAATACGCTCCTGTGATTGCAAGGATGGGAGTACATGTGGAATGCGTATGTCCTCCTCAGAATTCCGTTATCATCCAACACAATTCTCAAAATGTTGCTGACGACACAGAGCTGCTCGCACCTTTACTATCTCCAAATGGTTCACAGACGGACTCAGACGCAGGAGACCTTTCAAGCTCCTCTAGTCCCTGAAGACATCTGATTCAAGGCGTCCAGTGGGTATAGCAAATGGGCTTGACTTATGTTTGGGTATTGACTCAGCAGATGGTAATGGGTTTGATTTGGGTTCTTCTTCAATAGCCAATCCCTTTATAAAAAGATGACTCCATTTTCAATCTGTATCCACCGTCAAAGACACCGAGTCCGATGCGAAGAAATATGCCCAGGTATTATTTTTACATTGAAACTACTACATGCCACTGCGTATTATGAATATATATAAGAAAAATTCAGAAGTTGGAGTAGGAGTGGATCGCTGAGTTGAAATTTTAGAATTATATAGTGTGCTATAAAGTCATTGCCCTGTTAAATTTGGTACAATTTCAAAGTCATTTGAGGGTTAAGCATTTGGTAGAACTAACTCTGCATAAGTTGTTAGCCTTAGAGCTCATTCCTAGGTCTTTTCTTTCCATTAGAGAGGTTTCAGGAAATTTGGAGGAAGTGAAACCTGATATAGGTCCTGTTGAGCTCTTGGAATGGTATGTTTGAGATGTGACTTTTGTTTTTGTTTGAATGTTTTTAGAGTTTATGTATATATCTGGTGCTCTATGTGTTCTACTGCTTTATTTTCTATGAGAATGAGCTTAATTTAGTAATGACGTGTCCTTTGGAAACTGGCTTTGGGGAATTAGATGGGAGTTACATAATTACATTACTTTACTTGGTAACCCAGCTATTGAAGTGGAAAAAAGTTTGGAGATGGAGTCTATGTTAAATGAGATCTTGCTAAATATATTCAATCGTTACAAACTTGACAGTCTGATTCCCTCTCTCTTTCACACACACACACACACACACACACACACACACACGCATACATGTACGTATTTCTATGTATATCTGCCTTTTTGTTTTGGTATATAGGTGAATGTTATTTTGTTAAAGGCAGTTCCATAATAAGGCTTTTAAATCCTTTGAATTATTGTAAAATTAAGACTATCAAATGCAGGATGTTGAGTAGTAGAGAAATTAGGAACATCAAGTTGACTATGTAAATGATGCTAATGCAGGGGAAAAAAAGAAGGTTCTTCTTTGACCAAAGAAAATACGAACAAGGGCGTATGTAATTCTTTGGAGCCAAAGCATGAAAGATAATTCAATTTTTAGGTCTCTCTGTATACGAGGGTCATGGAAACAACACAATGTTGTTCAATATATTATTTGAGGTAAAACATCGTTAAAGTACTTGGTGTGCAATATAAATCGAAGGCTTATTCTTTAGATGGGTTCAAGAAGAGGCAATTCTATAGTGAAAATATTTTTCTTAATTTTGGAGATTTAGGGTCTGAAGAAAGAATGCAGCTGTAAGGTGATTTTGAAAGGTGTACCTTGATATTTTCTTGCTCCTAGATATGCCAAGCTTGACTAAGTAGATAGAATAAACGTTAATAAGAGAATTTTCACTTGAAATATTAGTAGGCCCCATGCACTGGATCATGTGGAACATTGTTAATCTGCTCTGATGCTGATTCAGCAGAAACTATTTCTGAATTTTGGATTTGTGTGCTGAGTCTATGAAAATTGGAATGACATTATGAAGATGTGTGGAAGGCATTGTGAAATTAATTCAATGGGAGATAAAGGGTAGAATTAAACTTGATAATTGAGGCTACTGTAATTCCATTTAAAACAAGGTGCTTTGTAGCCTGTGGGATAGCTCCTATTCTGTTCTCAGATTCAGCTTGTGACTGATTATGTGTTGCAGTTTGGCATAACTGCTAAGACTTTAGTCCTACTTTAGTTGTTAACTATAGCTTCTACTATACCTTGTTACTCATTTATCAGAAGAAGAAAAAACAGATGTAACTCTGTTGTTTGTTGATAATTATCAACAAAGCTAGATGCCTATTTGGAACTGCTGGTAGAATACGTGTATGCATCAAATAAACTTCTGGTTCTTCTTAAGTGCTTGGTCAATGTATTGGCCTTGAAATGTCAGTGGGGTCTCCTAATTAGTAACTTCGCTTACTTTGTCTGAGTCATTAAATTTTATTACGTGCCTGCTTTTAAGTTTGTATATGGGAGCTTGTGGTGATGTATAGACTTATATTAATGAAATGAAGGTTAACAAAACAATAATTTTTTAAAATTTTATTTTATTATCTTGATATATTTCACCCTCAGCTAACAATCCCTTCCAAATTCCACCCTAATATTCCCCAAATCAAGCAAGCAACAAAAAAGTGATAAAGGAAAATGCTAGCAATTTGGAACTGTAACTTTATACATTATTAGTACTTCTCTTCTAATCTCCTTGCATGGGGACATACCATGAAACTCATGTTCAGGTTCAGAATGTTTTATATTTAGAGAAATCAACTGCAAGTAGCATTCTTCAAATGATTTTGCTAATTTTTTCTTTAAATTGCATATTCAGATCTTAAAACTTTGGGAGCTTCTTTCCTCATTTCTTTTAAAGCTCACAATTCCTCAAGCTGCACCTTTAGAATGAAGCAAATTATTTATATCAGCCAATATTGCTCTTTGGCCCTTATCCCTTCCATATTCTTGCAAATAATTTGATCATCCTATTGTTGTCCTCCTTTAATGCACCTGTTTTCCTCTCTTATCTAGGGTAGTCTTTTGCCAGCTCCTCTTGAAGTTGTTCACTTTAGCCCCAAAAAACTGATCAGATGCTTGTACTGTTCATAGCATGTGTTATGAGTTTGTTATGGGCAAATTGGAACGGCCTTTTTGTTGCTGATATGACCATTGCAAAAGCAGGTCAGCCAACAGTGGCCATGGCTAGCCGCTTTGCTGAGCCAATGTTTGACATGCTTGTTGGGCTTGGAACAGCTTTGATAATACAAAAACCAATGTTTCTTCAAATGCTTATGGGAATGGTGACTGCATTGTCTTCCTGTTATTGAGCTTGATGGGGTCTGTACTGATTTCGAGTTCAATGTTTATCCAAATACAAACAATGGCCGTTGCCAAAGCAGGTCTAAATCTGTATTTTGTTTATACTGAAAAGGTCATAGGTAGAAGGTTGAATATGTAAGACTGGAAGTGGACTTAAAGAAGAAGATGTGTATTGGTTAGTCTACAGATAAGATAACTACAGCACATTAGCTCCACTAAATAACTCCAGACTATATAACCACATCAAGCGGTAAAAATTATCAACATGAGTTGAAGATTGCAACTGATATAAAGAGTGTAAACTATTCATAAAATATAAAAATAAAGTGTATAAACATATTCTTTTCATTTGTTTGTAGGGCTGGGCATTAAGTGGAAAAGGCTTTTATACAGATAAATATGTGCTTGAAGTTCCATGCATCAAATCAAGATGTAGTTGCTTTGTTTCTGCTGGAAGTTGAAAATAAATCTTATTCTTCTGCACTGTCAATGTGTGTTGCTCTTCTTAGTAGTTTGCTATTAGGCTATAACCGCTATACAATACTCAAATTAAAAGGAGGGGATTTTTGGATGCTAATGACCTTTGATTATCTGCATCTAGATTGACTGGTGTCTATGTTTCGATTAATTCTGGGATTTGCAGATTCCATTATAATGGTATTTGTGCAACATCAAGAATGTCTGATTTTGCTTTAGTACAAGCAAGGCTTATTAGCAAACCACTTACCATAAAACGACAAGAAAAAGTAGCTTCTTATCAAATGACAAGATTGTCAGAGGTACATATAATATTCTTGTGGCTTTTGTTATTCAGGTGGCACTAAGACTGAAAGACTATTGCTTTGACATATGTACGCATACATGGGCAATTATATGATTAACTTGTTATATAGATGGAATTTATTAAAACATATTTTGGGCTTTTATTGAATACTTTGCAAAATGATCTTAACCTGTCACGTCACTAATATAAAAATAAAAAAGAAAAGAAGTGAAGTATTTTAGATGTAAGACATAAAATGATGCCATTGGAGAGAGAGAGAGAGAGAGAGGGGGGGGGGAATTTAGGACAAACGATGAGACATGATGCAGGATGGTAGAAAATTAGGGATAAACAGAAAGAATCGTCCTTAGTTAAAATGGATTTTCTTGGGATGATACTAAACAAATGGTCGTAGCAAGTGATTGTTCCACTAGTTTTTAGTTCACATTTTGATTTGATCTCTGCCTTTGGGGTGATAGTGAACTGACATAACATACATGCAGGATCACCTGGAGGTGCAGTTGTAGAGAATAAAGCCTTTATGATCTTCAATGAATTGTGCTTGATACATGCAAATACAACATCAGAAGAAAGAAACCGCCGAACAAGTCATGATGTAGACCTTGATGATGAGTCAAGAAGTAAATATGGGTGTGTTTTTATATCCCGTCATGGATCTGTAGAAATGTTGCATTTGTCATTTGCATTTTAATGTATGCTACTGGTATTGTGCTTATATTGAGCTTGTTTTCAGTAGTGATTATCTTGTTTACACAAAGATCTAATTACTTATTTATTATTCTAGGTAGTGCATAAAACGGGAAAGAGTTATAGGCAACCAAACTTCCCCCTCCCCCCTTTTCCTTCTTATTAGTCTATGCAAAGATACCTGGAGCTCTATCCCCACTAGAATTTCATAAATTTTTTTATAAAAATAACCCTTTACTATCTCCAACATTTATATATCCCTATCTCACTTTTCGCCACTCTTTGGATCACCAACCATTTGTTGCTTTCTTCAAGAATCAGTAAAATGGTTTCTGCTAAATGTATGCAAAGCCAGTTATGACTTAAGTAGCTCCTGTTGATGAGACATGTTTGCAAACTTGTTCATATTAGAGGAGAAATAAGCACCCCTAGCACCCCCCCGCCCTCCCCCCCCCCAATAGACACACAGACAATATAAATAAATGTTGCAGAGAAATGAGCACAAGCTACATGGCCTTGTGAATACTTGTTTGGACTGGCCTGATGGTTTATTTTGCTGTAAGTGATTGTAGTTCATTTCACTTCTTACTTTATCAATTAACTAGGAAGTAAATGCAGTAAGGCTGATATAAATTACATATGTTCTATTTTATCTTGTAGCAATATTTATTTCAGGAAGTATCATCTGTTTTTATTAAAGTATCATGTATATTTGAGATTGTTTTATTTTTACAGATATAAGTACATTTGTGTAATTGATAGGTGCTGATGTTCTCTTTTAATTGCATATGCAATCTCAAGTATGGGTGGTTCCTCTCGTTTCTTTTAAAGCTCACAATTGTGCAAACGACACTTTCAGAATGGAGAAAATTGTATGGATGAACCAATATTGCTCTATGCCCCCTAGGCTATTTAAATACTTGCAACTGATTCATGCCATTTGATCATCCCCTTGATTTTCCCCTTCCACACACCCACTTCTCTCACTAGTTGATACTAATCTTGGCCAGCTCCTCTCTTGCAGTTCTTCACTTTATAATAGAAGAAGAGGCCCCCCAAAACTGAGCAGATGCCTGTACTGCTCATGGCATTTGTTATGATTTTGTCATGGATATCCACTACTTCTGGGGAACTGCTTAACTGACTATCATCGCTTGGAGCACTTCTGGAATTGCTGCCTACACTTGTTGGGCTCACAACACTTAAAATTGGGAACTTCAGTGAGGGATCTAATTGCTGATATGGAAGTTGCCAAAGCAGGTCAGCAGGAATGTCCATGGCTGACTACTTGGCTAGGGCAATGTTTAACGTGCCTGTTGGCCTTCAAACTGCTTTGGTCTTACAAACATTTAGTTTTTGTCCAAATTCTTATGAACTATAGGAAAAGAAAAAATCCTTTTTTTTCTTCATGTGTGTATAACTCACTGACATGAACATTTAAACGTGAAAAAGAGGAACCTGTTTGCCGACAATTAGAAGGCCGGGGTTATTGACCTAGACAAGTGCCTTGAAAAGACCAAAGAGACCTGTTAGGGGTTATTGCCAACATTGCAAAAGAAGTATTAATTTGATGCGAAAACAACTACTAGACTCAGTTTTTTTTAAAGTTTAATACAAAAGAACTGAATTTACCCATTTCCTGTAATGTTTTAATTTAATGTATTTGTTAAATAATAAGAAGAAACATTATTATTTTGTTTTTTTCTTTGTAACATATGTCTCTAGAACACATTCTCTCATGTAATGGCAGTTTAGTTTTGAGGTTTTAGGTGTAGAGGATTACCAATGCCCTGCCAATATTGATCATTTGAGGATAAATTGGACTAGGGAAATGGATTGTTCTTTTATTGATCTTATGTTAGAACAGTTGCACAGAGGGAATAAGATCGGTCATAGATACAATGCTTTAGCTTGGACCCGGATGAATGCATCATTCAGGAAAAAAAAAGGACTCCTCTGTGACAAAGATGTACTAAAAGATCAATATTGGAGCTTGATCAAGGTGCTATTTTTTCTCATTAGTAATGTTGCTAGGTTAAAAGTGAGCCAAAGACTATAGGCTATACATAGCTCAATATAATGTATATAGTCGAGCCAATGTTTGACTGACATGCCTGTTGGGCTTGGAGTTGGAAAAATTTTAGCGATATAGAACAACCAATATTTATGGAAATGATTATGGGAATGGTGACTGCATTTTTTTTCTTTGTATTGAGCCTGATGGGGTCTATATTGCTGAGTGAGATGCGAAAAAGTGAATATAAGCATTAACTTGTTGAAGATAGATCATCGAGCATTCTCAACTCTCATTCCGATCTCAGTGAGGAAAGGTGACGGCAAAATGCTGTCGTTTTATTCCAAAGATCCTCACTTAAATGAAACGTCGTCGTTCAACTTTTAAAGAATATAAAAGGAACAAGTACAAAACGGTGCCGTTTTTGTTTTATGCAATACACGCCAAAGTAAGAAACTAATATAATTTTCTGTTATAATAAAGCCTGATTATTTGTCATTGTCTTCTAGAGGTTAAGTTGCTTTTTTTCTGTTACAGCTATTTTCTTCCCCGTACTTCTTCATTTTTTCCTTTTCTTTCTTATTCTACTCCGTTTCACTATATATATATATATATATAGAGAGAGAGAGAGAGAGAGAGAGAGAGAGAGAGAGAGAGAGAGAGAGAGAGAGAGAGAGAGAGAGAGAGAGAGAGAGAGAGAGGTGTAACCTATTGAGCATTGACTGTACATTTTCTGTCTCATTTTATTTTCTCATTCAATGAAATAGAGCAGTTCTATTTAGTGAGATGATAGGAATTTGATAAAAATATATATTAATGAAACAAAATAAATAAATAATGAGTATAATTTTTTTTGTTGTTTTTTATTTTTTAAAAAGAGTTTCAATAATGATTGCTCTCTGTTATCATATTAAGACAACAATAACTTGGTGTAGTCGATGAACAAACCTTAGAAGTCAAATCTTTTATGTTTCTGGTCTTAATGGGAAAAAAATTATTAATTATCTATTTCAAAAGAAATATTATTATTAATATAATATATCAAAACCATCAGTTGGGTCGGCAGCCCCATTCCCTTCATTGTACTTACTAATCAGAAATTTTTTATTATTCTCAAAACATCATTCACGATAAGGTCAAAGGGAGAAATTACACTTTAGTCTAAAAGAGCCGCAGGTTAAGCGTGAGGAAATTTCTTAAAATATTTTACATATTTTTTAATTTTTTTATTGGTTTTATACAAAAACATCCAAGATCCCGCAATGTGAAAAGAAAAAAGGAAAAAAAAATATTTGCTTTTTCATTCACACAAACTACTAGGAAATTGCTATCTATATTAGTTTATAAACTGTATATCAAATCCATTCTCTTTTATTGAAGTTGACATGCTTGTCCAGGCGTTACTTGGTCCAGGTGTAAGTTGCGTATTAACTTTCCTCACCCAAACAACTGAAGACTCCTTATGGCCCATTTGCATTGAGGGGGAATGAAGGGGAGTAGAGTAGATTTGACCCCAAATTAACCTATTTTTAGCCAATTCTACTCTACTCCCCTCCATTCCCCCTTTTTCTTCCCTCAATCCAAACAAGCGCTAGGGTCTCTTCCAAATCCCATTTCATCAATATATTTCTTTTTCTGCTCTTCTCAACCATCTACACCTAAATCTTCATGGCTCTTGTCATTGAAGTCTCATCTTCCTCCTTCACCCATCAACCCAAGAACTTTGATGTCTTCTTAAGTTTCAGAGGTGAAGATACTTGTCTTGGTTTTATAGGCCATTTGTATAATGCTTTGAGTCAACAGGGTATTAACACCTTTATTGATGATAACCTTCAAAAGGGAGAAGAAATTTCTGCAAGACTTATCAAAATCATTGAAAGTTCAAGGATTTCAATAATTGTGTTTTCTGAAAACTATGCATCCTCCACATGATGCTTGGATGAACTTGCCAAGATTGTTGAGTGTAAGAAGAATGACCAATTAGTGCAACCAGTTTTTTACAACATAGATCCATCAAAAGTTCGTAATCAAAAAGGAAAGTTTGGAGATGCATTGTCTAAACATGAAGAAAAATTAAAAGATAACAAGAAGGTGCAAAGCTGGAGGGAAACTTTACATGAAGCTGCCAATATATCTGGTTGGCATTATAAGCATGAGTATGTTCCTATATTTAATGACTACTTTTATGCACTTGACAGGTTTATGCTCTTACAAGTTCTGATGGTTTTTCTCATTAAAAAAAAAGTTCTAATGAGATAACAAAATGAAAAAAAAAAAGAAAAAAAAAAGGAGGTTCTAATATGCATGAGTATGTTCCTATATTTAATGACTACTATGGATTTTTTTGGTCATATTTTCTACTAAGGCAATTATAAGCATGAGTATGTTCCTATATTTAATGACAAATTTTATGCACATAACAAGTTTATGCTCTTACAAGTTCTAATGGTTTTTCTCATTAAAAAAAAAAAAGTTCTAATGAGATAACAAAATGAAAAAAGAAAAAAGGTTCTAATATGCATGAGTATGTTCCTATATTTAATGACTACTATAGATTTTTTTAGTCATATTTTCTACGAAGGCAATTAGCTATCGGTCAATAGTAAAAATAAGATAACAAAATATTAGATTATCTTATCAAATAATTAGGAGTTTCTCTAACATATGGTTTAAAATTTTTTTAGAAGAGATTCTTAATAATTTTGTTCAAGTATTAAGTGGGGATTCAATAAGTTTGTGCCCCTCATCTAACTGGATTATCCATGCAATTTCTTTGCAAAAACCTAAAACTAATTTCCTAGAAAACAATAATTAGAAAAAATCCTAATCAAATTATAGTTCTTAGATCTATAAATTACATTAGGCTTACTTTAAAAAATAAAAATAATGTTAGGAACCCGATGGTTCCTAATGGGGATTGATGGGAATTATAGGGGAATGGATGGGGATTGTAGGGAAATTGACTTAATTCGAGGTAGTCACCCTTCATAGAGAAAGAGAGAGATTAAGAGAGAGAGATGCACTAATGCACTAACAATTTGGTTTATTCTTCATTCCTTCCTCATATTGGATTACAATCATGTATTTATAGGAGACTAGCTCTAATCTCATTGGTCCACATGGCCTCATCCTAATGGTTCTATTATTCCCCATGTGCATTAATAATTCCAACATGTGCTAAATGTGATTAACATGCTTGAAATTGTAACTAACTAACTAAATCTCAATACAACAATTATTATCCATATGCTTATAGCATTCCTAACATTTCCCTCCCCTTGAAAACACCTTGCCCACAAGGTGTTGTTGTGAAATAGCATCTTCATCAAAGGAGATCTTCCAATGGACCAATACCGTAGTGACATTTTGATCACCATATTCATGCATTTCTCCTTGACAAGCGGTCCGGTGCACATGAAGGTTTCTTCTTCGTAGATCTTCAAACTTTGCTCAAATTCTTGAGCCTTCAATGGTTCTTCAATCTTCAAGGTCTCATTGGTTCTTTGAACCTTGAAATGTTCTAGCATCCTCAAGACCTCATTTGATTCTAGAACCATTAGAATTCTTGGAGCTTGTATCTTGGATTCTTGGATCACCGACACTTGGATTGCCAATTCTTGAATCATAGACTCTTGAATGGAAGCCTCCATTGGTGCATCAAGAATGGGTTCTTGGAAGATCATCATCACCTTCTTTGTTGATTCTTTCGATTGAACTTCAAGGGCAGCATGTAAATGTATATCATCATCCACTTTGACACAAAAATCAACATTTCGGCTTGCCACAACAGTAGTAGATTCTTGGAACTTGATTTGTTCTTCGAGTTTCATTGAATCAAGAGATTGTAACTCCTCTTCCGTCATGTTCTCGAGACCCTCTTGCAATCTTGAGAGCTCCTCCTTCATGGCCATGTTAGATTCATCCAAGGCCTTCATCTTCTTTGAAATATCCTTAGCTTCTTCTAAGGCTTTGTTCAACAATCCTTGTATTTTTTTCAAAAGTTTTCTTTCATCACAATTGCTCGTCTCTGGATCAACGGCTTTGATACCATTTGTTAGGAACCCGATGGTTCCTAATGGGGATTGATGGGAATTATAGGGGAATGGATGGGGATTGTAGGGAAATTGACTTAATTCGAGGTAGTCACCCTCCATAGAGAAAGAGAGAGATTAAGAGAGAGAGATGCACTAATGCACTAACAATTTGGTTTATTCTTCATTCCTTCCTCATATTGGATTACAATCATGTATTTATAGGAGACTAGCTCTAATCTCATTGGTCCACATGGCCTCATCCTAATGGTTCTATTATTCCCCATGTGCATTAATAATTCCAACATGTGCTAAATGTGATTAACATGCTTGAAATTGTAACTAACTAACTAAATCTCAATACAACAATTATTATCCATATGCTTATAGCATTCCTAACAAATAAAAAACTTTAGTTGTAATGCCCAAACTGAACATCTTGAATTTAGTTCAAGTTCATATTTCAATTTTATAGTCTAACTATTTATATGTCTTATAGGGAAAAGAGGGTTGTCTGAAATTAATGTTTGGGAAATGCTATGGACTTATAATGCTCACAGCTCATATATGTAGCATAAATATGTGCTTTTAAAAAAAAAAAAAATTTTGTAAGTATATATGGAGTATAAATATGAGGTTCTGGCTAAGATGTTTGGTTTCCAAAACTCCAGGTGTCTGATTAGGTATGTTTTAAAGATTGGTAATTTGATATATTTGCACTGGGTTTTAGAATTTCTTAAAAGTGCTATTTTCTATTGATGCTAATTCTAAAGTATTCATATGTGTATCTTTGAATAAGAGTTTGGGATCCATCATTCTAGATATCCTGTTTAGAATATCTTAAAGATTGATTTAATTGCACAGAAATTTTTCATATTTCTTTCTTTCCCTCTGTTTTGTTTGGTTGGTGTTATTTTCCTATGATTTTCAGGAAAATTGAAAATCTTTATAAAACACTGCATGCCAATTCATATTAATGGATTTGCTTGAATATAATTGACTCTTCACCGAAGTTCCTGCCAATTATTCTTTTATTAGTTTTATATTAATATTAGTCGCTAACCCGTGCTATGCACGGGAACCTACCTATTTATGTGATAAACTAAAATGATTTTATAAAATTTTAAATTGATTAAGAAACTACATTATTGCATGAATTTCTCTTGTATAACTTCAATTTGTGTTACAATTTGATAAAGAAGTCATTGTTTGAACCTATAAAGTAATAAGTTTTAAATTTTAATGGGTCTAAACTTTAAACAATGAAAAAAAATCACATGTTAGGTTGTGTTCCTAGCAACCTTGAAAGAAAAAGTAAAGGGGAAAAAAACCATGAAATACCATCAAGCAATAAGTTTTAATGGGTTTAAACTACAAATAATGAACAAAAATAATCATAAACAATCATAGGTGCAGGGTTTAGTTACCAAAATTAGATGGTTGTAAAACACAACCTTTCAACATTGATTTAGGGTTATGCAGAAGGCAACATAAATAATAGAAAATTGTTTTTACGTTGTCTGCTATGCCAACCATCTAAATATATTAATTCCAAAAAATATTAAATAAAATAATTCCTAGAATTATATGAGATAATTAAGAAGAACATCAGGCCCTTGTGTGGATGTTATTTGTGGACGGTTGTCCATCACTGCAATTCATAGACTTTGTTGTTAATAAGACAATTGAGTTCAAAACTAAAAGCGATTAGGTGGCCTTTGTACTTCAGGATTTGTTCTCGTTGAAGAATCAACTTGCTTCCTACTATGGCTTTAATTTGATATGTGTGTTTTCTTTGTAAAAATTTAAGTGAGTATGAAGGGTTTCAACCTTGGCAGAAATTTATATTTGTGAAAATTTTTGTTATAGAATTTTAGTTGAAATAGAATTTTCAAGCTTTTGAAACATACATCTAATAGAGTTTTATTTAAAGAAGTTTATATTTGTGAAAATTTTTGTTATAGAATTTTAGTTGAAATAGGATTTTCAAGCTTTTGAAACAGAATTTTCAAACTTTTGAAACATATATCTAATAGAGTTTTATTTAAACTAAACTATTGTAATACTTGATAAGATATAAAACCAAAAATAAAATTAATCTAAAATAAAAAGAAAAAGAAAAAGAAAATAGTGATGACGTGGAAAATTGTAGGAGCTTTAAAAGTTTCGGTTTTATATATACTAGTTATAGGCCCGTGCATTGCACGGTTTTATGAAAAAGCTTATAAAATAAATGTATAAATAATTATATATTTTAATAGATTCAATATATATAAAAGAAAAAATTATCAAGTGTAAATAATTGTCTCACTAAAATAAGGGGTAAGATTTCTTCCTAAAACTAAATTAAATTGACAATTTCAAATTGAATTTTAAATTGATAATTATTGAAAAAAAGCACTAAACAATTGATAAATCTAAAATTAATATAATTTTGATAATATTATAAATTAAAATTTAAGTTGATAATTCAAGAATACACGTGTAGAACATCTTGATAATTTGATGTAACATTAAAATCAAATAAGAAAATTGTTAAAATTAATCTATTAATTCTAACCATATTTATTCATTAATTCTAAGACCCTAACCCTAAGCATATAAATTAGATCAAAGCTAAGAAAATTAATTTAAACAAAAGGCAACCAATACACAAAACCTAATCAATTTAATAAAAACAAAATACAAAAATGAAGAAGGAGCCTTTAGAAACTTAACAATGTCTTCGAATGTTTTGAATTCATTAATTAAAATCACATGAAGACAAAAAACCAATAATAACACTAAAGAAAATAAACAAAATGAAAATAATAACAATAAAAGAAGAAAGAATGCATACCTGCATTGCCATAAGATTTATGCATTCACACATTGAAATAAGTTTCACTCCAAAAAGGATATATAGGGTTATATATATTGGTGGAGTTCCATTTGAAATATAATTCATTTAAATCTAATTGAAATTAAAGATATCTAATCAATGTGTTTGTTTTTATCCCATAAAAATTGGAATTAAAAAAAGGTCATATGAATAGAATAAAAAAAAAAAGAGTTGATTCAACATAACGTAACATATAAATTTTTTTTTTTAGAAAAAAAAAAGAGAGAGAAAGAGAACGTGGTTGATAGCTATAAGGAATTTTGATATATATATATATATATATAAATATATATTTTAAATGTTATTAATGTAGAAACTATCAAATTAATGGAGATATATACTGTTTTTTAGAATAGATAGAGATTATCAAATTATTGGAGATATATACTATTTCTTGGGATAGATTTATATTAATTACCTCTTGAAGAATTTGGATTGTGCTTATCCCTTAATAATCAAGTTTTGTAGCTTGATATTTTGATCAAATAATGTTAATTTAATAATATTAAAATTTAGAAAATTTAGATGATAAATATTATCTAAATTAAGTTTTTGAATGTTAAATATTATCCCCTAATTTAATAAATATATCCTAACAAATAAAACAATGTTAATTAGATGATAAATATTATCTAAATTAAATTTTTGTATGTTCAATATTATCCTTTAATTTAAGAAATATATCCTAACAAATAAAAAAAAATGTTAATCTAATTTAATTTAATGATAAAAATAAATTAGAATCCTGATAGTATACTATTCCTTTTTAGTTCTTTAAAAATCTAAAAATTTAATAAAATTTCTGCAATTTGGTGAAGCCACATGGTATTTTGATAATAATTAAATTGAATAACAATTAAAATGAATATTATGTAAGTTCAAGTTGGGCTTTTAAAAAAATTTTTTTTTTAAATATTTTAAAAACTATGGCAAATTGTAAAAATAGTATAACAATTATTAATGAAATCTCTCTCTCTGTATATAAGATAAAAAATATATATCTATTTTTTTAAAATCTAAAAAATAATTGAATTTTGTATAATTAAAAAATAAGAGAGTTATGTGATCCTTTACCTCTTGAAACCTTGCTTCCAATTAAGAAATCTTAGCAAGAAGTCTTGTGTAATATTCATCAAAATCCTTCCTTCTTTTTAGCACATTTTTTTATGAAAGAAAATTAGTAACGCATTTGTTAAAAAAAGAGTGCAACACCGAAAACATGTACAATAAACTAAGTCAACCTATCCGAAATAAAATCTATTAACTGAATTAGCGTATATACAATAGCTTAAAAGTAAATTTTTCCAAACTCAAATCATTCTAAAATGAAAACAATCTAAAACTCTAAATATGAAATTAGTCTTTCATTTAAATATTTTATATGTTCTCTAATCGTCTAACACTTCTATTTGGTCCTCCACTTTCTCTTTTTTTATTTCTTTGCAAAACAGAAAAAATACAAAAGTTATTTTCTTCTTAAGGAAAATAAAAATAGTGTGAAGTTTTAAAAAAGAACCAAATAATTTTTATTTGTGCAATTGTACTTACTTCTTCACAATCTTTCTTTTCTTTACTTCGGCACAGATTTTTTCTTCAATTGCTTCGTTTCCATTGTTAGCCCCTCTTTTTGTTGTTTCCTATAATCAATTTGATGAAATATGTCATTATGTACTAATATATTTTTTCTTCAATATATTTTTTCTTCAATATATTTTTTTGTTCTTATCTTCTAAAAAAAAAATCATGCAATTTAAGAAGATAAGAACAAAAAATATATATATCTATAAAAATTTATGAAAGTGTGAAGCTTAAGAATATATATTTTTTTTTTCCTTAATGGATGAGAAGAGGTTAAGTTGATATTAAATTATCAAGTTTTTGTGTCTATCAAACTTTATCTAAAGAAGTGATTTCAAATTAAAATTTTTATCAACTTAGAAATTATAGGAAAAAAAGATAAGAACAAAAAGAAATTATATTTATTTTTCAAAAATCTATTAAAATTTCTACGATTTGGTGAAGACACATGGCGCAACCATGGCGTCTAAGTCCAACTTTTATTATATATAATATGATATAATATGATATGATATAATATGATATGATATGATATAATATGATATGATATATATAATATAATATATAATATATCTAAATTAAATTTTTGTATGTTAAATATTATCTCTTAATTTAACAAATATATCCTAACAAATAAAAAAATAATTTTAATCTAATTTTATTTAATAATAAGAATGAATTAGAGTCCTGGTACTATACTATTCATTTTTAGTTCTTTAAAAATCTAAAAATTTAATAAAATTTCTGCAATTTGGTGTAGTCACGTGGTGCAACCATGGCGTCTAAGCTCAACTTTTATTATATATAATATAATATAATATAATATAATATGATATATAGATTAATAAAGTTCAAAGCTGATTTAGAATTTTTATCCACTGTATCTTTTCAGGTTTTCGTATTTCTAGCTGCCGAGTATGAAACCCCAAAGAATTCCTTAAATCAGGTAAGCTTTGGCATTTGGCTGCAATTTTATTTTTGAGTCCTCTGTATCTTGTCGTGTTGAGTATTTACGGTTTAGTACTTCATTTCTAGAGATGTATTGAACTAGAAATTGTTGGTCTTTTACATGTTCCCAATTGCCTATGTCAGTGCCACAACAGCCTGTATGGCATGCCCACTTGACTATTGTCATATATTTCATGTTTTGCTGCACAAATACCATGTCCATTGCATGATTTGTTTTGAAATTTCATTTTGCAGATTTCACTTTGGGATGGCATTATAGCTTCTAAAGAGCATGCAAAGTTTTGGACACATACCTCTAACAAGTATCGTTTTATTGATCAGGTATGCTGCCTTTATGTAGTGGTCTTATTTAATTCTCTCACACACTTTCTTGGCTTATGAGAAAATTACTTTCTCCTTTTATTTGTGCAGGGAAGCAACCAGCTTCGTGGTAAAGAGTTTAACTTGACGTTGCATTGGCATGTCATGCCCAAGACTGGCAAGATGTTTGCGGACAAACTAGTCATGTCCGGATACTGCTTGCCGAAGGAATATAGATGAGGTTTCTTGTGTATGTTGTTGCCGTAACTTCAGCCTTTTTGATATGGGGATACAAAAGGTCAACCGAATTAGGTCACAAACAGGCAAAGTTACATGTTTTAGAGACAGAAAATGAATATTGCTTACAATTTTAGACCCACAAAATATTGTTGCCAGTTATCTGTTTCTTGCTCCTGCCCCACATCCTTTTGTCCCATTCTCACATAAGGCATACCCATAAAACTCAGTTACTGAACAGACTTACCTATCAAAACACACTTTTTTATTTTTATAGGCCTTTCTAGTTTCTAGGCTGACTAGTCAAAGCATGGAATTAATTGCCAATACTTTTGTTTTGTATATGCATTTCATCGTGAGTGGGATTTTCATGATGGCTTGTTTTGCCTCATAGGCTTCTTTCTCACGTATGAGATGGAGCATAGACGAGGTTGCAATTCAATGGGAGATACATGCTACGATTGGAACATGGATTTTATTCTGACAAAATTTTGCAACAATGTTATCCTAATGATTGATTGGTGGTTTAAAATTCTGAAATTGGGTTCAAGTAATAGGCAATAGCCCAATAGCAACTTTTGTAACATTCCATGTCTGTGGTTCAAATCCTATCTTTCACTTCTTTACTATGTCTATCTACCTTTCTTTTTTCTACCTATTAAGATAGGAATTATAAAATTGGAGCATGGGGTCCTCTAAAATCAAATTAACAAATTTTATGTGGACAAATTTTCAAGTATAACTTATTCTTTTAAGTTTGATTCTTTCACAATTTGGTCCCACACACACATATATATATATATATATATATATATATATTTAAATGCTACATTTTTAACTTCTAAAGTTTTGGATTAAAATAAAATTATTAATAAATCTTTAAATGATAGCATAACAATTTCATTTAAATTCAAATCTTGGGGGTTGAAATGTACCAATCAAGCCAAGAGCTGTGTAGCATGGTAGCATAACAATTTGGATTCAAATCCTCTTCCCATGAAAGCAAAAAGAAAAAAAAAAGTTTAAAATTAAAGCTTGTGAACAAAAACAATTAAAGCTTCTGAACAAAATTTTCATAAGCAAACATGAGGTGAATTTTGTTTTCCCTGGATAAATCAGCAACTTTATTTAATTTAAGGATAAAGTTTGGGTATAAACTTTGTTGTAGCCCAAGTCTACAATTCCTTTCAAAATCTTTTTATGGACAAAATTTAGCTACAACTCCATTCAATATCTTTTTATTGGATGTGAATTTTGACAAATTTACTATTAAATTATATTTTCTTTTTATATCTTTTTCTGCTTGCAAAATTTCTAAAAGATAAAAAATTAATAATTATGTCATCAATCAAATGTTTAAATTTTAAGTTTTTGTAGTCTAAAATTATGCATAAAAAATAAGTTTTTTTTTTTTTTTTTTTTGGGTAGCTTTTAGATCTTTTTTTCTCTTGATTTTTTAGTTTTTATTTTTATTTTTATGTTTTGAGAGGAGAGAGGCATAAAAGGGTAGTAAATACACAAATTTACTCATGTTTTTAACCAAGGTTGGTAACTAGAGACAAACAAAGTATACTTGAGGTGGGTAAAGTGCCAATTTTTAAACCATGGATAGGCAAAGTGATTTTAGAGCAAACCATAGGTAGGCAAAGTGTAATTTCCCCTAAGTTTATATATTGAATAGTAAATAACATCCGATTAACACAAAATTTGACATGTGTGTTAAGAATATAAAGAAAATGCAATTCAAAAAATTTTCAAAATATATAATCATGTTAATTTTTTTTAGTGGAATTTGTAGTTTTTTATACTACTATTTAAGGAGCTTTTCTGTTTGGACCATTTTTTTTTTATTCCAAAATACTCGTTCAGTCTACATTTAAGTAGGGGCAAAACTTAAGGATA